>NC_081389.1:25824049-26155299 GCF_030684315.1 Stegostoma tigrinum | reverse complement strand
TGTGTGTTGGGTGTGTGCCTGTGTTGGGTGTGTGCCTGTGTTGGGTGTGTGCCTGTGTGTGCGTGCACACGTATACATGTCTGTAAGTGTACGGATGCCAGTGTGGGTGCATGCATATTCTTGTCCTGGTCACAGGGTGACTGCTGTCCAATGGGGAGTCCTGGAGGTTACAATGTGAGCTTTAAACACCTTTCCTTTTCCTTTCTTCATTCACAGGATGAGGGCATTGCTGATTCGGCAGCATTTATTGCCCATCCCTAAATGCCCAGAGGGCAGTTCACTGTCAACCACATTGCTGTCAGAAGTCACATGTAGGCCAGACCAGGTAAGGATGGCAGTTTCCATCCCTCAAGGTCACTGGTGAACCAGATGGGTTTTTCCGACAATCGACAATGGATTTGTGGTCATCATTAGGTTCTTAATTCCAGATATTTATTGAATTCAAATTCCACCATCTGCCGTAGTGGGATTCGAACCTGGATCCCCTTAACATTATCTGGTTCTCTGGATTAGCAGTCCAATGACGATAACACTCGGCCATCATTTCAATTTTATCAGAAAATGATTGATTTTGACATAAAGATCTGAATTATATTTACCCGCTTTGGCCCAAATAAATTATTGTAGAGTGTGCGGAATGTTTTCCTTGTGTAAGTGCAGCGATAGGCTCCTCCCATCAGGTACTCTATGACCAGCCCAATGTCGATCAAACTGATGTGGTAATCAGGGGGCAAGTTCCCCTGTAACAGAGAATCGAAATGCATCAGCATGTGTTACACCTAAATTCACAACCTCAAACTACAGGGCAGCTTCTTGTTATACAGAGAGAAGAGCCAAGTGCATTAAGGGTCTTGGTTCATTACTCACTCCCTACACAGGAGCTGAGAATAAACCTCCCGCTCTGATGCCTCAGATGTAGTCCAGGCAGACTCCATTTCTCCTCCTATTGAAAACTGAATAGATACCAAATCATCAACCATACGTAAGCAAACATGTCTTCCATTTCTATCTTGACAATTCTAATGTTCTATTCTCTTCACTGTTATAAGTTGACTGTTAGAATTGTTTAGAATGTATATTTGAGTTTCAAGCAAAAATTTATTTAGGATTTGAAAAGTATCCTGTCCATTAAGAAATGTTTAAAGTTGGCAAGTGAATCTAAATTCAGCAGAAGGATGGGACTGGCCTCGACGCTGCAGAACACTCTAAATAATTAGAACATAGAACATAGAACAGTACAGCACAGAACAGGCCCTTCAGCCCACAATGTTGTGCTGACCATTGATCCTCATGTATGCACACTCAAATTTCTGTGACCATATGCATGTCCAGCAGTCTCTTAAATGACCCCAATGACCTTGCTTCCACAACTGCTGCTGGCAACGCATTCCATGCTCTCACAACTCTCTGTGTAAAGAACCCGCCTCTGACATCCCCTCTATACTTTCCTCCAACCAGCTTAAAACTATGACCCCTCATGTTAGCCATTTCTGCCCTGGGAAATAGTCTCTGGCTATCAACTCTATCTATGCCTCTCATTATCTTGTATACCTCAATTATGTCCCCTCTCCTCCTCCTTTTCTCCAATGAAAAAAGTCCTAGCTCAGTCAACCTCTCTTCATAAGATAAGCCCTCCAGTCCAGGCAGCATCCTGGTAAACCTCCTCTGAACCCTCTCCAAAGCATCCACATCTTTCCTATAATAGGGCGCCCAGAACTGGACGCAGTATTCCAAGTGCGGTCTAACCAAAGTTTTATAGAGCTGCAACAAGATCTCACGACTCTTAAACTCAATCCCCCTGTTAATGAAAGCCAAAACACCATATGCTTTCTTAACAACCCTGTCCACTTGGGTGGCCATTTTAAGGGATCTATGTATCTGCACACCAAGATCCCTCTGTTCCTCCACACTGCCAAGAATCCTATCCTTAATCCTGTACTCAGCTTTCAAATTCGACCTTCCAAAATGCATCACCTCGCATTTATCCAGGTTGAACTCCATCTGCCACCTCTCAGCCCATCTCTGCATCCTGTCAATGTCCCGCTGCAGCCTACAACAGCCCTCTATACTGTCAACGACACCTCCAACCTTTGTGTCGTCTGCAAACTTGCTGACCCATCCTTCAATCCCCTCATCCAAGTCATTAATAAAAATTACAAACAGTAGAGGCCCAAGGACAGAGCCCTGTGGAACACCACTCACCACTGACTTCCAGGCAGAATATTTTCCTTCTACTACCACTCGCTGCCTTCTGTTGGCCAGCCAATTCTGTATCCAGACAGCTAAGTTCCCCTGTATCCCATTCCTCCTGACCTTCTGAATGAGCCTACCATGGGGAACTTTATCAAATGCCTTACTGAAGTCCATATACACCACATCCACAGCTCGACCCTCATCAACTTTTCTAGTCACATCCTCAAAGAACTCGATAAGGTTTGTGAGGCATGACCTGCCCCTCACAAAGCCGTGTTGACTGCATTTGATCAAGCCATGCTCTTCCAAATGGTCATAAATCCTATCCCTCAGAATCCTTTCTAACACCTTGCAGACGACAGACGTGAGACTTACTGGTCTGTAATTGCCGGGGATTTCCCTATTTCCTTTCTTGAAGAGAGGAGTTACATTTGCCTCTCTCCAGTCCTCAGGTACGACTCCAGTGGAGAGCGAGGATGCAAAGATCCTCGCAAGTGGCGAAGCAATTGCATTTCTCGCTTCCCAAAGCAGCCGAGGACAAATCTGGTCCGGGCCTGGCGACTTGTCAATCTTAATGTTTGACAAAATTTTCAGCACATCAGCTTCCTCTATCTCTATCCATTCCAGCATGCACACCTGCTCTTCAAAGGTTTCATTCACTACAAAGTTCGTTTCTTTCGTAAAGACAGAAGCAAAAAACTCATTTAGGGCTTCCCCTACCTCCTCTGACTCCACACACAAGTTCCCTATGCTATCCCTGATCGTCCCTACTCTTTCTTTGACCATTCTCTTATTCCTCACATAAGTGTAAAAAGCCTATGTGTTTTCCCTAATTCGTTCTGCCAAGCCTTTCTCGTGCCCCCTCCTGGCTCTTCTCTGACCATTTTTGAGCTCCTTCCTTGCCTGCGTGTAATCCTCTCTAGCTGAACTTGACCCTAGCTTCCTCCACCTTATGTAAGCTGCCTTCTTCCTTTTCACAAGAAGCTCCACTGCTCTCGTCATCCAAGGTTCCTTTATCTTACCCCTTCTTGCCTGTCTCAGAGGGACATATTTACTCATCACTCGCAACAACTGTTCCTTAAACAGTCCCCACATGTCTACAGTGCCCTTACCATGGAACAATTGCTCCCAGTCCATGCTTCCTAACTCATGTCTAATCGCGTCATAGTTTCCTCTTCCCCAATTAAATATCCTCCCATTTTGCCTAATCTTCTCCTTCTCCATAGCTATGTAGAATGTGAGGCAGTTATGGTCACTGTCACCAAAATGCTCTCCCACCACAAGATCCGATACCTGCCCCGGCTCGTTTCCGAGCACCAGGTCTAGAATGGCCTCTCCCCTCGTTGGCCTGTCAACGTACTGCGTTAGGAAACCCTCCTGAACACACCTTACAAAAACAGCTCCATTCAAATCTTCTGCTCAAAGGAGGTTCCAATCAGTATTGGGAAAGTTAAAGTCACCCATTACAACAACGCTACTACGTCCACATTTTTCCTAAATCTGTCGACCTATGCTTTGTTCAATCTCCCTGCTGCTATTGGGGGGCCTGTAGTAAACCCCTAACGAGGTGACTACTCCCTTGCTGTTCCCAATTTCCACCCACACTGACTCAGTAGGCAGATCTTCCTCGACAATGGAAGCTTCTGTAGCTGTGATGCCCTCTCTGATTAGTAGTGCTACACCCCCTCCTCTTTCCCCCCTCCCTATTCTTTTTAAATGCTCTAAACCCTGGAACATCCAGCAACCATTCCTGCACCTGAGAAACCCATGTCTCTGTTATGGCTACAACATCATAGCACCAGGTACTGATCCATGCTCTAAGTTCATCACTTTTATTCCTGATACTCCTTGCATTAAAGCAAACACACTTTAACCGATCCCTTGGTTCCTTCCCAGGAAAATCCTTCCCACCAGCTGGTCTACCTCTTGCTACTGCCTCACCTGCATCAACTCAGTTGGACCATTCTGTATCACCTGACCTTTTCAGATAAATTTGCAAAGAATAACATTTTTGGCAACAAGTCCATCGGGAAGTGGTCAGCACATAACATCCTTGAGGTCCTGTGGGATAAAGAAAGGGTGGATCCTGTTGGGTTGTTCCCTGAACAAACTGTCAAAGTCATTTGGCACAATGGCTCATCACCAGAACTTTGCAACAAGAATCAAGAGATCACTTCGCTGCTGGTGAGAGGGCACAGCCCGTCAGATCCTTTGTGTGCGCCCAGTCTCGTTGCACTACCACATCCTGGTACAGGGTGGTGGGAGGAGTGTACAGGCTGTCACACATCTTCTGGAATGTGCCTTTGCAAAGTCAAGAGATACAGACTTTTACTGAGGTTCATCCCAAGCAGACCCGTGACGCGGGACTCTTGTGCTCTACGGTCTGTTCCTTAGGACACACATTGAGATAAACATTCACAGCAGCTGGAGGACTATCAATTCAGTCAAAGATTTTGTCTGCCCAAAATCTGTCGGTCTCCCAAGAGCAAGGAGCTGACCTTGACCGAGTGTTGCAGACTGGCATGTTCTCAGGTTCAGGATTACGTGCTGAGGGACACACTAAAGCTTGCAGCAGCTTCTGCCAAGGTGCAGTGGGGAAAGACCATTGTCTGATGTCTTCCTGCCAAAGTAGAACAGGGGTCTGTTCAGTTATTAGACTCTCCCAGTGCCTCCAATACAGGTAAATAGTTTCTTGTATAACTAAGAAATGCCTTTGGGTTTTTTGGAGCTGTAGGGAAAGTCAAACCGCAATGTTTGTTTGTTTCTCCATATGCAAAGACTTTACAGAACTGAACTGTTCTAGTGACTATGTTTGTATACAAAGTTTTTTTATGAATAAAGTATATTTTTGAAATTTACAAAACGAGCAACAGTAATCCCCAGTCAGGGTTCTTAAATAAGTTATCAGTAAGCACAAGGTCAAATCCAGACACTTCACTTTCGCTCTAACTCTCCACCAATTACAAGACAGAATTCTGTGCAATGTCTGCTGGGAACTGACCAATAAAATAAATTGCTCCATTTTTTCTCCTGAATGTAACAGCTGAGCTGACCATTGGCAATGTGATCTCTACCCAAACCCCTACCTGCAGCTGCACTGACACCTCCCTTGCACTATTCTCTGCCCTGTGAATAAACTGAAGAGCAGCTCCCTCACTCACCAATACCCCCTCACCCACACACACCTTGATTCCCACTTCTTGTCCACCCCATGAAACTGTCCCTTGCCAACTGCACTGCCCTGTCCACATGGTACAACATCCATTTCCCCAATCCTCACCCAGTGACTCCTCTGAAAGCTTCTCCATCAATTAATTCTCTCTCCAGATACACATCTGATCTTCTCAATACCTCGTTGTTTAAATATCTGTTAAAACTATACTCTACTCATAAAAACTCTTTCTATACAAACATAGTCACTAGAGCAATACAGTTCTGTACAGCCTTTGCATATGGAGAAACAAACAAACATTGCGGTTTGACTTTTCTGACAGTTCCAACAAACCCAAAGGCATTTCTTAGTTATGCAAGAAATTATTTACATATATTGGAGGCACTGTGGGAGTCCGGTACCTGAACAGACCCCCGTTGTACTTTGGCAGAAATACCTCAGACAGTGGGTCTTTCCCCACTGCACCTTGGCAACAGGTGCACCAAGCTTTAGTGTGCCGGAGAGTCATAGAGCTGTACAGCACGGAAACAGGCCTTTCCGCTCGTCCATGCCGACCACATATATTCAGTCCCATTTGTCAACATTTGGCTTATATCCCTCTAAACCGTTCCTATTCATATACCATCCAGATGCCTTTTAAATGTCAGAATTGTACCAGACACCACCACTTCCTCTGGAAACTCATTCCATACATGTATAATTTTCTGTATGAAAAAGATGCCCCTTAGGTCACTTTTAAATCTTGCCCCTCTCACCTTAAACCTATGCCCTCTAGTTTTTGACTCGCCATCCCAGGTAAAACACCTTGGCTATTCACCCTATCCATGCCCCTCATGATTTTGAAAACTTCTATAAGGTAGCCCCTCAGCCTCCAACACTCCAGGGAAAATAGCCCCAGACTATTCAGCCTCTCCCTTTAGCTGAAACCCTCCAACCCTGGCAATATCCTTGTAAATCTTTTCTGAATCTTTTCAAGTTTCACAATACTTTTCCTATAGTAGGGAGACCAGAATTGCACACAGTATTCCAAAAGTAGCCTGACCAATGTCCTGTAGAGCTGCAACATGACCTCTCAACTCCAATACTTAATGCACTGACCAATAAAGGCAAGCGTACCAAATCCCTTTTGCACTATGCTATCTACCTGTGTAACTCCACTTTCAAGGAACTATGAATCTGCACTCCAAGGGTCTCTTTGTTCAGCAACAATCCCCAGGACCTTACCATTAAGTGTATAGGTCCCGCCCTGATTGGCCTTTCCAAAATACAGCACCTTATATTTATCTAAATTAAATTCATCTGCCACTTCTCGGCCCATTGGCCCAACTGATTGAGGTCCCATTGTACTCCGAGGTAACCTTCTTCTCTGTCCACTACACCAGCAATTTTGGTGTGATCTGCAAACTCACTAACCATACCTCCTATAGTCACATCCAAATCATTTTATATAAATGACAAAAAGCAGCGGACCCAGCACCAATCCTTGTGGCACACCATTGGTCATAGGTCTCCAGTCTGTAAAGCAACCCCTCCACTGCCACTCTGTCTCCTACCTTCAAGCCACTTCTATATTCAAATGGCTAATTCTCCCTATACTCCACATGATCTAAACTTGCTAACCAGTCCACCATAAGGAATCTTGTCAAACGCCTGAGTGAAGTCCATACAGATCACATCCACCACTCTGCCCTGATCAATCCTCTTCATTACTTCCTCAAGGACTCCATCAAATTAGTGAGACACAATTTCCCAATTACAAATCCATCTTGACTATCTCTGAAAAGTCTTTGCCTTTCCAAATGCATTAAAATCCTGTCCCTTAGGATTCCTGAACAACTTCCCCACCACTGATGTCAGGCTTCCCAGTCTACAGCTCCCTTTTCCTTACCACCTTCCTTAAGTAGATGCACTGTGTTAGCCAACCTTGAGTCTTCTGGCACCTCACCTATGGCTATCGATGATGTCTCAGCAAGGAGCCCAGCAGTCACTTCCCTTTCTTCCCAGAGTTCTTGGGTACACTTGATCAGGCCCCAGGGATTTATCCACCTTTATGTGTTTTAAGATATCCAGCACCACCTCCTCTGTAATATGGACATTTTTCAAGATGTCACTATCTATTTCCCCACATTCTATATCGTCCATATCCTTCTCCACAATAAACACTGATGTAAAATACTCATTTGGTATCTCTCCCATCTCCTGCAGTTCCACACATAGGCGACATTGCTGATCTTTAAGGGGGCCTATTTTCTCCCTAGTTACCCTTTTCTCCTTAATGTATTTACAAAATTCATTTGGATTCTCCTTAACCCTATTGCCAAGGCTATCTCATACCCCCTTTTTGTCCTTCTGATTTCCCTCTTAAGTATACTCCTCCCTCAGCAAATAGTCCTGTATCTTGGAATGTGCCAGTCTGCAACACTCGGTCAAGGCCAACTACTTGCGCTGGAAGACCAACAGGTTTTGGGCAGACCAAAGAGCATCTTTCATTGAGTTGATGGTCCCCCGGCGCAGTCGATGTTTGTCTCAATGTATTGATAATAGATCTTGAAACGTAATTCCTCAAGTTCTCCTTAGATTGACTCCTGACCTTGTTTTACTCTGGCCCTCTGACCCCTCTCCTGGTCACTGACATTTAATTCATGGTGTGTATTCAGGTCAAGAGAAATCTGTCACATAATTAGAACAGTCCAGTGTGAATGAGAGCTGTTCTTACCTTTTTGACATCTCTGACTAGGTAGTGCAATGTGTTGGGAGGGCCCAGCCTCTGGAAAAAAACATGAAGTCATTATTTAGTCCTGTTTCAATGCTCCCCACTAGCCCACCCCAGCAACCCCCACCCTCTCCACCTCAGTCCAATCATCTCACTCAAACAGCCAATCTCTGCTGGGAGATGAACTGTCTCACCGTGTTGTAAAGCTCCTCTAATCGAGGGATGGTCAGGAAATTGTAGATATTTACTCCGTTTTCAATCAGCAGCTTCACAAAATCAACACGGTCCAGAACCAGTGCATCAATCATGGCCTGTTCCAGTGAGTTCACCTGCAGTACCAGCACAGAGCAGTCAGTACACAGTCAGACCGAATGCTACCAGGCAGAAATGCTACAAAAGATGGTTCCTTACCCAGTTCAGCAGCTCCAGCTTCCGTGGGTCACTCTCCTCTTTCACTTCATCCTTCCCTTTCCTCTTCCCTTTTCCCTTTACTTTAGTTGGCCGCTGTTTTACAGATTTTTTGACTTCCTGAGGGGCAGATTCAGATCTGCTGCCCATTGGCTGAAAACAGAACCAGATAGGGATTTTGGCTGTGAAACAGAGATTTAACCAGCACTTCATGTCAACCAATCAAAGCTCATCCAGTTGTTACTTTGGAAAGAAGAAAACGTTCAAACACTGGACTCATCCTCAGGCGGTGTTCTTAAAGGAGTCAGTAGTAAGCACAAAGTCACATCCAGACACCAAGGGGTCGCAGGATACTTCACCTTTGCCTTAATTCTCCACTATTTACAAAACAGAGTTAGGTATAATGTTTGCTAGGGACTGATCAATAACGTGAATTCATTTTCCACCTAATTACCCCTGTTTCCTCTTCTCAAAGTAACAGCTGAGCTGACCACTGGCAATGTGAGCCTTGCCCCAGTCCTTCTCTGCAGCTCCACTGAGACCTCCTTTGCACTATCCTTTGCCCCCTCAATACACTGAACAGCATTCTCTTACCATATTTAAGGCAACACTGGAGGCTGTCCAGAGAAGGTTCACTAAGCTGATGCCAGTGATGGAGGAACTTTCTTACGGAAAGAGGTTAAGTAAGTAGTGCTTGTACTCATCGGAATACAGAAAGAAGAGATGAAACCTTATTGAAACACAAGAGATTCTTTCAGGTCAGATATGGAAGCGTTTTGAGATGTCATCTCAAAATAACAGGTCACTCATTTAAGACAGAGATGAGGAAGAATGTTCTCTCAGAGGGAAGTGAATCTGTGAAACTCTTTGCCACAGAGGGCTGTAAAATCTGGATTGCCAAAGTATATTTAAGACTGAGACAGACAGGTTTTTAATTAAGAAGGGAATCAAAGGTTACAGAGAAAAAGCAGGAAAGTGGAGTCGAGGATCATCAGATCAGCCATGATCTCAGCGAACAGCAGAACAGGCATGATGGGGTTGAATGGCCTCGTTGCCAAAATGAAATGTTAAAAGTTATAAGCAGGGACTTTATTTATAGATTTAAATATAGATTGGGATAGTACTATTGTAAACAGAAGTGTTCCTAGAGTGTGTTCAGGAGAATTCTCTGCATAGGCAATATGCCATCCCTATACTTATTGTGAGAGTTCACCTCTACCACCCTGACAAGAGTTTGCATACTACCTCATGCGGATGTGAAGACTAGATGAAATTCACACCACCACAAAAACTCTGGACTAAATTCCCCTGAGACCTTATTCATTGAGGCTGGTACTCTAACCAGGCCAACCTCAAGAGGGGCCAACTCTCTGATGAAGGCTCTAGGCCCGAAACGTCAGCTTTTGTGCTCCTGAGATGCTGCTGGGCCTGCTGTGTTCATCCAGCCTCACACTCTATTATCTTGCAACCTCAAGAGGGCGTTGCTAAAGTACCACCAACACATCTCCTGGCCCACCAGGGGACCAAACATTCTAGACCCATAGCTACACGGCCATCAAAGATGCCTACCGCTCCACTCCCCGCCTGCACCTCAGAAAATCCAATCACAAGCTGTGTTCCTCCTCCCCGTTTACAAGCAGAAGCTGAGATGGGATGATCCTTCACAGAAACAAGGACAAAGCTTGTCTGAGGCAGCGGAACAACGTCTCTGAGAATGTTTGGACGGGACCATGTTCAAGTGTTCAGTGCAAAATCTGGATCAGTATGTCATCACCGTCACAGTCACGGACTTCATCAGCAAATGTGCGGAGGGCTGCGTACTGAACAAATCAATCCGAGTGTTCCCAACCGTAAACATACAACAGCGAACAGAGAAAACTACAGCACAGTACAGGCCCTTCGGCCCACCATGTTGTGCCGTGGAATAATCCTAATCCAAAAATAAATTAACCTAACCTACATTCCCCTCAATTCACTGCTGTCCATGTGCATGACCAGCAGTCGCTTAATGTCACTAATGACTCTGCTTCCTCGACTACCACTGGCAAACTATTCCATGTGCTCACAACTCTCTGGGTGAAGAGCCTCCCTCTGACGTCTCCTCTATACCTTCCTCCTAACACCTTAAAACTATGACCCCTCGTGGCAGTCAGTCCTGCCCTGAGGATAACCTTGGATGAATCAGGAAGTCCATTCCCTACTGAAGACTAGACACGCAGCATTCAGGCCAGGTAACCCAGACCAATACAAGAAATCCACATACCATCTCCACAAAGCCATCAGGATGCCAAGAGGCAGTACTGGACTAAGTTAGAGACCCAAACCCACCAAACAGAGTCCAGCCGCTTGTGGCGAGACGTAAACAACATTACGGGAGCAAGATAGCAGACAAAGACACATCCCTCCCTTTCTATGCTCGGTTTCAGCAGAATGCCAGCGACGCAGTGACATCTGCCCTGACAACCCCAGACATACCTGATCCCTTGGCCACCACTACAGATGTCAGATCGGCCTTCCTGGGAGTCAACCTAGTGAAAGCGATGGGCCTGTACGGTGTCCCCAGCCGAGCACTCAGATCCTGTGAGGATCCACTGGCGGAGGTATTCACCGACATCTTGAACCCTCCTACAATCCGAAGTCCCCATCTGCTTCAAGAAGACCATCATCCCCATATCTAAGAAAGCCATGCAACGTGCATAATGATTACCATCCAGTGGCTCTGACCTCTCTAATCATGAAGTGCTTCGAGAGACTGGTCATGGCCCACATCAACCCCAATCTCTCACACTGCCTCAATCCCCTAAAACTTGCCTACCAACTTAACAGGTTCATAGCGGATGCCATATCCCTAGCCTTGCACTCATCTGTGGGACATGTCGACAACAAGGACGCCTATGTCAAGCTCATTGACTACATCTCTGTCTTCAATACCGTTATCCCCTCCCGACTGATCTCAAAACTCAATGACCTTGGTCTCGGCTCCACCTTCTGCAACTGGATCACCAGCTTTCTGAGCCACAGACTGCGATCAGTGAGGATAGGTAACTGCACCTCCTCCGCAATAACTCTCAACACTGGAGTCAAACAAGGATGCATCCTCAGCCCCCTGCTGTACTCCCTGTACACCTATGACAGTGTTGCCAAATTCCAAATGAATGCCATCTACAGGTTTGCTGATGATGCCAATGTGGTAGAACTGATATCAAACAACGACAAATCAGAGTACAGAGAGGAGATACAGGGCTTGGTGAAGTGGCACAATGAGAACAACCATGTTCTCAATGTCAACAAAACTTCAGAAAGGAAGGAGGAGAACATGCCCTATCTACATCAACCGAGCTGAGGTTGAGAGAGTGAAGAACATCAAGTTCCTCACAGTAACAATAACCAACAGCCTGTCCTGGACTTCCCATGTAGACACGATGGTCAAGAAGGCACAATAATCCTCTTTTCCTCAGTTGGCTCAGGAAATTTGGCATGTCCATAAGGACCCTCGCCAACTTCGACAGATGTACCACTGAAAGCACACTGTCTGGCCTGGTACGGCAACTGTTCTGCCCAGGACTGAAAAAAACTACAGAAGGTGGTGTGAACCGCCCTAACCATCACAGAAACCAACCTTCCATCCACGGACTCTATTTACACGGCTCACTGCTACAGAAAAGCTGCCAACATCATCAAAGACCCATTGCACACTGGTAATGATCTCCTACAATCTCTTCCGTCAGGCAGAAGACACAGAAGCTTGAGCACATGCATCAGCAGGTTCAAGAACAGCTTCTTCCCTGCCATTATTGGGCTGATGAATGGTATTTCTAACTTAAAATAACTCTGATCTTGTTAATCAGAGACAATGGGAACTGCAGATGCTGGAGAATCCAAGATAACAAAGTCTGGAGCTGGATGAACACAGCAGGCCAAGCAGCATCAGAGGAGCACAAAAGCTGATGGTTTGGGCCTAGACCAAAGCCCCACACTTTGTTCTCCCTGATCTTGCTAATATTGATCTTGCCCAGTGCACACCCTGTGCAACGTAATCTGTATGCCTGTATAGTTTCTTTTTCATTCTATGATCTGTATGTCCTTGCTTACTATGATCTGCCTGTACTGCTTGCAAACAAAATTTTTCACTTAGGTATACTTGACAATAAATCAATCAAATCAAATCATGTGTCAAGTCCAACTTGAGGCACTGCTAGGCCTGGTTTTTGGGAATAAGGGAGGCTAAAGGAATCAAGTGTCATCACAGGAATATTTAGGGAACAGTGATCCCTGTATCATAAAGTTTAGGTTGAATATAAAAAATGACAAAAGGAATCCAGAGTAAGAACAGTTATCTGGGAGGAAAGCCAATTTCAGTTGGGGGGGGGGGGTGTAAAAATGGATCCAAACCAAATAAAGTGGAGTTAAACAAAAACAAAAATTGCTGGAGAAAACTCAGCAGGTCAAGCAGCATCTGTGAGAAGAAAGCTTTCAGGTCTGGAAGGATGAAGGGTCTCAGCCCGAAAAATCAGCTTTTGTGCTCCTGAGATGCTGCTTGGCCTGCTGTGTTCATCCAGCTTCACACTTTGTTATCTTGGATTCTCCAGCATCTGCAGTTCCCATTATCTCATCGTTAGAACTGTTAGTTATGAGGAAAACCCAGTACTTATGGTGAAACTGTAGTGGGGGAAGCAGGGGGAAGAGTTGAGTAGATAGAAGGAGATGGGGCCAGTAGAGAGAGAGAGAGAGAGAGAGAGAGAGAGAGAGAGAGAGAGATGGAAGGGGCAGGTAAAAAAGGAGATAATGGGGAACAGGCCAGGACAGGAGGTAGATTGAATAAGAGATAAGAGATAATAAGAGCTAAGAGTGAGAAAATACATGAACTGTGCTGAATGCTGCCCTGGCCTGCTAACCATTATCTCCTTGTTTACCCACAATAGCAGAGGCACTGATAATAATTTTTTAGTCTTAGACTCAAGGCAGACAACAGAGGACTGGATAATTGTGAATTGTTACACCCACGTTCAAAAAGTGGGACAAAGGTAAACTCAAACTACATTTCTGGATTTTACTCTTCCTGCATCAAAGGTTCTATAGGAAATCCCAGACACACATCCCATCCAACACCTGTCCTAGCCCCTCCCAAAATATAGTCAGATGATCACACAGCTGTGGGCACATTCCTTACAGTCCATAGAACAGCACCCTTTCCTCAGATAGCTTTTTTTAAAGATTCCCTACAGTGTGGAAACAGGCCCTTCGGCCCAACAAGTCCACACCGCCCCTTGAAGAATCCCACCCAGACCCATTCCCCTGTAACCCACTCACACCCCTGAACACTCAGGGCAATTTAGCATGGCAAATCCACCTAGTCTGCACGTATTTGGACTGTGGGAGGAAACCCACGCAGACACGGGGAGAATGTGCAAACTCCACCCAGACAGTCACCCGAGGCTGGAATTGAACCCGGGTCCCTGGCGCTGTGAGACTGCAGTGCGAACCACTGAGCCGCCGTGCTGCTATGTGAATCTGATGCCACTGGTCTCTGTCAATGTCACAAAAGCCCCAAAATTTATAACAGAAATACAAATCAAAGGATTTTCTTGAATTTGTACCGGCCAGTGATTTCCAAAAATGAAGATCTGATTGCGGGCAATATCCACCCGATTCCAGGCCATTGCTAGGCTCAGCTGGTCTGGGGCTGATGCATTCGTACCTGAAATGGAAGAAAAGAAATGGCAAGAGATTAAACAGGAAAACTTGGGTGAGTAATCTGTTGTCAGTCCAGTAATCACAATTTGATAACAAATGATTTGATTTAATAACTGCGGTCACAAATATGATGCTTACAAGATTTTTTTTGGGGTTGTGTCTTTTAATTTAGGGCAAAACAAAGGGGGTTGTTTGACCTGTTCTGAAATCTGCCTGACAAGATATTTGGATGATTCAGCTGTGAAAGATTAAAGGAGGCTCAAAACTCCATCACCTTGGAGTTGGCTTTGCCCTCCATAACTGGATCCTCAGCTTTCTGATCCATGGTCAGAAATCACACAACACCAGGTTATAGTCAACAAGTTTATATGAAAACACAAGCTTTCAGAGCTTCACCCTTTCTTCAGGTGTTAGTGAGAAAGGTAGTATCAGGCACAGGATTTATATGCAGAAGATCAAAGCGTCACGCAACTGAGGAGGATGTATTAAACAAACCTAAGATGCTGTTAAATCTTAAATCAGATAGAAAGTTTTAATTGATTAATTCTCTCGGTAACTGGATCGTCTCACGTACCATCTTGACTTAGATGCACTGGGAGCAGTTGGTACATTGTGAATTTTTAAGATGCCAAGGAAAGAGAGATTTGTTAAAGTTTATAATCGGTGCAGAGACCATTAATCTTTAAAAATAAATTTGAACCTTCAGCTAATAGCCAAAAACATGGCACGACAAGATTTCACATTTTAAGATTTATAGCGTTATAACCAATTAGAAGCACTAATGACAAAATGCTGCTTTTGTAAGTGACTTTGCAGTCTGAAATTGATCTCCAAATCCCAACCCAACTTCCCACTTCACTCTTAGCAAAAGCAACAAACTTTCCTTCTTTTAGGCAAGGCTTCTAGTCTCATTTATATCTCATTGGTCTTATTTACGGGGAGAAAGTGGGAGAATGGGGTTGAGAAACTTATCAGCCATGATTGAATGGTGGAGCAGATACGATGGGCTGAAAGGTCTAATTTCTGCTCCTAGGTCTTATCATCTTATGATCTTATGAATTTTCCTTGTTTTTAATCCCAGACAGTGGTCTCACTGCATTCCTACACAGTGAACCTTTTTTAGATGCTTTTGATGACTAGCTGCTCGCTTTCATAAATTCTGGAAGACGAGCTGTGAGTTTTGGGAATATCTTAGAAACTCTCTCCCTCGAAGCCCATTTCAGAGGACATTAGTGAATTACTAGTGAATTTTACAACAGTTGATGGTTTCATGGTCACTGTTACTGAAACTAGATTTCAATCTTGGACCGTGTTGACTTTAAATTCCATCATTTAGTGATGGGATTTGAACCCATATCCCCAAATGATTTAAATGAACTTCTGTGGGAATTCCATGTTCTGTGAATCCAAATACTGAAACTGATCGGATAGAATTTAGAGCCCAAGTCTATTTTGGAATTTTAAGCGAAAAAAAAGCTGCAGATGCTGGCAATGGTATTTGTAAATCCCCAAATTTCTTTTCACATCACTGTCCTGAGAGAACTAAAGGTTTTATCAGCATAAAGAGGAGGTGACATTTTGGGTCAGACAACGCATGTTAGGGGCGAGGCCTTGTTGAGAATCTGTCTGTGTTTTAGTTTAGAGTCAGACTGGTTTTATTTCTAAAGTAGGAATTTATAAAATACCACATTGACTGACTGTCTATAAATTATGTGCTTTCTGAACAAAGTAAAATGCATCTGCAAATACATATGGGGTGGCACGGTGGCTCAGTGGTTAGCACTTCTGCCTCACAGTGCCTGGGAGCCAGGTTCGATTCCACGTTTGGGCGACTGTCTGTGTGGAGTTTGCACATTCTCCCCAGGTCTGTGTGGGTTTCCTCCGGGTGCTCTGGTTTACTCCCACAGTCCAAAGATGCGCAGACGAGGTGGATTGGCCATGCTAAATAAGGGGAGGTTATGGCCTAGTGGTATTATCACTGGATTGTTGATTCAGAGATCCAGATAACATTCTGGGTAACCAAGTTTGAATCCTGCCATGGCAGATGTGGAATTTGAATTCAATAAATATCTGGAATTAAGAATCTAATGATGACCATGAACCCATTGTCGATTGTTGGGAAAAACCCTTCTGGTTCACTAATGCCCTTTAGGGAAGGAAACTGCTATCCTTACTTGGTCTGGCCTACATGTGACTCCTGACCCACAGCAATGTGGTTGACTCTTAACTGCCCTCTGGGCAATTAGGGACGGACAATAAATGCTGCCTGGTCAGCGATGCCTTCATTCCATGAAGGAATAAAGGTAAAGGAAATTGTCCATAGTGTCCAGGGATGTGTAGATTAGGTGGGTTATAGGGATGAGTCTGGGTAGGATACTCCGTGGATCAGTGTGGACATGTTGAGCCAAAGGGCCTGTTTCCATACTGTAGGGATTCTATGATTCTATAAAATACAAATTCACTCCAGTGTGTGCGAGCATGTAACGACGCCTTGTTCTTCACAAACTTCAACACATTATTGATGACAATGAGCACCTGACTAAGATCTTCCCCATGCCTCCACTTCTTGCCTTCAAACAACCTTGAACAGACCATTGTTCGCAGCAAACTACCCAGCCATCAGGGCAACGCTGACCATAACACTATACAACCCTACCATGGCAGCCTCTGCAAGACATGTCAAAGCTCTGACACGGACACTAGCATCACACATGGGAACACCACCCAGCACGTACATGGCAGATACATGTGACTTGGCCAACGTCATCTATCTCATATGCTGCAGGCAAGGACTCCCTGAGGCACGATATAGTGGTGAAACCATGCAGACATTATGACAATGGATGAATGGATACTCCGCAACAATCGCCAAATTGGAATGTTCCCTCCCAGTTGGGGAACACTGCAGCGGCCAAGGACATTCAGCTTTGGATCTTCGGGTAAATGTGCTCCAAGGGGACTTTGGGATACACAACAACAGAGTTGCCCAGCAAAGGTTGATAGCCAAGTTCAGCCTCAAACGTGATCCTGAGGTTATCTTGCACTACATATGACCCCAGTCCAACACCAGCGCATCCACACCCTGACCCACAGACTGCAATCAGGGAGGATAGGTAACTGCACCTCCTCCACAATAACCTTTAACACTGGAGATCCCAAGGCTGGGTCCTCAGCCCCCTCTTCTACTCCCTGTACATCTACGACTGTGTTGCAAAATTCCGAACAAACACCATCAAAAGTTCACTGACGGCACCACCGTAGTGGGACAGATACCTAACAACGGTGAGTCTAAACACAGAAGGGAGATAGAGGGCTTGGTGACGTGGTACAATGAAAACAATATGTCTCTCAATATCGGCAAAATGAAAGAACTGATCATCGACTTCAGAATAAAAGGAGAACACGCCCCCATCTACATCAACAGAACTGAGGTTGAGAGAGTGAAGAACATCAAGTTCCTTGCAGTGACAACAACCTGCCCTGGACTTCCCACATAGATGCAATAGTCAAGAAGGTACAACAACGCCTCTTCTTCCCCAGGTGGCTCAGGAAATTTGGCATGTCGATGCACCATAGAAAGCGTAATGGCCTGATATGTAACTGCTCTGCCCCGGACTGTAAGAAACTACAGAAGGTAGTGTGCATGGTCCTGACCATCACAGAAACTAACCTTCCATCCATGGACTCTATTTACATGACTCACTGCTGTGGAAAAGCAGCCAACATCATCAAAGACCCATCACACCCTGGTAATGATGTAACTTGTATGCCTCTAAGTCTTTTTGATCTGTACATCCTTTGCTTGCTATGATCTGCTTGTACCGCTCATAAACAAAGCTTTTCACTGTATTTCCGTATTTGTGAAAATAAATCAATCAATTGATCAACCAATCAATCAACTGTTTTACTGGAAAGAACGTGCATGGTGTACACCTGGAGAAAACCCAATATCTGGAGACTGACGTTTTCACCAACTAAGTCCCAGGAAGGAGTCAAAAAAATGGAAATAAATGTGTTTTTAACCATCAGTTTAGGTTCCAAAATAGAAAGAAAAACAGAAAATTGTCGGAAAATCTCAGCAGGCAGCATCTGTGGAGAAAAAAATAGTATACAGGTTTCAGGTCCACTGACCCATCTTTTCATACTTTCAAGGCTTTTCACTGTATCTCAGTATATGTGACAATAATAAATCAAATCTAATTTAATTTTGAGAACACTTTTGTTTCTGATTGCCAGCATCTGCAGCTTTTTTTTTCGCTTAAAATTCCAAAATAGACTTGGGCTCTAAATTCTATCCGATCAGTTTCAGTATTTGGATTCACAGAACATGGAATTCCCACAGAAGTTCATTTAAATCATTTGGGGATATGGGTTCAAATCCCATCACTAAATGGTGGAATTTAAAGTCAACACGGTCCAAGATTGAAATCTAGTTTCAGTAACAGTGACCATGAAACCATCAACTGTTGTAAAATTCACTAGTAATTCACTAATGTCCTCTGAAATGGGCTTCGAGGGAGAGAGTTTCTAAGATATTCCCAAAACTCACAGCTCGTCTTCCAGAATTTATGAAAGCGAGCAGCTAGTCATCAAAAGCATCTAAAAAAGGTTCACTGTGTAGGAATGCAGTGAGACCACTGTCTGGGATTAAAAACAAGGAAAATTCATAAGATCATAAGATGATAAGACCTAGGAGCAGAAATTAGACCTTTCAGCCCATCGTATCTGCTCCACCATTCAATCATGGCTGATAAGTTTCTCAACCCCATTCTCCCACTTTCTCCCCGTAAATAAGACCAATGAGATATAAATGAGACTAGAAGCCTTGCCTAAAAGAAGGAAAGTTTGTTGCTTTTGCTAAGAGTGAAGTGGGAAGTTGGGTTGGGATTTGGAGATCAATTTCAGACTGCAAAGTCACTTACAAAAGCAGCATTTTGTCATTAGTGCTTCTAATTGGTTATAACGCTATAAATCTTAAAATGTGAAATCTTGTCGTGCCATGTTTTTGGCTATTAGCTGAAGGTTCAAATTTATTTTTAAAGATTAATGGTCTCTGCACCGATTATAAACTTTAACAAATCTCTCTTTCCTTGGCATCTTAAAAATTCACAATGTACCAACTGCTCCCAGTGCATCTAAGTCAAGATGGTACGTGAGACGATCCAGTTACCGAGAGAATTAATCAAGAAAAGATTATAAGGAAATTCAGAAAATACAGGTGGGATATGAAAGAGAATTGAACCAGCCCTTTTAGAATTTATTTCCATATAATAAGCATTTCATTTGGAGGGAGTGGATTCTGATTAAATTGATTTGAATACTGTTGAAGATAACAAACAGGAGACTGAAGGATAGAAATATATATTCAGCAGAAGATGACAGAAGCTGGTGGGATAGCGGGTACTGTCACAGGGCTTGTCATCCAGAAGTTCATTTAAATCATTTGGGGATATGCGTTCAAATCCCATCACTAAATGGTGGAATTTAAAGTCAACACGGTCCAAAATTGAAATCTAGTCTCAGTAATAGTGACCATGAAACCATCAACTGTTGTAAAATTCACTAGTAATTCACTAATGCCCTCTGAAATGGCCCTTTCCTTTAGGGAAGGACATCTGATGTCTTTATCTAGCGCAGAGATAATGGGAACTGCAGATGCTGGAGAATCCGAGATAACAAAGTGTGGAGCTGGATGAACACAGCAGGCCAAGCAACATCTTAGCTGCTTGGCCTGCTGTGTTCATCCAGCTCCACACTTTGTAATCTTTATCTGGCCTAACTTACTCGTGACTCCAGACCTGTAGAAATGTGGTTGATTCTTCGCTGCCCTCTGAAATGAGACAGTGAGTTCAAGGACAATGGGCAACTATTGTTGGCATAACCCTACCCCATGACAGAATAACTAAATTAATAGTCTTACCTTTTAGCAGAGCTGTTAAGATAGCAAGATCAATATCCTGTTGTCCTTCTGAACCCATTCGAAAAACTGTGATCTATGGGAAAGAAAAGTCAAAACTGGAGCGACAGGTTGAAAAGTTAAATAAACTCAGGGATAGACCAATGAATATTTTCTTTTTGAGTTCTGTCCTTGATGGGAGGGTCTAACCCACAATGTTGTGATCCCCACCTCAGGGAGGACCTGGAGGAGTTCCTGAATCGTCACCAGCTGCAAGAGGGATTGAATCTCGTGCTGTTCTGATTCACACTGGGCTGTTCAGCCACTGAACTAACTGGCCCCAAATAAGACCAGAGTGTCTATGGTAACATTTCCATTCATGTTGCAGCCCTTGAACTTCTGATAATGACTGTAGAGGGTCTGATTATTTTCCATCCTGTGTCTGACCAGCAAACTCTCCCCTCCTAGTTTTTAACATTGATGTGCGTTGGAAGGATTTATAAACTGATCCTCCACTTGCTTTTCTGTGTTATGAATGCACCTCCCTTGGCCAACGAGCCTTGGAATGGGACTCAAACCTGAAGCCCCTGTCTCAGAAGCGGGAATGCAACCCCCTGCATCACAGGACCTGCTTCTGTGATAAGATAAACCCATGGTTAAGCTAAATAGATTAACATAAACTTAAGAGATGAACCAGTAATGTATCACTCATACTAGGGTCAGTTGCTGACTTGATGCCTACCCAGTAGGATACAATGTTAGTGACTCTTTTTTCCATGTTTGAATTTCTCCCACAAGAAACTAGTACAGGCACCATCTGTCTACCCTGTGTCCCACCCAGTGTCAGCACGGACAGGAACAGCAGGCTGGTTGATCACAGATTACCTCATAACAAGAAACATAGGAGGTGAGAGCAGGAGTGTACCACTCAGCTCTTTGAGTCTGCTGACTATGGCTGATCACCCAAAGTAGAAAGTGTGAAGCTGGATGAACACAGCAGGCCAAACAGCATCTCAGGAGCACAAAAGCTGACGTTTTGGGCCTAGACCCTTCATCATAGGCCCTCTCTGATGAAGGGTCTAGGCCCGAAACGTCAGCTTTTGTGCTCCTGAGATGCTGCTTGGCCTGCTGTGTTCATCCAGCTCCACACTTTATTATCTTGGATTCTCCAGCATCTGCAGTTCCCATTATCTCCCAAAGTAGAACCCTGTTTTCCCTTTCACCCCATAGCCCTTGATGCCTTTAGCCATAAGAAATACACCTATGCTGTATGTTTTGGCCTCAACCACTTTCGGCGACAGAGAATTCCACAGGCTCATTAACCCAGCATTTACACACTCGTACGACAGTCAGTGTTTACACACTCACTCAACAGCCAGCATTACACATTCACTGAACAGTCCAGTATTTAATGATGGACTCAACAGTCAAACCTTTCCATAACAAATCACAGACAATGAACGCTAAATGTAAAATAAATGTAAAATATACCAAATAAAAAATTAAATGTGTGCTGAATAAATGTTCTCGAAGACCAATAATTCCCATGTTAACACTCACCAATGCTTTCTTCTTCATACACTCCATGATGCTGACAAACAGTTGCTGTGCCTGTTGGCGACTGTAATTGAAAGTTTTCTGAACGGTGACCATGAGCTGATCTCGCACCGACTCACTGATTATTCTGCAAAGAGCAAGTGGAAATGATAGATCTGAGAATGGCTTCTTGTGAGTCAAAAACATTCATTTACACAGCACCTTTAACATAGTACTGCCTCCCAAGACACTTCACAGAGGTGTCATCAGACACAATTCGATTGAGTGTCATGAGGAAATAAGAGAACAGGGTGTCTAGGAGCTTGGCCAAAGTGCTAGGTTTAAGTAGTATCTTAAAGGCAGGAGGTGAGATAAGGCAGGAATTCCAGGGGCATGGAGCATAGCAGCCCTGAGGTCAGAACTGCCAGGACAAAGTTGGGAGTGTGCAACAAGGTTGTCAGGATGGAGGAGGGGACAGAGGTAGGGAGGGGTCGTAAGGGGCTTGAGGAGGTGACAGAGGTAGGGAGGGGTTGTAAGGGGCTTGAGGAGGTGACAGAGGTAGGGAGGGGTTGTAAGGGGCTTGAGGAGGTGACAGAGATAGGAAGGGTTGTAAGGGGCTTGAGGAGGTCACAGAGGTACGGAGTAGTTGTAAGGGGCTTGAGGAGGTGACAGAGGTAGGGAGGGGTTGTAAGGGGCTTGAGGAGGTGACAGAGGTACGGAGGGGTTGTAAGGGGCTTGAGGAGGTGACAGAGATAGGAAGGGTTGTAAGGGGCTTGAGGAGGTGACAGAGGTAGGGAGGGGTTGTAAGGGGCTTGAGGAGGTGACAGAGGGAGGAAAGGTTGAACTGCTGATTTAAAAAGGAGAAAAAGTATTTGAAAATTGAGGTGCTGTTAGACTGGGAGCCTGTGAAGCTCAACAATCATCAGGCTAAAGTGTGTTCAGCTGTGGAATGAGCTAGTGCTGGGACAGCAGTGTTTTCCATGAGGTCGAGTTGCTTAATCAGAGAAGATGTGTTGCAAACGGCAGGCGTTGAGTTGTAAATTCACATTTTTCTCAAATTCAGATCAAAATAGAGGTCAACGTAAGTGTGACAAGTAAAGTGCTTTGTGAGTTCATCAGAGGCTAAAATGCACTGAAGCCGCTGCACTGTTCAGGTGACATGCAATCTCTGATATTATGGGATAAAAACCAAATGAACTGCGGATGCTCTAAATCAGAAACTAAAACAGAAATTGCTGGAAACGCTCAGCAGGTCTGGCAGCAACTGTGAAGAGAGATCAGAGTTAACATTTCGGGTCTGATGAACCTACCTCAGAATAGTTACTGGACCCAAAAGATTTAATTCTGATTTCTCTCCACAAGATGTTGCCTGACCTGCTGAGCTTTCCCAGAAATTTCTGTCTTTGGTATTATGGGTTGCATTGTACTGGGCCACTATGGCACACTGTGGAGCTGTGAGTGATTTAAAGTCATACCCTCCTTCTGCTGAGTACTTGTGCGCAAATGCCAAGATGTCAGAAGCTCTTCCGCTGCCATCACAGACCACCACTGGCACAGGAGGGTCCTCACGGAGACTTTCTAGGACAATCGATATCACATTGGGACCACCTTCTACGATCAAACACACCACTGGTACTCCCTGACCGAGCCCTGGACACAAAACAGTGACACAGAAAAGCTAGGAATCCTCAAACCAAAATCAAACAGCTCTACTTTTGTGAAATTAAAGTCAGTAAGTTCAAGATAGCAATATCCTGGCCTGGCAGTGAGAGAGATCACAGACTGAATGCCACAATCTTTAACCATGGCTCCATATGTAACCAGGACAAATGCCATGCAGGTCTCTGCTAACTATTTGCTATAAGGGAACTTGATCTTAAGAGTGTGAGACAACAAGATGTAGAGCTGGATGAATACAGCAGGCCAAGCAGCATCACAGGAGCAGGAAAGCTAATGTTTTGGGCCTAGATCCTTCTTCAGAAATTTTTGAAGAAGGGTCTAGGCCCGAAATGTCAGCCTTCCTGCTCCTGTGATGCTGCTTCACCTGCTGTGTTCATCCAGCTCTACACCTTGTTATCTTGGATTCTCCAGCATCTGCAGTTCTCGACAGTGACTTTGTTTCCAACAGGACTAGGTCTACAGGACAAAACAAAGATCCCAAAGTTAACTTCAGACTACCTACATAAGGCATGTGATCATGGGAAAATTTCTGAAGGTGAAGCTGGCACATATTCAGGAACAGTTTGAGGAAGTTTTACTCTGTACCTAACCCTGTGCTATCCCTGCCCTGGGAGTGATTGATGGGGGACTGTGTAGATGGAGCTTTATTCCATATTTAACATGTTTGGAGGTGGAATTCTATGTTGTTGGTATTCGAAAGGTGAAACTGTTGGACTGGGAATGTTCCTACTAATTTATAGAAGAGGTAAAATGTATTAAATTTCCAGAATGATCATTGACCCCCACTGTTAATTGCTGTAAAATTCACATTCAATTCCACTGTTAATTGCTGTAAAATTCACATTCAATTCCACTGTTAATTGCTGTAAAATTCACATTCAATTCTCTTCCCAAACAGAAACTCTGAGGATCTAAATTTCCTAAAGGACCATCATCATGAACAATCAATAGATTGCCAAACTTCAGGTCAATTGTTTGTTTATCAACTCTGCCTCACACAGGCCCAGTAAGATTGAAACATAGGGAAGTGACCTGGTGCCAGTTGAGTGATCCTTTGTCCTCCGTGCCTTATGAATATTCCCAGGCACAGGAGGAGAAAGGGAAACTCACTGGCCTCAGGGACTTGACAAACTGCTTCTAAAGTTAGTGATGAGTGGACTCATAGTGCACACGCTGGGTACACCTGGCGCTGAAAATTTCCTTACGTGTGTTGATTTTCTGCAGGGAAATGTGTTTCTCCAGTTGTCGCCGGAGCCTAACCTCAGCTCCATACTTGCCCAGGCTGCCGTTATCAGCCAAGATGAAGTGGGAGTGTGTGTTGCTGAGCACAGTCAATTTACTTAAAGGATTAGACATTGTTTGATAGGGTCTGGTCACCTGGAATAAAAGAGCCAAATATTAGTGATCTGTTCCCTCCCCTCAACTCACAGACACCTCCCCCTCTCCTGGCCATCAGTAGGCCATACCCCTTGACCTTCAGTGGCCCCTGACCCTCAGTGACCTACCCCCTCCTTGACCCTCAATGACGTTCCCTCTTCCCCAACCCTCAGTGACCTCCCTCCCGCCCCCTCAGTGACCTTCCCTTCCCTTAACCTCAATGACCTTCCCCAACCCTCAGTGACCCTCCTCCTCCCCTGACCCTGAGTGACTTTCTCTCCTCCCCGACCCTGAGTGAACTTCCTCTTTCCCCTGCCCCTCACTGACCTTCCCCCTCCCCTGATCTTCTCCCCTCCCCGACCCTGAGTGACTTTCCTCTTTCCCCTGCCCCTCACTGACCTTTCCCCTCCCCTGATCTTCAGTGACCCTCCCCTTCCCCAGCCCTCAGAGACCTGTAACCTGACCTTCAATGACCTCCATGTCTCCCTGACCCTCAGCAACCTCCCCCCTCTTTCCAACCCTCGGCGACCTGTCACCCAACCTTCAGTTACCTTCTCATCTCCCTGACCCTCACTGACATTACTCCACTCCCTGACTTTTGCACTCTGTCGTACCACAGATTATTGGTGCCTGGACCCCCTCCAACCAGCACTGACACCCCCAAAACCATTAGTGACCACCCCAACCCCAGAAGATTAGGCTTATGCTGGGGCTTTCACTGGAATGAGAAGCTGTCTCAGACAAAACATCCCATTACTACCTAGAGGGAAATCAACTTGTGAAGAGACTTTGACAACCCTGAGTTTGAGTTCCTCTAGCCTTCAATTCAGATCAATCCCACATTATGGGAATTTGCATAGTTTGACAAGTTTCTGATTTTGTGAAACAATTACTGCTTTGAATACTCACATCTTTCCCAATTAAATCCATCCTGTTCTCTACAATGCCCCAGGGAGCAAATCCGATCGCACAAATCCTTCCACGCGATTTGGAAGAATGATCTTTCAAGGCATCTCCTACATGACGGATCACACCTTCAAATCAACGAGAAGAAGCTATCATTCCCAGCAGTGTTACTGACCGCTTACCTTGGGGAATGGGGAGAGTTCATTTGGGACAGTGGGAAAGGACTAGGATGTGGTGCGTGTGCAATGAGTCTATAAAGGAGAGTGTCGAGGAGATAGTGGGGGGTTTGGGAAGACTGGGAGTGATGGAGTGTGGGTGATGAAGTTTAGAGTACAGGTGGAGGTGGGGGTACAGACAATCGTAGGGGCACAGGAGGAGGTGGGAAATGCTAATCATATATTGATTGTGTTTAACTATATGAGGCTGGTGCACATTAGCCTGAGAGTCACTACAGCCTGAAATTGTATTTTTTTGTAATGTGTAACTCTGTAAATAATAATTTCTGAAAATGTGTAAAGATTAACTCTAGTGCTATGCATCAGCACCCGGCTTTCAGGAGTTACAGGGGTATGGGCTAAATTCCAAAGAACAAGCAGGAACAGGAGGAGAAATAAGTTCAAGGAGAAACTTAATTTCTATAAAACATCAGGCTGCAGACCAGTCCCAAGGTATCTACCCTGCTGGAGGTTATGGACAGGAATATGGAGCTGTCTCTTCCATATCACCTGTTTATTTGAAAATTAAAACTCCCCATGGTTATTACATGGCCTTTTTAAAAAAGTACCAATAATTTCTTGGATAACTTTCTACCGACTTATTTAAGCTGTTAAGGGGTCTATTACCTAGTCCAGGCCATGTTTTCTTTCCTTTCCTTATCAGCAAACAGACTGAGATTCCGAGCCAAGATCCTTTCTATTACTGTCCTTATGCCATCTTTTATCCTCAGATAAATCCTTTTCCTTTTCCATTCTGTCTGTCTTTTTGAAATGTTTTGCATTCCAGAACACTTATTTCTCAACCTTCAGTCACCTTGCAACCGTGTCTCTATAATGGTGACGAGATCAAAACCATTTATTTCTAATTCCCTCCCAGTTCACCTAACTTATAAATGCTTCAGGTGCTCAGATAAAGAGTCTTCAATTTTACTTCTGAACTAATATTTTTTGAATGGACAATATTTGCCAATTCACCACTACCATAAAACTCACAATCTCTTGTTGTTGTATTCTGTATGACTCCTCACCAGTGTTGACTCCAGCTGTGAATATCCAGGCTCCTGTTGTCATTGCTGCTTTGATTAGACCTTTACCAAACACCTGCTTCAGTTTAGGTTGAAGTTCAAAGTTCTGCAGTCCGCCATGGACGGATATGAGGAGCTTCGGCAGTTCCAGTTCCCACTCTGTGGTCATGAGCTGGAGCAGGAGGTCAGGCTTGGTGTCATAGGACACACGAATGTACTGCAATATCAGAAGTGGAGACGAAGGAAGAGGATAAATGGAAAAAGTAACCTAACGCAGAGATCATCCCATCCTTTTACCACAGACCTTAAAATCGTCTTCCTCTCAAAGTGGGTCCCCCAGCCCAAATTGAGTTTGATGGTGATTGAATTTAACATCACTGACTCTCAGTGGGATACAGTTCCTGTAGGGACTGAATCTCACAGGGATACAGTTCCTGTAGGGACTGACTCTCACTGGGATACAGTTCCTGTAGGGACTGACTCTCACAGGGATACAGTTCCTGAAGGTGCTGACTCTCACTGGGATACAGTTCCTGCAGGGAATGACTCTCACTGGGATACAGTTCCTGAAAGTGCTGAGTCTCACTGGGATACAGTTCCTGAAGGTGCTGACCCTCAAAGGGATACAGCTCCTGAAGGGACTGACTCTCACTGGGATACAGTTCCTGTAGGGACTGAATCTCACTGGGATGCAGTTCCTGTAGGGACTGAATCTCAATGGGATACAGTTCCTGGAGGTGCTGACTCTCACTGGGATGCAGTTCCTTAAGGGACTGACTCTCACTGTGATACAGTTCCTGAAGGTGCTGACCCTCAGTGGCATACAGTTCCTGTAGGGACTGACCCTCACTGGGATACAGTTCCAGAAGGTGATAACTCTCACTGGGATGCAGTTCCTGAAGGTGCTGACCCTCACTGGGATACAGTTCCTGTAGGGACTGACTCTCACTGGGATACAGTTCCAGAAGGTGCTGACCCTCACTGGGATACAGTTCCTGAAGGGGCTGACTCTCACTGGGATGCAGTTCCTGAAGGTGCTGACCCTCACTGGGATACAGTTCCTGTAGGGACTGGCTCTCACTGGGATACAGTTCTAAAAGGTGCTGACTCTCGCTGGGATACAATTCCAGAAGGTGCTGGCCCTCACTGGGATACAGTTCCTGAAGGTGCTGACCCTCACTGGCATACAGTTCCAGTTGGGACTGACTCTCACTGGGATACAGTTCCTGAAGGTGCTGACCCTCACTGGGATACAGTTCCTGAAGGTGCTGACTCTCACTGGGATGCAGTTCCTGAAGGTGCTGACCCTCACTGGGATACAGTTCCTGTAGGGACTGACTCTCACTGGGATACAGTTTCTAAAGGTGCTGACTCTCGCTGGGATACAATTCCAGAAGGTGCTGACTCTCACTGGGATACAGTTCCTGAAGGTGCTGACTTACACTGGGTTACAGTTCCTGAAGGTGCTGACTCGCACTGGGATGAAGTACCTTTAGGGACGGACTCTCACTGGGATACATTTCCTGAAGTTGCTGACTCACACTGGGATACAGTTCCTGAAGGTGATGACTGTCACTGGGATACAGTTCCTGAAGGTGCTGACACTCACTGGGATACAGTTCCTGAAGGTGCTGACTCTCACTGGGATGCAGTTTCTGAATGTGCGGACCCTCACTGGGATACAGTTCCTGAAGGTGCTGTCTCTCACTGGGGTACAGTTCCTGTAGCGACTGACTCTCACTGGAATACAGTTCCTGAAGGTGCTGACTCTCACTGGGACACAGTTCCTGAAGGTGCTGACACTCACTCGGATACAGTTCCTGAAGGTGCTGACTCTCACTTGGATACAGTTCCTGAAGGGGCTAACTCTCACTGGGATACAGTTCCTGAAGGAGCTAACTCTCAGTGGGAGGCAGTTTCTGAAGGTGCTGACCCTCACTGGGATACAGTTCCTGAAGGTGCTGACTCTCTCTGGGATACAGTTCCTGAACGTGCTGAACCTCACTGGGATGCAGTTCCTGTAAGGGCTGACTCTCACTGGGATACAGTTCAAAAAGTTGCTGACTCTCACTGGGATACAGTTTCTGAAGGTGCTGACTCTCACTGGGATGCAGTTCCTGCAGGGACTGACTCTCACTGGGGCACAGTTCTGGTAGGGACTGACTCTCACTGGGATACAGTTCCAGAAGGTGCTGACCTTCACTGGGATACAGTTCCTGAAGGTGCTGACTCTCACTGGGATGCAGTTTCTGAAGGTGCGGACCCTCACTGGGATACAGTTCCTGAAGGTGGGGACTCTCACTGGGATACATTCCTGAAGGTGCTGACTCTCACTGGGATACAGTTCCTGAAGGTTCTGACTCTCACTGGGATACAGTTCATGAAGGTGCTGACTCTCACTGGGATACAGTTCCTGAAGGTGCTGACGCTCACTGGGATACTCTTCCTGTAGGGGCTGACTCACACTGGGAAACAGTTCCTGAAGGGGCTGACTTTCACTGGGATACAGTTCCTGAAGGTGCTGGCTCTCACTGGGATGCAGTTTCTGAAGGTGCTGACCCTCACTGGGATACAGTTCCTGAAGGTGCTGACTCTCACTGGGATGCAGGTCCTGTATGGAGTGACTCTCACTGGGATACAGTTCCTGTAGGGACTGACTCTCACTGGCATACAGTTCCTGAAGGTGCTGAACCTCACTGGAATACAGTTCCTGAAGGAGCTGACTCTCACAGGGATACAGTTCCTGAAGATGCTGTCTCTCACTGGGATACAGTTCCGGAAGGAGCTGAATCTCACTGGTATACAGTTCCTGAAGGTCCCGACTCTCACTGAGACACTGTTCCTGAATGTCCTGACTCTCACTGGGATACAATTGCTGAAGGTCCTGACTCTCACTGGGATACAGTTCCTGAAGGAGCTGAATCTCACTGGGATACAGTTCCTGAAGGTCCTGACTCTCACTGAGACAAAGTTCCTGAAGGAGCTGACTCTCACTGGGATACAGTTCCTGAAGGAGCTGAATCTCACTGGGATACAGTTCCTGAAGGTCCTGACTCTCACTGAGACAAAGTTCCTGAAGGAGCTGACTCTCACTGGGATACAGTTCCTGAAGGTGCTGGCTCTCACTGGGATACAGTTCCTGAAGGGGCTGACTCTCAGGGGGATACAGTTCCTGAAGTTGCTGACTCTCACTGGGATACAGTTCCTGAAGGTCGTGACTCTCACTGGGATACAGTTCCTGAAGGGGCTGACCCTCACTGGGATACAATTCCTGAATGAGCTGACTCTCACTGGGATACAGATCCTGAAGCGGCTGACTCTCACTGAGATACAGATCCTGAACGTGCTGACTCACACTGGGATACAGTTCCTGAAGGTGCGGACTCTCACGGGGATACATTCCTGAAGGTGCTGTCTCTCACTGGGATACAGTTACTGAAGGTGCTGTGGGATACAGTTCCGGAAGGTGCTGACGCTCACTGGGATACAGATCCTGAAGGGGCTGACTCTCAGTGGGATACAGATCCTGAAGGGGCTGACTCTGACTGGGGTCCAGTTCCTGAAGGTGATGCCTCTCACTGGGATACAGTTCCTGAAGGTGCTGACTCTCACTGGGATACAGTTCCTGAAGGTGCTGACACTCACTCGGATACAGTTCCTCAAGGTGCGGACTGTCAATGGGATACATTCCTGAAGGTGCTGTCTCTCACTGGGATACAGTTCCTGAAGGTCCTGACTCTCACTGAGACACAGTTCAAGAAGGTGCTGACTCTCACTGGGATACAGTTCATGAAGTTGCAGACTCTCAATGGGATACAGTTTCTGAAGGTGCTGACTCTCACTGGGATGCAGATGCTGTAGGGACTGACTCTCACTGGGGCACAGTTCTTGTAGGGACTGACTCTCACTGGGATACAGTTCCTGAAGTTGCAGACTCTCATAGGGATACAGTTCCTGAAGGTGCTGACTCTCACTGGGATGCAGATGCTGTAGGGACTGATTCTCACTGGGGCACAGTTCTTGTAGGGACTGACTCTCACTGGGACACAGTTCCTGAAGGTGCTGAACCTCACTGGAATACAGTTCCTGAAGGAGCTGGCCCTCACTGGGATACAGTTCCTGAAGGTGATATCTCTCACTGGGATACAGTTCCTGAAGGTGCTGATTCTCTCTGGGATACAGTTCCTGAAGGTGGGGACTCTCACTGGGATACATTCCTGAAGGTGCTGACTCTCACTGGGATACAGTTCCTGAAGGTCCTGACTCTCACTGAGACAAAGTTCCTGAAGGTGCTGAATCTCACTGGGATACAGTTCCTGAAGTTGCAACTCTCATAGGGATACAGTTCCTGAAGGTGCTGACTCTCACTGGGTTGCAGATGCTGTACGGACTGATTCTCACTGGGGCACAGTTCCTGAAGGTGCTGAACCTCACTGGAATACAGTTCCTGAAGGAGCTGGCCCTCACTGGGATACAGTTCCTGAAGGTGCTGACTCTCACTGGGATACAGTTCCTGTAGGGGCTGACTCTCACTGGGAAACAGTTCCTGAAGGGGCTGACTTTCACTGGGATACAGTTCCTGAAGGTGCTGACACTCACTGGGATGCAGTTTCTGAAGGTGCTGACACTCACTGGGATACAGTTCCTGAAGTGGGCTGACTTTCACTGGGATGCAGTTCCTGAAGGGACTGACTCTCACTGGGATACAGTTCCTGTAGGGACTGACTCTCACTGGGATACAGTTCCTGAAGGTGCTGAAACTCACTGGAATACAGTTCCTGAAGGAGCTGACTCTCACTGTGATACAGTTCCTGAAGATGCTGTCTCTCACTGGGATACAGTTCCTGAAGGAGCTGAATCTCATTGGGATACAGTTCCTGAAGGTCCCAACTCTCACTGAGACACTGTTCCTGAATGTCCTGACTCTCACTGGGATACAATTGCTGAAGGTCCTGACTCTCACTGGGATACAGTTCCTGAAGGATCTGCATCTCACTGGGATACAGTTCCTGAAGTAGCTGACTCTCACTGAGAACAGTATCTCAATGTCCTGACCCTCACAGGGATACAGTTCCTGAAGGTGCTGGCTCTCACTGGGATACAGTTCCTGACGGGGCTGACTCTCAGTGGGATACAGTTCCTGAAGGTGCTGACTCTCACTGGGATACAGTTCCTGAAGGTCGTGACTCTCATTGGGATACAGTTCCTGAAGGGGCTGACCCTCACTGGGATACAATTCCTGAATGAGCTGACTCTCACTGGGATACAGGTCCTGAAGCGGCTGACTCTCACTGGGATACAGATCCTGAAGGTGCTGACTATCACTGGGATAAAGTTCATGAAGGTGCGGACTCTCACGGGGATACATTCCTGAAGGTGCTGTCTCTCACTGGGATACAGTTACTGAAGGTGCTCTGGGATACAGTTCCGGAAGGTGCTGACGCTCACTGGGATACAGATCCTGAAGGTGACGCCTCTCACTGGGATACAGTACCTGAAGGTGCTGACACTCACTCGGATACAGTTCCTGAAGGTCGTGACTCTCATTGGGATACAGTTCCTGAAGGGGCTGACCCTCACTGGGATACAATTCCTGAATGAGCTGACTCTCACTGAGACACAGTTCCTGAAGGTGCTGACTCTCACTGGGATACATTCCTGAAGGTGCTGGCTCTCACTGGGATACAGTTCCTGAAGGTCCTGACTCTCACTGAGACACAGTTCCTGAAGGTGCTGACTCTCACTGGGATACAGTTTCTGAAGGGGCTGAATCTCACTGGGATACAGTTCCTGTAGGGGTTGACTTCACTGGGATACAGTTCCTGAAGGTGCTGACTCTAACTGGGATACAGTTCCTGAAGGTGCTGACTCTCACTGGGATGCAGTTCCTGTAGGGACTGACTCTCACTGGGATACAGTTCATGTAGGGACTGACTCTCACTAGAATACAATTACTGAAGGTGCTGACCATCACTGGGATACAGTTCCTGGAGGTGCTGACTCTCACTGGGATGCAGTTCCTTTAGGGACTGACTCTCAATGGGATACAGTTCCTGAAGGTGCTGACCCTCACTGGGATACAATTCCTGTAGGGACTGACTCTCACTGGGATACAGATCCTGAAGGAGCTGACGCTCACTGGGATACAGTTCCTGAAGGTGCTGACCCTCACTGGGATACAGTTCCTGGAGGGACTGACACTCACTGGGATACAGTTCGTGTAGGGACTGACTCTCACTGGGATACAGATTCTGAAGGTGCTGACTGTCACTGGGATACAGTTCCTGAAGGTGCTCACTCTCACTGGGATACAGTTCCTGAAGGTGCTGGCCCTCACTGGGATACAGTTCCTGAAGGTGCTGACCCTCACTGGCATACAGTTCCTGTAGGGACTGACTCTCACTGGGATACAGTTCCTAAAAGTGCTGACTCTCGCGGGGATACAATTCCAGAAGGTGCTGACTCTCACTGGGATACAGTTCCTGAAGGTGCTGACTTACACTGGGATACAGTTCCTGAAGGTGCTGACTCTCACTGGGATGCAGTACCTTTAGGGACGGACTCTCACTGGGATATAGTTCCTGAAGGTGCTGACTCTCAATGGGATACAGTTCCTGAAGGTGATGACTGTCACTGGGATATAATTCCTGAAGGTGCTGTCTCTCACTGGGATACAGTTCCTGTAGGGACTGACTCTCACTGGGATACAGTTCCAGAAGGTGCTGACCTTCACTGGGATACAGTTCCTGAAGGTGCTGATTCACACTGGGATGCAGTTTCTGAAGGTGCCGACCCTCACTGGGAGACAGTTCCTGAAGGTGCTGCCTCTCACTGGGATACCGTTCCTGTAGGGACTGACTCTCACTGGGATATAATTCCTCAAGGTCTGACTCTCACTTGGATACAGTTCCTGAAGGGGCTAACTCTCAGTGGGAGGCAGTTTCTGAAGGTGCTGACCCTCAATGGGATACAGTTCCTGAAGGTCCTGACTCTCAATGGGATACAGTTCCTGAAGGTGCAGACTCTCTCTGGTATACAGTTCCTGAACGTGCTGAACCTCACTGGGATGCAGTTCCTGTAAGGGCTGACTCTCACTGGGATACAGTTCCAGAAGTTGCTGAGTCTCACTGGGATACAGTTTCTGAAGGTGCTGACCCACATTGGGATACAGTTCCTGAAGGTGCTGACTCTCACTGGGATGCAGTTCCTGCAGGGACTGACTCTCACTGGGGCACAGTTCTTGTAGGGATTGACTCTCACTGGGATACAGTTCCTGAAGGTGCTGAACCTCACTGGAATACAGTTCCTGAAGGAGCTGATTCACACTGGGATGCAGTTTCTGAAGGTGCCGACCCTCACTGGGAGACAGTTCCTGAAGGTGCTGCCTCTCACTGGGATACCGTTCCTGTAGGGACTGACTCTCACTGGGATACAGTTCCTAAAGGTGCTGACTCTCGCTGGGATACAATTCCAGAAGGTACTGACTCTCACTGGGATACAGTTCCTGAAGGTGCTGACCCTCACTGGGATACAGTTCCTGGAGGGACTGACACTCATTGGGATACAGTTCGTGTAGGGACTGACTCTCACTGGGATACAGATTCTGAAGGTGCTGACTGTCACTGGGATACAGTTCCTGAAGGTGCTCACTCTCACTGGGATACAGTTCCTGAAGGTGCTGGCCCTCACTGGGATACAGTTCCTGAAGGTGCTGACCCTCACTGGCATACAGTTCCTGTAGGGACTGACTCTCACTGGGATACAGTTCCTAAAAGTGCTGACTCTCGCGGGGATACAATTCCAGAAGGTGCTGACTCTCACTGGGATACAGTTCCTGAAGGTGCTGACTTACACTGGGATACAGTTCCTGAAGGTGCTGACTCTCACTGGGATGCAGTACCTTTAGGGACGGACTCTCACTGGGATATAGTTCCTGAAGGTGCTGACTCTCAATGGGATACAGTTCCTGAAGGTGATGACTGTCACTGGGATATAATTCCTGAAGGTGCTGTCTCTCACTGGGATACAGTTCCTGTAGGGACTGACTCTCACTGGGATACAGTTCCAGAAGGTGCTGACCTTCACTGGGATACAGTTCCTGAAGGTGCTGATTCACACTGGGATGCAGTTTCTGAAGGTGCCGACCCTCACTGGGAGACAGTTCCTGAAGGTGCTGCCTCTCACTGGGATACCGTTCCTGTAGGGACTGACTCTCATTGGGATATAATTCCTCAAGGTCTGACTCTCACTTGGATACAGTTCCTGAAGGGGCTAACTCTCAGTGGGAGGCAGTTTCTGAAGGTGCTGACCCTCAATGGGATACAGTTCCTGAAGGTCCTGACTCTCAATGGGATACAGTTCCTGAAGGTGCAGACTCTCTCTGGTATACAGTTCCTGAACGTGCTGAACCTCACTGGGATGCAGTTCCTGTAAGGGCTGACTCTCACTGGGATACAGTTCCAGAAGTTGCTGAGTCTCACTGGGATACAGTTTCTGAAGGTGCTGACCCACATTGGGATACAGTTCCTGAAGGTGCTGACTCTCACTGGGATGCAGTTCCTGCAGGGACTGACTCTCACTGGGGCACAGTTCTTGTAGGGATTGACTCTCACTGGGATACAGTTCCTGAAGGTGCTGAACCTCACTGGAATACAGTTCCTGAAGGAGCTGATTCACACTGGGATGCAGTTTCTGAAGGTGCCGACCCTCACTGGGAGACAGTTCCTGAAGGTGCTGCCTCTCACTGGGATACCGTTCCTGTAGGGACTGACTCTCACTGGGATACAGTTCCTAAAGGTGCTGACTCTCGCTGGGATACAATTCCAGAAGGTACTGACTCTCACTGGGATACAGTTCCTGAAGGTGCTGACCCTCACTGGGATACAGTTCCTGGAGGGACTGACACTCATTGGGATACAGTTCGTGTAGGGACTGACTCTCACTGGGATACAGATTCTGAAGGTGCTGACTGTCACTGGGATACAGTTCCTGAAGGTGCTCACTCTCACTGGGATACAGTTCCTGAAGGTGCTGGCCCTCACTGGGATACAGTTCCTGAAGGTGCTGACCCTCACTGGCATACAGTTCCTGTAGGGACTGACTCTCACTGGGATACAGTTCCTAAAAGTGCTGACTCTCGCGGGGATACAATTCCAGAAGGTGCTGACTCTCACTGGGATACAGTTCCTGAAGGTGCTGACTTACACTGGGATACAGTTCCTGAAGGTGCTGACTCTCACTGGGATGCAGTACCTTTAGGGACGGACTCTCACTGGGATATAGTTCCTGAAGGTGCTGACTCTCAATGGGATACAGTTCCTGAAGGTGATGACTGTCACTGGGATATAATTCCTGAAGGTGCTGTCTCTCACTGGGATACAGTTCCTGTAGGGACTGACTCTCACTGGGATACAGTTCCAGAAGGTGCTGACCTTCACTGGGATACAGTTCCTGAAGGTGCTGATTCACACTGGGATGCAGTTTCTGAAGGTGCCGACCCTCACTGGGAGACAGTTCCTGAAGGTGCTGCCTCTCACTGGGATACCGTTCCTGTAGGGACTGACTCTCATTGGGATATAATTCCTCAAGGTCTGACTCTCACTTGGATACAGTTCCTGAAGGGGCTAACTCTCAGTGGGAGGCAGTTTCTGAAGGTGCTGACCCTCAATGGGATACAGTTCCTGAAGGTCCTGACTCTCAATGGGATACAGTTCCTGAAGGTGCAGACTCTCTCTGGTATACAGTTCCTGAACGTGCTGAACCTCACTGGGATGCAGTTCCTGTAAGGGCTGACTCTCACTGGGATACAGTTCCAGAAGTTGCTGAGTCTCACTGGGATACAGTTTCTGAAGGTGCTGACCCACATTGGGATACAGTTCCTGAAGGTGCTGACTCTCACTGGGATGCAGTTCCTGCAGGGACTGACTCTCACTGGGGCACAGTTCTTGTAGGGATTGACTCTCACTGGGATACAGTTCCTGAAGGTGCTGAACCTCACTGGAATACAGTTCCTGAAGGAGCTGATTCACACTGGGATGCAGTTTCTGAAGGTGCCGACCCTCACTGGGAGACAGTTCCTGAAGGTGCTGCCTCTCACTGGGATACCGTTCCTGTAGGGACTGACTCTCACTGGGATACAGTTCCTAAAGGTGCTGACTCTCGCTGGGATACAATTCCAGAAGGTACTGACTCTCACTGGGATACAGTTCCTGAAGGTGATGACTGTCACTGGGATACAGTTCCTGAAGGTGGTGACACTCACTGGGATACAGTTCCTGTAGGGACTGACTCTCACTGGGATACAGTTCCAGAAGGTGCTGACCTTCACTGGGATACAGTTCCTGAAGGTGCTGACTCTCACTGGGATGCAGTTTCTGAAGGTGCGGACCCTCACTGGGATACAATTCCTGAAGGTGCTGACACTCACTGGGATACATTCCTGAAGGTGCTGACTCTCACTGGGATACAGTTCCTGAAGGTGCTGACTCTCACTGGGATACAGTACCTGAAGGTGCTGACTCTCACTGGGATACTGTTCCTGTAGGGGCTGACTCTCACTGGGAAACAGTTCCTGAAGGGGCTGGCTTTCACTGGGATACAGTTCCTGAAGTTGGTGACTCTCACTGGGATGAAGTTTCTGAAGGTGCTGACCCTCACTGGGATACAGTTCCTGAAGGTGCTGACTCTCACTGGGATGCAGTTCCTGCAGGGACTGACTCTCACTGGGATACAGTTCCTGTAGGGACTGACTCTCACTGGGATACAGTTCCTGAAGGTGCAGAACCACACTGGAATACAGTTCCGGAAGGAGCTGACTCTCACTGGGATACAGTTCCTGAAGTTGCTGACTCTCACTGGGATACAGTTTCTGAAGGTGCTGACTATCACTGGGATACAGTTCCTGAAGGTGCTGACTCTCACTGGGATGCAGTTCCTGTAGGGACTAACTCTCACTGGGGCACAGTTCTTGTAGGGACTGACACTCACTGGGATACAGTTCCTGAAGGTGCTGAACCTCACTGGAATACAGTTCCTGAAGGAGCTGACTCTCACTGGGATACAGTTCCTGAAGGTGCTGTCTCTCACTGGGATACAGTTCCTGAAGGTACTGATTCTCTCTGGGATACAGTTCCTGAAGGTGCTGACACTCACTGGGATACAGTTCCTGAAGGTGGGGACTCTCACTGGGATACATTCCTGAAGGTGCTGACTCTCACTGGGATACAGTTCCTGAAGGTGCTGATTCTCACTGGGACACAGTTCCTGAAGGTGCTGACTCTCACTGGGACACAGTTCCTGTCGGGGCTGACTCTCACTGGGAAACAGTTCCTGAAGGGGCTGACTTTCACTGGGATACAGTTCCTGAAGGTGCTGACTCTCACTGGAATGCAGTTTCTGAAGGTGCAGACCCTCACTGGGATACAGTTCCTGAAGGTCGTGACTCTCACTGGGTTACAGTTACTGAATGAGCTAACTCTCACTGGGATACAGATCCTGAAGCGGCTGACTCTCACTGGGACACAGATCCTGAAGGTGCTGACTATCACTGGGATAAAGTTCCTGAAGGTGCGGACTCTCACGGGGATACATTCCTGAAGGTGCTGTCTCTCACTGGGATACAGTTACTGAAGGTGCTGTGGGATACAGTTCCGGAAGGTGCTGACGCTCACTGGGATACAGATCCTGAAGGTGACGCCTCTCACTGGGATACAGTTACTGAAGGTGCTGTGGGATACAGTTCCGGAAGGTGCTGACTCTCACTGGGATACAGTTCCTGAAGGTGATGCCTCTCACTGGGATACAGTTCCTGAAGGTGCTGACTCTCACTGGGATACAGTTCCTGAAGGTGCTGGCAGTCATTGGGATACAGTTTCTGAAGGGGCTGAATCTCACTGGAATACAGTTCCTGTAGGGGCTGACTCTCACTGGGATACAGTTGATGAAGGTGCCGACTCTCACTGGGTTGCAGTTTCTGAAGGTGCTGACCCTCACTGGGATACAGTTCCTGTAGGGACTGACTCTTACTGGGATACAATTCCTCAAGGTGCTGACTCTCACTTGGATACAGTTCCTGAAGGGGCTAAGTCTCACTGGGATACAGTTCCTGAAGGAGCTAACTCTCAGTGGGAGGCAGTTTCTGAAGGTGCTGACTCTCACTGGGATACAGTTCCTGAAGGTGCTGACCCTCACTGGGATACAGTTCCTGTAGGGACTGACACTCACTGGGATACAGTTCCTAAAGGCGCTGACTCTCGCTGGGATACAATTCCAGAAGGTGCTGACTCTCACTGGGATGCAGTTTCTGAGGGTGCGGACCCTCACTGGGATACAGTTCCTGAAGGTGCTGTCTCTCACTGTGATACAGTTCCTGAAGGTGCTGATTCTCTCTGGGATACAGTTCCTGAAGGTCCTGACTCTCACTGGGATACAATTCCTCAAGGTGCTGACTCTCACTTGGATACAGTTCCTGAAGGAGCTAACTCTCAGTGGGAGGCAGTTTCTGAAGGTGCTGACCCTCACTGGGATACAGTTCCTGAAGGTGCTGACTCTCACTGGGATACAGTTCCTGAAGGTGCTGACCCTCACTGGGATACAGTTCCTGTAGGGACAGACTCTCACTGGGATACAGTTCCTAAAGGTGCTGACTCTCGCTGGGATACAGTTCCTGAAGGTGATGACTGTCACTGGGATACAGTTCCTGAAGGTGTTGACTCTCACTGGGATACAGTTCCTGTAGGGACTGACTCTCACTGGGATACAGTTCCAGAAGGTGCTGACCTTCACTGGGATACAGTTCCTGAAGGTGCTGACTCTCACTGGGATGCAGTTTCTGAAGGTGCGGACCCTCACTGGGATACAGTTCCTGAAGGTGCTGTCGCTCACTGGGATACAGTTCCTGTAGGGACTGACTCTCACTGGGATACAGTTCCTGAAGGTCCTGACTCTCACTGGGATACAATTCCTCAAGGTGCTGACTCTCACTTGGATACAGTTCCTGAAGGGGCTAACTCTCACTGGGATACAGTTCCTGAAGGAGCTCACTCTCAGTGGGAGTCAGTTTCTGAAGGTGCTGACCCTCACTGGGATACAGTTCCTGAAGGTCCTGACTCTCAATGGGATACAGTTCCTCAAGGTGCTGACTCTCTCTGGGATACAGTTCCTGAACGTGCTGAACCTCACTGGGATGCAGTTCCTGTAAGGGCTGACTCTAACTGGGATACAGTTCCTGAAGTTGCTGACTCTCACTGGGATACAGTTTCTGAAGGTGCTGACCCACATTGGGATACAGTTCCTGAAGGTGCTGACTCTCAATGGGATGCAGTTCCTGTAGGGACTGACTCTCACTGGGGCACAGTTCTTGTAGGGACTGACTCTCACTGGGATACAGTTCCAGAAGGTGCTGAGCTTCACTGGGATACAGTTCCTGAAGGTGCTGACTCACTGGGATGCAGTTACTGAAGGTGCGGACCCTCACTGGGATACAGTTCCTGAAGGTGCTGACACTCACTGGGATACAGTTCCTGAAGGTGGGGACTCTCACTGGGATACATTCCTGAAGGTGCTGACTCTCACTGGGATACAGTTCCTGAAGGTCCTGACTCTCACTGAGACAAAGTTCCTGAAGGAGCTGACTCTCACTGGGATACAGTTCCTGAAGGTGCTGACTCTCACTGGGATACAGTACCTGAAGGTGCTGACTCTCACTGGGATACTGTTCCTGTAGGGGCTGACTCTCACTGGGATACAGTTCCTGAAGGGGCTGACTTTCACTAGGATACAGTTCCTGAAGGTGCTGACTCTCACTGGGATGCAGTTTCTGAAGGTGCTGACCCTCACTGGGATACAGTTCCTGAAGGTCCTGACTCTCACTGGGATGCAGTTCCTGTATGGACTGACTCTCACTGGGATACAGTTCCTGCAGGGACTGACTCTCACTGGGATACAGTTCCTGAAGGTGCCGAACCTCACTGGAATACAGTTCCTGAAGGTCCTGACCCTCACTGGGACACAGTTCCTGAAGGTGCTGGCTCTCACTGGGATACAGTTCCTGACGGGGCTGACTCTCAGTGGGATACAGTTCCTGAAGTTGCTGACTCTCACTGGGATACAGTTCCTGAAGGTCGTGACTCTCACTGGGATACAGTTCCTGAAGGGGCTGACCCTCAGTGGGATACAATTCCTGAATGAGCTGACTCTCACTGGGATACAGATCCTGAAGCGGCTGACTCTCACTGGGATACAGATCCTGAAGGTGCTGACTCTCAGTGGGATACAGTTCCTGAAGGTGCGGACTCTCACTGGGATACAGTTACTGAAGGTGCTGTGGGATACAGGTCCGGAAGGTGCTGACGCTCACTGGGATACAGATCCTGAAGGGGCTGACTCTCACTGGGATACAGTTCCTGAAGGTGATGCCTCTCACTCGGATACACTCCTGAAGGTGCTGACTCTCACTGGGATACAGTTCCTGAAGGTGCTGACAGTCACTCGGATACAGTTCCTGAAGGTGCTGACTGTCGATGGGATACATTCCTGAAGGTGCTGTCTCTCACTGGGATACAGTTCCTGAAGGTCCTGACTCTCACTGACACACAGTTCCTGAAGGTGCTGACTCTCACTGGGATGCAGTTCATGTAGGGACTGACTCTCACTGGGGCACAGTTCTTGTAGGGACTGACTCTCACTGGGATACAGTTCCTGAAGGTGCTGTCTCTCACTGGGATACAGTTCCTGAAGATGCTGATTCTCTCTGGGATACAGTTCCTGAAGGTGCTGACACTCACTGGGATACAGTTCCTGAAGGTGGGGACTCTCACTGGGATACAGTTCCTGAAGGTGATGACTCTCACTGGGATACAGTTCCTGAAGGTGCTGACTCTCACTGGGACACAGTTCCTGTAGGGGCTGACTCTCACGGGAAACAGTTCCTGAAGGGGCTGACTTTCACTGGGATACAGTTCCTGAAGGTGCTGACTCTCACTGGGATGCAGTTTCTGAAGGTGCTGACCCTCACTGGGATACAGTTCCTGAAGGTGCTGACTTTCACTGGCATTCAGTTCCTGTAGGGACTGACTCTCACTGGGATACAGTTCCTGTGGGGATTGACTTTCACTGGGATACAGTTCCTGAACGTGCTGAACCTCACTGGGATGCAGTTCCTGTAAGGGCTGACTCTAACTGGGATACAGTTCCTGAAGTTGCTGACTCTCACTGGGATACAGTTTCTGAAGGTGCTGACCCACATTGGGATACAGTTCCTGAAGGTGCTGACTCTCAATGGGATGCAGTTCCTGTAGGGACTTACTCTCACTGGGGCACAGTTCTTGTAGGGACTGACTCTCACTGGGATACAGTTCCAGAAGGTGCTGAGCTTCACTGGGATACAGTTCCTGAAGGTGCTGACTCACTGGGATGCAGTTCCTGAAGGTGCGGACCCTCACTGGGATACAGTTCCTGAAGGTGCTGACACTCACTGGGATACAGTTCCTGAAGGTGGGGACTCTCACTGGGATACATTCCTGAAGGTGCTGACTCTCACTGGGATACAGTTCCTTTTATGTGCTGAACCTCACTGGGATGCAGTTCCTGTAAGGGCTGACTCTAACTGGGATACAGTTCCTGAAGTTGCTGACTCTCACTGGGATACAGTTTCTGAAGGTGCTGACCCGCATTGGGATACAGTTCCTGAAGGTGCTGACTCTCAATGGGATGCAGTTCCTGTAGGGACTGACTCTCACTGGGGCACAGTTCTTGTAGGGACTGACTCTCACTGGGATACAGTTCCAGAAGGTGCTGAGCTTCACTGGGATACAGTTCCTGAAGGTGCTGACTCACTGGGATGCAGTTCCTGAAGGTGCGGACCCTCACTGGGATACAGTTCCTGAAGGTGCTGACACTCACTGGGATACAGTTCCTGAAGGTGGGGACTCTCACTGGGATACATTCCTGAAGGTGCTGACTCTCACTGGGATACAGTTCCTGAAGGGGCTGACTCTCACTGGGATACAGTTCCTGAAGGTCGTGACTCTCACTGGGATACAGTAACTGAAGGGGCTGACCCTCACTGGGATACAATTCCTGAATGAGCTGACTCTCACTGGGATACAGATCCTGAAGCGGCTGACTCTCACTGGGATACAGATCCTGAAGGTGCTGACACTCACTGGGATACAGTTCCTGAAGGTGGGGACTCTCACTGGGATACATTCCTGAAGGTGCTGATTCTCACTGGAATACAGTTCCTGAAGGAGCTGGCTCTCACTGGGATACAGTTCCTGAAGATGCTGTCTCTCACTGGGATACAGTTCCTGAAGGAGCTGAATCTCACTGGGATACAGTTCCTGAAGGTCCCGACTCTCACTGAGATACAGTTCCTGAAGGAGCTGAATCTCACTGGGATACAGTTCCTGAAGTAGCTGACTCTCACTGAGACACAGTTCCTGAATGTCCTGACCCTCGCTGGGATACAGTTTCTGAAGGTGCTGGCTCTCACTGGGATACAGTTCCTGAAGGTGCTGACTCTCAGTGGGATACAGTTCCTGAAGTTGCTGACTCTCACTGAGATACAGTTTCTAAAGGTCGTGACTCTCACTGGGATACAGTTCCTGAATGAGCAGACTTTCACTGGGAAACAGATCCTGAAGCTGCTGACTCTCACGGGGATACAGATCCTGAAGGTGCTGACTATCACTGGGAAAAAGTTCCTGAAGGTGCGGACTCTCACGGGGATACATTCCTGAAGGTGCTGTCTCTCACTGGGATACAGTTACTGAAGGTGCTGTTGGATACTGTTCCGGAAGGTGCTGACGCTCACTGGGATACAGATGCTGAAGGTGACGCCTCTCACTGGGATACAGTTACTGAAGGTGCTGTGGGATACAGTTCTGAAGGTGCTGACTCTCACTGGGATACAGTTCCTGAAGGTGATGTCTCTCAATGGGATACAGTTCCTGAAGGTGCTGACTCTCACTGGGATACAGTTCCTGAAGCTGCTGACTTTCACTGGGATACAGTTCCTGAAGGGGCTGACTTTCACTGGGATACAGTTGCTGAAGGTGCCGACTCTCACTGGGATGCAGTTTCTGAAGATGCTGACCCTCACTGGGATACAGTTCCTGTAGGGACTGACTCTCACTGGGATACAGTTCCTAAAGGTGCTGACTCTCGCTGGGATACAATTCCAGAAGGTACTGACTCTCACTGGGATACAGTTCCTGAAGGTGATGACTGTCACTGGCATACAGTTCCTGAAGGTGGTGACACTCACTGGGATACAGTTCCTGTAGGGACTGACTCTCACTGGGATACAGTTCCAGAAGGTGCTGACCTTCACTGGGATACAGTTCCTGAAGGTGCTGACTCTCACTGGGATGCAGTTTCTGAAGGTGCGGACCCTCACTGGGATACAGTTCCTGAAGGTGCTGACCCTCACTGGGATAAAGTTCCTGAAGGTCCTGACTCTCAATGGGATACAGTTCCTCAAGGTGCTGACTCTCTCTGGGATACAGTTCCTGAACGTGCTGAACCTCTCTGGGATGCAGTTCCTGTAAGGGCTGACTCTCACTGGGATACAGTTCCTGAAGGTGCTGACTCTCACTGGGATACAGTTTCTGAAGGTGCTGACCCACATTGGGATACAGTTCCTGAAGGTGCTGACTCTCACTGGGATGCAGATCCTGTCGGGACTGACTCTCACTGGGGCACAGTTCTTGTAGGGACTGACTCTCACTGGGATGCAGTTTCTGAAGGTGCGGACTCTCACTGGGATACAGTTCCTGAAGGTGCTGACACTCAGTGGGATACAGTTCCTGAAGGTGGGGACTCTCACTGGGATACATTCCTGAAGGTGCTGACTCTCACTGGGATACAGTTCCTGAAGGTCCTGACTCTCACTGAGACAAAGTTCCTGAAGGTGCTGACTCTCACTGGGATACAGTTCCTGAAGGTGCTGACTCTCACTGGGATACAGTACCTAAAGGTGCTGACTCTCACTGGGATACTGTTCCTGTAGGGGCTGACTCTCACCGGGAAACAGTTCCTGAAGGGGCTGACTTTCACTGGGATACAGTTCCTGAAGGTGCTGACTCTCACTGGGATGCAGTTTCTGAAGGTGCTGACCCTCACAGGGATACAGTTCCTGTAGGGACTGACTGTCATTGGGATACAGTTCCTGAAGGTGCTGAACCTCACTGGAATACAGTTCCTGAAGGAGCTGACTCTCACTGGGATACAGTTCGTGAAGATGCTGTCTCTCACTGGGATACAGTTCCTGAAGGTCCCGACTCTCACTGAGACACAGTTCCTGAATGACCTGACCCTCACTGGGATACAGTTCCTGAAGGTGCTGGCTCTCACTGGGATACAGTTCCTGAAGGGGCAGACTCTCAGTGGGATACAGTTCCTGAAGTTGCTGACTCTCACTGGGATACAGTTCCTGAAGGTCGTGACTCTCACGGGGATACAGTTCCTGACGGGGCTGATCCTCACTGGGATACAATTCCTGAATGAGCTGACTCTCACTGGGATACAGATCCTGAAGCGGCTGACTCTCACTGGGATACAGTTCCTGAAGGTGCTGTGGGATACAGTTCCGGAAGGTGCTGACGCTCACTGGGATACAGATCTTGAAGGGGCTGACTCTCACTGGGATACAGTTCCTGAAGGTGATGCCTCTCACTGGGATACAGTTCCTGAAGGTGCTGACTCTCACTGGGATTCAGTTCCTGAAGGTGCTGACACTCACTCGGATACAGTTCCTGAAGGTGCGGACTGTCAATGGGATACATTCCTGAAGGTGCTGTCTCTCACTGGGATACAGTTCCTGAAGGTCCTGACTCTCACTGAGACACAGTTCCTGAAGGTGCTGACTCTCACTGGGATACAGTTCCTGAAGTTGCTGACTCTCACTGGGATACAGTTTCTGAAGGTGCTGACCCTCACAGGGATACAGTTCCTGAAGGTGCTGTGTCTCACTGGGATACAGTTCCTGAAGGTCCTGACTCTCTCTGGGATACAGTTCCTGAAGGTGCTGACACTCACTGGGATACAATTCCTGAAGGTGCTGACTTTCACTGGGATACAGTTCCTGAAGGTGCTGACTCTCACTGGGATACAGTTCCTGTAGGGGCTGACTTTCACTGGGAAACAGTTCCTGAAGGGGCTGACTTTCACTGGGATACAGTTCCTGAAGGTGCTGACTCTCACTGGGATGCAGTTTCTGAAAGTGCTGACCCTCACTGGGATACAGTTCCAGATAGTGCTGACTTTCACTGGGATGCAGTTCCTGTAGGGACTGACTCTCACTGGGATACAGTTCCTGAAGGTGCTGAACCTCTCTGGAATACAGTTCCTGAAGGAGCTGACTCTCACTGGGATACAGTTCCTGAAGATACTGTCTCTCACTGGGATACAGTTCCTGAAGGAGCTGTATCTCACTGGGATACAGTTCCAGAAGGTCCCGACTCTCACTGAGACACTGTTCCTGAATGTCCTGACTCTCACTGGAATACAATTGCTGAAGGTCCTGACTCTCACTGGGATACAGTTCCTGAAGGAGCTGAATCTCACTGGGATACAGTTCCTGAAGTAGCTGACTCTCACTGAGACACAGTTCCTCAATGTCCTGACCCTCGCTGGGATACAGTTCCTGAAGGTGCTGGCTCTCACTGAGATACAGTTCCTGAAGGTCGTGACTCTCACTGGGATACAGTTCCTGAATGAGCTGGATCTCACTTGGATACAGATCCTGAAGCGGCTGACTCTCACTGGGATACAGATCCTGAAGGTGCTGACCATCACTGGGATAAAGTTCCTGAAGGTGCGGACTCTCACTGGGATACAGTTCCTGAAGGTCGTGACTCTCACTGGGACACAGTTCCTGAAGGGCTGACCCTCACTGGGATACGATTCCTGAATGAGCTGACTCTCACTGGGATACAGATCCTGAAGCGGCTGACTCTCACTGGGATACAGATCCTGAAGGTGCTGACTCTCACTGGGATACAATTCCTGAAGGAGCGGACTCTCACTGGGATACATTCCTGAAGGTGCTGTCTCTCACTGGGATACAGTACCTGAAGGTGCTGTGGGATACAGTTCCGGAAGGTGCAGACGCTCACTGGGGCACAGTTCTTGTAGGGACTGACAGTCACTAGGATACAGTTCCTGAAGGTGCTGAACCTCACTGGAATACAGATCCTGAAGGAGCTGACTCTCACTGGGATACAGTTCCTGAAGGTGCTGTCTCTCACTGGGATACAGTTCCTGAAGGTGCTGATTCTCTCTGGAACACAGTTCCTGAAGGTGCTGACACTCACTGGGACACAATTCCTGAAGGTGGGGACTCTCACTGGGATACATTCCTGAAGGTGCTGACTCTCACTGGGATACAGTTCCTGAAGGTGCTGACTCTCACTGGGACGCAGTTCCTGAAGGTGCTGACTCTCACTGGGATACAGTTCCTGTAGGGGCTGACTCTCACTGGGAAACAGTTCCTGAAGGGGCTGACTTTCACTGGGATACAGTTACTGAAGGTGCTGGCTCTCACTGAGACACTGTTCCTGAAGGTCCTGACCCTCACTGGGATACAGTTCCTGAAGGTGCTGGCTCTCACTGGGATACAGTTCCTGAAGGGGCTGACTCTCAGTGGGATACAGTTCCTGAAGGTCGTGACTCTCACTGGGATACAGTAACTGAAGGGGCTGACCCTCACTGGGATACAATTCCTGAATGAGCTGACTCTCACTGGGATACAGATCCTGAAGCGGCTGACTCTCACTGGGATACAGATCCTGAAGGTGCTGACTCTCACTGGGATACAATTCCTGAAGGAGCGGACTCTCACTGGGATACATTCCTGAAGGTGCTGACTCTCATTGGGATACAGTTCCTGAAGGTGCTGACTCTCACTGGGATACAGTTCCTAAAGGTCCCGACTCTCACTGAGACACTGTTCCTGAATGTCCTGACTCTCACTGGGATACAATTGCTGAAGGTCCTGACTCTCACTGGGATACAGTTCCTGAAGGAGCTGAATCTCACTGGGATACAGTTCCTGAAGTAGCTGACTCTCACTGAGACACAGTTCCTGAATATCCTGACCCTCGCTGGGATACAGTTCCTGAAGGTGGTGGCTCTCACTGGGATACAGTTCCTGAAGCGGCTGACTCTCAGTGGGATACAGTTCCTGAAGGTGATGCCTCTCACTGGGATACAGTTCCTGTAGGGGCTGACTCTCACTGGGAAACAGTTCCTGAAGGGGCTGACTTTCACTGGGATACAGTTACTGAAGGTGCTGGCTCTCACTGAGACACTGTTCCTGAAGGTCCTGACCCTCACTGGGATACAGTTCCTGAAGGTGCTGGCTCTCACTGGGATACAGTTCCTGAAGGGGCTGACTCTCAGTGGGATACAGTTCCTGAAGGTCGTGACTCTCACTGGGATACAGTAACTGAAGGGGCTGACCCTCACTGGGATACAATTCCTGAATGAGCTGACTCTCACTGGGATACAGATCCTGAAGCGGCTGACTCTCACTGGGATACAGATCCTGAAGGTGCTGACTCTCACTGGGATACAATTCCTGAAGGAGCGGACTCTCACTGGGATACATTCCTGAAGGTGCTGACTCTCATTGGGATACAGTTCCTGAAGGTGCTGACTCTCACTGGGATACAGTTCCTAAAGGTCCCGACTCTCACTGAGACACTGTTCCTGAATGTCCTGACTCTCACTGGGATACAATTGCTGAAGGTCCTGACTCTCACTGGGATACAGTTCCTGAAGGAGCTGAATCTCACTGGGATACAGTTCCTGAAGTAGCTGACTCTCACTGAGACACAGTTCCTGAATATCCTGACCCTCGCTGGGATACAGTTCCTGAAGGTGGTGGCTCTCACTGGGATACAGTTCCTGAAGCGGCTGACTCTCAGTGGGATACAGTTCCTGAAGTTGCTGACTCTCACTGGGATACAGTTCCTGAAGGTCGTGACTCTCACTGGGACACAGTTCCTGAAGGGCTGACCCTCACTGGGATACGATTCCTGAATGAGCTGACTCTCACTGGGATACAGATCCTGAAGCGGCTGACTCTCACTGGGATACAGATCCTGAAGGTGCTGACTCTCACTGGGATACAATTCCTGAAGGAGCGGACTCTCACTGGGATACATTCCTGAAGGTGCTGTCTCTCACTGGGATACAGTACCTGAAGGTGCTGTGGGATACAGTTCCGGAAGGTGCAGACGCTCACTGGGGCACAGTTCTTGTAGGGACTGACAGTCACTAGGATACAGTTCCTGAAGGTGCTGAACCTCACTGGAATACAGATCCTGAAGGAGCTGACTCTCACTGGGATACAGTTCCTGAAGGTGCTGATTCTCTCTGGAATACAGTTCCTGAAGGTGCTGACACTCACTGGGACACAATTCCTGAAGGTGGGGACTCTCACTGGGATACATTCCTGAAGGTGCTGACTCTCACTGGGATACAGTTCCTGAAGGTGCTGACTCTCACTGGGACGCAGTTCCTGAAGGTGCTGACTCTCACTGGGATACAGTTCCTGTAGGGGCTGACTCTCACTGGGAAACAGTTCCTGAAGGGGCTGACTTTCACTGGGATACAGTTACTGAAGGTGCTGGCTCTCACTGAGACACTGTTCCTGAAGGTCCTGACCCTCACTGGGATACAGTTCCTGAAGGTGCTGGCTCTCACTGGGATACAGTTCCTGAAGGGGCTGACTCTCAGTGGGATACAGTTCCTGAAGGTCGTGACTCTCACTGGGATACAGTAACTGAAGGGGCTGACCCTCACTGGGATACAATTCCTGAATGAGCTGACTCTCACTGGGATACAGATCCTGAAGGTGCTGACTCTCACTGGGATACAGATCCTGAAGGTGCTGACTCTCACTGGGATACAATTCCTGAAGGAGCGGACTCTCACTGGGATACATTCCTGAAGGTGCTGACTCTCATTGGGATACAGTTCCTGAAGGTGCTGACTCTCACTGGGATACAGTTCCTAAAGGTCCCGACTCTCACTGAGACACTGTTCCTGAATGTCCTGACTCTCACTGGGATACAATTGCTGAAGGTCCTGACTCTCACTGGGATACAGTTCCTGAAGGAGCTGAATCTCACTGGGATACAGTTCCTGAAGTAGCTGACTCTCACTGAGACACAGTTCCTGAATATCCTGACCCTCGCTGGGATACAGTTCCTGAAGGTGGTGGCTCTCACTGGGATACAGTTCCTGAAGCGGCTGACTCTCAGTGGGATACAGTTCCTGAAGGTGATGCCTCTCAGTGGGATACAGTTCCAAAAGGTGCTGACTCTCACTGGGATACAGTTCCTGAAGGTGCTGACTCTCACTCGGATACAGTTCCTGAAGGTGCGGACTGTCAATGGGATACATTCCTGAAGGTGCTGTCTCTCACTGGGATACAGTTCCTGAAGGTCCTGACTCTCACTGAGACACAGTTCCTGAAGGTGCTGACTCTCACTGGGATAGAGATCCTGAAGTTGCTGACTCTCACTGGGATACAGTTTCTGAAGGTGATGACCCTCACAGGGGTACAGTTCCTGAAGGTGCTGACTCTCACTGGGATACAGTTCCTGAAGGTGCTGAATCTCACTGGAATACAGTTCCTTAAGGAGCTGACTCTCACTGGGATACCGTTCCTGTAGGGGCTGACTCACACTGGGAAACAGTTCCTGAAGGTGCTGACTCTCACTGGGATACAGTTCCTGAAGGTGCTGAACCTCACTGGAATACAGTTCCTGAAGGAGCTGACTCTCACTGGGATACAGTTCCTGAAGATGCTGTCTCTCACTGGGATACAGTTCCTGAAGGAGCTGAATCTGACTGGGATACAGTTCCTGAAGGTCCCGACTCTCACTGAGACACTGTTCCTGAATGTCCTGACTCTCACTGGGATACAATTGCTGAAGGTCCTGACTCTCACTGGGATACAGTTCCTGAAGGAGTTGAATCTCACTGGGATACAGTTCCTGAAGTAGCTGACTCTCACTGGGATACAGTTCCTGAAGGTGCTGATTCTCTCTGGGATACAGTTCCTGTAGGGGCTGACTCTCACTGGGAAACAGTTCCTGAAGGTGCTGACTCTCACTGCGATACAGTTCCTGAAGGTGCTGACTCTCACTGGGATACAGTTCCTGCAGGGGCTGACTCTCACTGGGAAACAGTTCCTGCAGGGGCTGACTCTCAGTGGGAAACAGTTCCTGAAAGGGCTGACTTTCACTGGGATACAGTTCCTGAAGGTGCTGACTCTCACTGGGATGCAGTTCCTGAAGGTGCTGGCTCTCACTGGGATGCAGTTCCTGTATGGACTGATTCTCACTGGGATACAGTTCCTGAAGGTGCTGAACCTCTCTGGAATACAGTTCCTGAAGGAGCTGACTCTTACTGGGATACAGTTCCTGAAGATGCTGACTCTCAATGGGAAACAGTTCCTGAAGGGGCTGACTTTCACTGGGATACAGTTCCTGATGGTGCGGACTCTCACGGGGATACATTCCTGAAGGTGCTGTCTCTCAATGGGACACAGTTACTGAAGGTGCTGTGGGATACAGTTCCGGAAGGTGCTGACGCTCACTGGGATACAGATCCTGAAGGTGACGCCTCTCACTGGGATACAGTTACTGAAGGTGCTGTGGGATACAGTTCCGGAAGGTGCTGACTCTCACTGGGATACAGTTCCTGAAGGTGATGCCTCTCACTGGGATACAGTTCCTGAAGGTGCTGACTCTCACTGGGATACAGTTCCTGTAGGGGCTGACTCTCACGGGGAAACAGTTCCTGAAGGGGCTGACTTTGACTGGGATACAGTTCCTGAAGGTGCTGACTCTCACTGGGATACAGTTCCTGAAGGTGCTGACTCTCACTGGGATGCAGTTCCTGTATGGACTGACTCTCACTGGGATACAGTTCCTGAAGGTGCTGAACCTCTCTGGAATACAGTTCCTGAAGGAGCTGACTCTTACTGGGATACAGTTCCTGAAGATGCTGTCTCTCACTGGGATACAGTTCCTGAGGGAGCTGAATCTCACTGGTATACAGTTACTGAAGGTCCCGACTCTCACTGAGACACTGTTCCTGAATGTCCTGACTCTCACTGGGATACAATTGCTGAAGGTCCTGATTCTCACTGGGATACAGTTCCTGAAGGAGCTGAATCTCACTGGTATACAGTTCCTGAAGTAGCTGACTCTCACTGAGACACAGTTCCTGAATGTCCTGACCCTCACTGGGATACAGTTCCTGAAGGTGCTGGCTCTCACTGGGATACAGTTCCTGAAGGGGCTGACTCTCAGTGGGATACAGTTCCTGACGTTGCTGACTCTCACTGGGATACAGTTCCTGAAGGTCGTGACTCTCACTGGGATACAGTTCCTGAAGGGGCTGACCCTCACTGGGATACAATTCCTGAATGAGCTGACTCTCACTGGGATACAGATCCTGAAGCGGCTGACTCTCACTGGGATACAGATCCTGAAGGTGCTGACTCTCACTGGGATACAATTCCTGAAGGAGCGGACTCTCACGGGGATACATTCCTGAAGGTGCTGTCTCTCACTGGGATACAGTTACTGAAGGTGCTGTGGGATACAGTTCCGGAAGGTGCAGACGCTCACTGGGATACAGATCCTGTAGGGGCTGACTCTCAGTGGTATACAGATCCTGAAGGGGCTGACACTCGCTGGGAAACAGTTCCTAAAGGTGATGCCTCTCACTGGGATACACTTCCTGAAGGTGCTGACTTTCACTGGGATGCAGTTTCTGAAGGTGCTGATCCTCACTGGGATACAGTTCCTGAAGGTGCTGACTTTCACTGGGATGCAGTTCCTGTAGGGACTGACTCTCACTGGGATACAATTCCTGTAGGGACTGACTCTCACTGGGATACAGTTCCTGAAGGTGCTGAAACTCACTGGAATACAGTTCGTGAAGGAGCTGACTCTCACTGGGATACAGTTCCTGAAGATGCTGTCTCTCACTGGGATACAGTTCCTGAAGGAGCTGAATCTCACTGGTATACAGTTCCTGAAGGTCCCGACTCTCACTGAGACAATGTTCCTGAATGTCCTGACTCTCACTGGGATACAATTTCTGAAGGCCCTGACTCTCACTGGGATACAGTTCCTGAAGGAGCTGAATCTCACTGGGATACAGTTCCTGAAGTAGCTGACTCCCACTGAGACACAGTTCCTGAATGTCCTGACCCTCACTGCGATACAGTTCCTGAAGGTGCTGGCTCTCACTGGGATAAAGTTCGTGAAGGGGCTGACTCTCACTGGGATACAGTTCCTAAAGGTGCTGACTGTCACTGGGATACAGTTCCTGAAGGTGGTGACACTCACTGGGATACAGTTCCTGTAGGGACTGACTCTCACTGGGACACAGTTCCAGAAGGTGCTGACTTTCACTGGGATACAGTTCCTGAAGGTGCTGACTCTCACTGGGATGCAGTTTCTGAAGGTGCGGACCCTCACTGGGATACAGTTCCTGAAGGTGCTGTCTCTCACTGGGATACAGTTCCTGTAGGGACTGACTCTCACTGGGATACAGTTCCTGAAGGTCCTGACTCTCACTTGGATACAGTTCCTGAAGAGGCTAACTCTCACTGGGATACAGTTCCTGAAGGAGCTAACTCTCAGTGGGAGGCAGTTTCTGAAGGTGCTGACCCTCACTGGGATACAGTTCCTGAAGGTCCTGACTCTCAATGGGATACAGTTCCTCAAAGTGCTGACTCTCTCTGGGATACAGTTCCTGAACGTGCTGAACCTCACTGGGATGCAGTTCCTGTCAGGGCTGACTCTCACTGGGATACAGTTCCTGAAGGTGCTGACTCTCACTGGGATACAGTTTCTGAAGGTGCTGACCTACATTGGGATACAGTTCCTGAAGGTGCTGACTCTCACTGGGATGCAGATCCTGTAGGCACTGACTCTCACTGGGGCACAGTTCTTGTAGGGACTGATTCTCACTGGGATGCAGTTTCTGAAGGTGCGGACCCTCACTGCGATACAGTTCCTGAAGGTGCTGACACTCACTGGGATACAGTTCCTGAAGGTGGGGACTCTCACTGGGATACATTCCTGAAGGTGCTGACTCTCACTGGGATACAGTTCCTGAAGGTCCTGACTCTCACTGAGACAAAGTTCCTGAAGGAGCTGACTCTCACTGGGATACAGTTCGTGAAGATGCTGTCTCTCACTGAGATACAGTTCCTGAAGGAGCTGAATCTCACTGGTATACAGTTCCTGAAGGTCCCGACTCTCACTGAGACACTGTTCCTGCATGTCCTGACACTCACTGGGATACAATTGCTGAAGGTCCTGACTCTCACTGGGATACAGTTCCTGAAGGAGCTGAATCTCACTGGGATACAGTTCCTGAAGTAGCTGACTCTCACTGAGACACAGTTCCTGACTGTCCTGACCCTCACTGGGATACAGTTCCTGAAGATGCTGGCTCTCACTGGGATACAGTTCCTGAAGGGGCAGACTCTCAGTGGGATACAGTTCCTGAAGTTGCTGACTCTCACTGGGATACAGTTCCTGAAGGTCGTGACTCTCACTGGGAAACAGTTCCTGACGGGGCTGACCCTCACTGGGTTACAATTCCTGAATGAGCTGACTCTCACTGGGATACAGATCCTGAAGCGGCTGACTCTCACTGGGATACAGATCCTGAAGGTGCTGACTCTCACTGGGATACAGTTCCTGAAGGTGCGGACTCTCACTGGGATACATTGCTGAAGGTGCAGTCTCTCACGGGGATACAGTTACTGAAGGTGCTGTGGGATACAGTTCCGGAAGGTGCAGACGCTCACTGGGATACAGATCCTGTAGGGGCTGACTCTCAGTGGGATACAGATCTTGAAGGGGCTGTCTCTCACTGGGATACAGTTCCTGAAGGAGCTGAATCTCACTGGTATACAGTTCCTGAAGGTCCCGACTCTCACTGAGACAATGTTCCTGAATGTCCTGACTCTCACTGGGATACAATTTCTGAAGGTCCTGACTCTCACTGGGATACAGTTCCTGAAGGAGCTGAATCTCACTGGGATACAGTTCCTGAAGTAGCTGACTCCCACTGAGACACAGTTCCTGAATGTCCTGACCCTCACTGCGATACAGTTCCTGAAGGTGCTGGCTCTCACTGGGATACAGTTCGTGAAGGGGCTGACTCTCAGTGGGATACAGTTCCTGAAGTTGCTGACTCTCACTGGGATACAGTTCCTAAAGGTGCTGACTCTCGCTGGGATACAATTCCAGAAGGTACTGACTCTCACTGGGATACAGTTCCTGAAGGTGATGACTGTCACTGGGATACAGTTCCTGAAGGTGGTGACACTCACTGGGATACAGTTCCTGTAGGGACTGACTCTCACTGGGACACAGTTCCAGAAGGTGCTGACTTTCACTGGGATACAGTTCCTGAAGGTGCTGACTCTCACTGGGATGCAGTTTCTGAAGGTGCGGACCCTCACTGGGATACAGTTCCTGAAGGTGCTGTCTCTCACTGGGATACAGTTCCTGTAGGGACTGACTCTCACTGGGATACAGTTCCTGAAGGTCCTGACTCTCACTTGGATACAGTTCCTGAAGAGGCTAACTCTCACTGGGATACAGTTCCTGAAGGAGCTAACTCTCAGTGGGAGGCAGTTTCTGAAGGTGCTGACCCTCACTGGGATACAGTTCCTGAAGGTCCTGACTCTCAATGGGATACAGTTCCTCAAAGTGCTGACTCTCTCTGGGATACAGTTCCTGAACGTGCTGAACCTCACTGGGATGCAGTTCCTGTCAGGGCTGACTCTCACTGGGATACAGTTCCTGAAGGTGCTGACTCTCACTGGGATACAGTTTCTGAAGGTGCTGACCCACATTGGGATACAGTTCCTGAAGGTGCTGACTCTCACTGGGATGCAGATCCTGTAGGGACTGACTCTCACTGGGGCACAGTTCTTGTAGGGACTGACTCTCACTGGGATGCAGTTTCTGAAGGTGCGGACCCTCACTGCGATACAGTTCCTGAAGGTGCTGACACTCACTGGGATACAGTTCCTGAAGGTGGGGACTCTCACTGGGATACATTCCTGAAGGTGCTGACTCTCACTGGGAAACAGTTCCTGAAGGTCCTGACTCTCACTGAGACAAAGTTCCTGAAGGAGCTGACTCTCACTGGGATACAGTTCGTGAAGATGCTGTCTCTCACTGGGATACAGTTCCTGAAGGAGCTGAATCTCACTGGTATACAGATCGTGAAGGTCCCGACTCTCACTGAGACACTGTTCCTGCATGTCCTGACACTCACTGGGATACAATTGCTGAAGGTCCTGACTCTCACTGGGATACAGTTCCTGAAGGAGCTGAATCTCACTGGGATACAGTTCCTGAAGTAGCTGACTCTCACTGAGACACAGTTCCTGAATGTCCTGACCCTCACTGGGATACAGTTCCTGAAGGTGCTGGCTCTCACTGGGATACAGTTCCTGAAGGGGCAGACTCTCAGTGGGATACAGTTCCTGAAGTTGCTGACTCTCACTGGGATACAGTTCCTGAAGGTCGTGACTCTCACTGGGATACAGTTCCTGACGGGGCTGACCCTCACTGGGATACAATTCCTGAATGAGCTGACTCTCACTGGGATACAGATCCTGAAGCGGCTGACTCTCACTGGGATACAGATCCTGAAGGTGCTGACTCTCACTGGGATACAGTTCCTGAAGGTGCGGACTCTCACTGGGATACATTGCTGAAGGTGCAGTCTCTCACGGGGATACAGTTACTGAAGGTGCTGTGGGATACAGTTCCGGAAGGTGCAGACGCTCACTGGGATACAGATCCTGAAGGGGCTGACTCTCAGTGGGATACAGATCTTGAAGGGGCTGACTCTCACTGGGATACAGTTCCTGAAGGTGCTGACTCTCACTGGGATACAGTTCCTGAAGGTGCTGACACTCACTCGGATACAGTTCCTGAAGGTGCGGACTGTCAATGGGATACATTCCTGAAGGTGCTGTCTCTCACTGGGATACAGTTCCTGAAGGTCCTGACTCTCACTGAGACACAGTTCCTGAAGGTGCTGACTCTCAATGGGATACAGTTCCTGAAGTTGCTGACTCTCACTGGGATACAGTTTCTGAAGGTGCTGACCCTCACAGGAATACAGTTCCTGAATGTGCTGTGTCTCACTGGGATACAGTTCCTGAAGGTCCTGAGTCTCTCTGGGATACAGTTCCTGAAGGTGCTGACACTCACTGGGATACAATTCCTGAAGGTGCTGACTCTCACTGGGATACAGTTCCTGAAGGTGCTGACTCTCACTGGGATACAGTTCCTGTAGGGGCTGACACTCACTGGGAAACAGTTCCTGAAGGGGCTGACTTTCACTGGGATACAGTTCCTGAAGGTGCTGACTCTCACTGGGATGCAGTTTCTGAAAGTGCTGACCCTCACTGGGATACAGTTCCTGAAGGTGCTGACTCTCACTGGGATTACAGAGGGAAATCATTTTTTGCCTCTATTTCTACCTCTTCTTTCACACTCTTTAATTGCCTCTCATTCATTAAAATTCAAAGTTTTGCTATGAATATGTTGGGAACAGCAGACATATCTTGGGACCTTGACCAACACTTCTTTCAAATTATTCAAAAAGCTGGTTTTAAACACATCAGTTTTTATTTAACTGCACTCTCATTGAGTGAAACAGTGAATCTGGGTCACTGTAGGATTTGATGAAATCAGGTTTAAATCACATTCTCGCAACAGACTTTTAGTCATAAACCTTCAGATAAGTCTGAGTGCCTGCAGGAATATAAGATGCATCACAAATTCAATCCATTTGCTCACAATTAAAGCAGACAGAAGAAAATGCAACACCATTTTAAAAGAGGATGTTGCTACAGAACCAGCAATAAAATTCCTGAGCCCCAATCCCATCCACACTATCAGGGCATTCCAGAAAAGTCCAATCTATTCCATCACCTCCCAGTGACCCAAAAACCACTCTCCAATATGGGTTCTGTCTCACAGCAAATATGAGATACACTTTATGGGACTTTTTAAAAATATCATTACTGGATCACAGCATGTTACCAAATGGTACAAAGGCCTCAGGCTCCACGTTATTGAGACCTCTTGCAGCATGACGTGCTGAGGGAAGTGTACTCCAACGCATTCGAGTCGCTTGGATTGAACCGAGACTTGCAAGTGCCTGCATTTGTATAGTACGTGTGCAAATATAAGTGCTGTGATAAAACTTAATTGAATGCTCTAGTTTCATGTGACCTATGTCTCATTTATATATGATAGGGGCTACTATCAGTAGATATCATGCCATGTTAGGAAGCCTGGAGGCGTTATTGTTCAAACATTAATCCCGGTTCAAATCTGCCTAGAGAAGATGGTGAAATCTGAATTCAATAAAAATCTGGAATTAAAAGTCTAATGATGACCATGAATCCATTGTTGATTGGTGGAAAACCCATCTGGTTCACAATTAGGGATTGGCAATAAATGCTGGTCTAGCCAGTGACACCCACGTCCAGGAGTGAATGTTTTACAGAAATGTCATAGAACGTAGAACAATACAGCGCACAACAGGCCCTTTGTTCCTCAATGTTGTGCCGACCTGTGAATTAATCTAAGCCCCTCCCCCTACAATATCCCATCATGTCATGATAGTAACATGGCAGTAAGCACCAATTATTGTGACAGCTCACTGGCTCACTGGTTAGCACTGCAGCCTCACAGCACTAGGGACCTGGGTTCGATTCCAGCCTCATGAGACTGTCTGTGCGGAGTGTGCACATTCACCCCGTGTCTGTGTGGGTTTCCTCCAAGTGCTCCGATTTCCTCCCACAATCCAATGGTGTACAGGTTCGGTAGATTGTATGTGCTAAATTGCCCAAAGTGTCAAGGAATATGCAGGCTAAGTGGATTAATTGTGAGAAATGCAGGGTTATGGAGATGGGTGAGATGCTGTTCAGAGGGTCAGTGTGGACTTGATGGGCTGAATGACCTTTCAAACTGGAGGGATTCTATTAACTGCTTATAAAATAATCCTCTCAGAATATTATACAGCTCTGGGTCATAAATCATTTAGATGACCAGCCACCATAAATTTACATGAGTATAGATCTCCAATTTAAATAGACAGGAGGTAGATTTTCCTTATTACTGCTTAAAGTTTGGGCCGATCAAGTGAGAGGCTCTCTATCTCTTTTACAAAAACACAACACCCAGCAGCCATCATTCTAATCTAACGCCAAACTCCCTGTTTCTCATTTCCAGCTAAGGAACAGCAGATCGATAATGGTTAGGATCAGACTCATGCAGCTAATTATCTTGGTGAATAGATCCAAGACTTTGTGAAGGTGCAGCCAAATTCAGTGTCTCCAAGGAGAAATGGAGAGAAAGACTTCAGTGTTAATTTGAGCCAATATCACATGCAACTCATAATGCACAGTGTGGTGTTGGTCCTTACCATAGCTTTGCTGGTGTGACCTCCACCTTGAAATTCCATGGCTCCGTAAGCATCAGTGGGACTAGCCCAAGTGTGCTTCTGGGGCGTCCATTTCCCAGGCTGAGCCACCTGCTTCTCCTCCTCTCCTGTGTCACTGCGTGGAGCAACTGGAGCAGTGGTGACATGCTGGCCAATCAGCTGACCACAGCAGCACCTTGGAAAAAAAGGGAGCTGAATGACTACATCCGAAGGAGACACTAAGTCACCAACACAACATACATTTAACTTTAAAATCCCATCACATTCAATGCCTGGCTCTTCAGAACTGCACTGTTACCTCTGTGGATCTTTGGGGTTCGGAATTACACAAATACAATCACGCTTCTGGAAGTGTTTCTCGATCCAAGCTTTGTGGCCCTGGAGTTAGAAACAAGAATTTTTACATTCCAATTGCAAAGGATATAATTTGGCATAAAAATCAAGTTTGTGTTGCATTTCAGTTTTCACAATCAGATTTTTATGAAGGAGAACACACCCTTCCCGTTGCAGCTCATTGCCTATTGTTCTGCTGCTAACAGAAAATGGAATTTCATCTGTGAAAACGTGGACTCTTATATTCTGATACCTCGCATTCATACATTATTGACACAATTAAACATCTTAAGGCATTTAACAACAGCATTCCAGATAAAGGCTGCATCCACCTATTTCCTACAAGGTTAATTCCTTTAGCTTAACATTTGAGAAACACACTTACACCAACTTGTAACAAGGTCAGCCATAAATCAAGGACTAAAATTCAATTCAAAAGGTATTTTTTTATTTAAACAGAAACCAGGGTTTTACTCTGTGGTTCTGTCGTTCCAATCCCACTGCTCACAAGTGGAATTTCTTAACTCTGAGGAGTAGGGAGGATTTGATGGCAATCACATGGATTTGATGAGGTCCAAGGTTTCTGTGTGGTTTCAGGAGGTTTCTCACTAACCAGGACGACAAGGAAATTTGTAAACTCACACACCTGGAGACCACAAAAGCCTCAGCCTTGCTTGGTGGCTCTGGCACATGCTGTTACAGACAAACTCTGCCTCTAGCCAGCAGTTCCTGGAAACCTGGTGCTGTAGCAACTAAACTTAATTGTCAGTTTTTCAACTTGAAAGGAGTTGGCCCTACGACAAAATTAGTTGCCGGTCATGTATCCAACTCATTTGAACAAGAATTTCACACTGAAAAGTCTAAGCAAAGCAATGATTCAAGAACAGAAGCGCAAAATTAGAAGGTAAAACTTAAACATGCATCATAGTTCTGTTTTGATAATGAAATGTTGGTGAATTTACATTTCAAACTGGAAACTACCTTTGTTACAAACTAAACCAAATCTTTCAGTTTAACAAGGTGTAGAGCTGGATGAAGATAGCAGGCCGAACAGCATCATAGCAGCAGGAAGCCTTCCTGCTCCTCTGATGCTGCTTGGCCTGCTGTGTTCATCCAGCTCTACACCTTGTTATCTCGGATTCTCCAGCATCTGCAGCTCCTATTATCTCTGATACAAGTCTTTCAGTTATTCAGTTTTCTCACCTTTAGTTGCTGCGGATTTCTTCAGATCACTAACAATGCAGTACAATAATTTGTAGCTTCAGTGCCTTGTTCATTTTAATGACCCATTGCCACGACCAGCTTCCTGTTGCTTTCCTGCATTTCCATGCCAGTAGAGATGACTTTTGAACATTGTAAGTCAAGTGCAGCCATTTAAGGAGCAGCTCATGTGACCAGGAATTGAAGAAGCTGTTTTGTTTTGCTCCTGAGTTGAGCTGAAAGGCAAATTCTCCCCTGGCTTCATGATACCTTGCAATGGCTTCTTCGATTGAGGTTTCACTTCACATGTGAGATGAGGTACTTGTTGATAGGAACCCAACACCACTATGTCAAAGGATCCTTTCACCCCACAGTCCTACTCCTGATCCTCGGCTGCTTGCAACGATTGGCCAACCAGAGGAAAAATCCTCAGAACCCAAACTCACCTTTCAATTCATGGAGCCCATGTTCATTTTCAACTGTTTCTCCGTAACTGAAACAACTGTATAAATGTTCCAAAGACCGTGGTGAGAGCTATAGTTCTATATTCTCTCTAGTTGAGGAATGATTGACAGGCTAGTAAAGGGAGGTTACAGAAAATTAATCACAGTTAATCTGCTTAATGCATATTAATCAGATCCAAGGCTTAGATTCAGGAGCATAAATTTAATACAGAAATTTGAAAAATTAACTGAGATACATTATTCATTTATACAAATAATGGCAAATAACTGAAAAGCTACAAACAAAGCTCTTCGATAACACAGTGTGGAGCTGGATGAACACAGCAGGCCCAGCAGCACATCAGGAGCACAAAAGCTGACGTTTTGGGCCTAGACCCTTCAAACAATGCTCTTCAATTAATAAACCATCCTGGTGCTCAAAGGACTCAATTCACACTACATTTACAAAATATGCAGGGAATGAATGTCTTTTTTCATTGATTTACATTTATCAACATTATAGTCTAACAGATAAATTTTCCAACAGGATTTTTGACTTAATATTCTCAAATTCTGAAGATGCCAACTGTCTATCAAATACAGTTCCTGAAGGTGCTGACCCTCACTGGGATACAGTTCCTGAAGGTGCTGACTCTCACTGGGATACAGTTCCTTCAGGTGCTGACTCTCACTGGGATACAGTTCCTGAAGGGGCTGACTCTCACTGGGATACAGTTCCTGAAGGGGCTGACTCTCACTGGGGGACAGTTCCCTAATGGGTTGAGGATGTTGAGTTAAGATGTTGAAGACAAAAGGATGAAACCTGTTTGAATAATTTGCTTGTTCAGGAATTCATTGAAAATATTTGTGGAAGCAGATGAATAGCATCTTTTACTAGTGAACTGAATGCATCCTTTAGAAGTTAAACATGTGTCCAACAATGGGGAGAGACCCACAGTATGCCACCTATTGGATGATTTTTCAAAAAGCCAGCAATCTCCCATGGGTAAGTGATAACACAATGTGAAGCTGGATGAGCACAGCAGGCCAAGCAGCATCAGAGCAGCAGGAAAGCTTGACGTTTCGGGTCGAGACCCTTCTTCAGCAAAATCCCACGAGTAAGTAGTCACTTTCTGTAATATCATTGTATGATACTAGATGATGAATCTGAGATCAGATGCTTTTCTTTAAATAAACACCTCAAATCTTTATTTACTGAATTAATCTCTAATATTTGCTTCCTATAACTGTGTCAGATATAATTCTGGAACACAATTCTTGATGAATGTTCCACCTTGCCCACCACTCGCCAAATCCCCAAGTCAAATATTGGCCACAACTGAGATGCTACATCAGCGACTGTTCTCAGCTTGTGGGTGAACATTACCCCAAGGTGAAGTTTTACCCGCTGCCCAGATCTACAGAATGAGACCCTCCAAAAATGCTGTCGTCACAAATGGTTTCAGTATTCCATCCAAATATAGTGTTGATCTTTAAGTATTTCCATATCTCATGGGCAGATTCCTGTCATTCTGTACATTCTAGGAGTTATCGTGCTTAGAGTGAAATATTCCTGATTGACATCAGAAAGCAGGTCCAGAAACCAAATGCTTTGAAATTAGAAATGATTAAATTGCTTGGACGATGACTAAGTCTCTAATCCCCGTATTGGTAAGACATTAAAGGGGAATGTGTTCAAATATGTAAGCTTATGTTTAGATTTAGTCACACAAAGAATTACCATCGTAGGACAGACTCACAATCCCAAATCATGCCAGAATCAGAAAAATGACTATTTCTAGCACAGTTTCAGTTGTGAAGGATGTCAGTAAATAGTCTTCTTTTCAGTTTCGTGTTTTTCTCGTTTTGATCTCATTATCGCTCATATCTTGTTTGTGAAGAGTTTCTCATTCTTTGCTCAGTTTGCAGCAAGTTACAAATGCCAAGAATTCTCTCTACTGTTCATGTAACAGTGAGAACACAACACAGAGGCAGGTGATTGAAAACACACTCCATCAGGGATGGAGGCTGTGATCCTGGGGTATATAGAGCATGCCTCAATCTCTCAAATGCCATCCCCAAGTCCTACAGTATATTGCTCAACCATTACAATGACGACCCAAACAAACACACTTTTAAATCCATTCTTGAGATGCAAGTATCACTGGCAAGGCCAGCAACTGTGGCCTATTCCTTATTTCCCCATTAACTGAATGGTTTATTCAGGCCATTTCAGAGGCAGGTAAGAGTCTGCCACATTGATCTAGAATCACACAGAAGTCAGACCAAGTAAGGATAAAAGGTTTCCCTCCTTAAAGGAGGTTAATGGTGGGTTTTTATGACAATCTTTTTCACGCTTATTAACAAGTGTCCAGATTTATTAATGAATTAAAATTCCACAGGGTCTGTGATGAGATTTGAATTACACACCACAGTCAAATAGCCTGCTACCAATCACTTCCTTGACATAACTGCATGAAGCACAAGAGGATATTTAGGTGTCCTGGAAATCAGACCCAGTGAGAGTTAGGGGATTGGGAAATAAACATGCTCGATTTAGTTTTAACTCAATGTCACACTTTCACATGTGATACAGAAAAGTCAACGGGAATGTATGATGCAGTTATCACAATAAAACATGTCCCTTAATCAAGACACAAATTGGATGAATATTTAACTCTTTGAATATGTCCGAAATTATAAAAGAATTGGCCTGGAATTTTCCACCCCCTCCTGTGCTGGTCTCATTACTCTTGGTCCTGTGGGGATTTTACCTTCTTTATGCATGTTTGATGGTTAAACATTGTTTATTCACAGGAAGATGACGATGAATCAACAACTTAGACTGTTACTACCACTGTCTCACTCACCTTCTGTGACCCAGAAACTGTACGTTTAATGGAGGCGCGTTTCAAGGATCCACTCATTTGTTTCAAGGAGTTTGTCAGCATCCTTCTTCTTTAACAGCCGACTCTACCTGCTCACATTGGGCCTGCATCTTCGCGGTGGGCTCAGATCACACCTGTACTGAATCTATGGGTGCAGACATACATTACACAGGATGAAAAATCAAAAAATGTGACGGCAGCAGCCTGACAGAGACAGTTGTGCAAAAAGTAGACCAATGGAGCACAGGACAATACATCAGTCCCACTCTGCCCCAACTATAATCAGGCTTAAATCAGCTTCCAACCATAACGGCTGTAAGGAAGGAGATTTAGCAAATGGTGATTGGAGATAAATCTACTTTGTAGGGTGGAGATTTCGTACACACACAGGAGTCAGATGGAAATAATTTATATCTTCAGGAAAAGAGTGAATGAATTAAGCAGACGGCCAACATTTGTTAGAATGTAAAGTTAGTGATGGGCTAAAAGCTGAGAACTAACCGGGGTACCCAGTCCACAATAGAGATGGATTTACAAGGGGCAATCACAATTTACTGAACAAGATTGAATTAAAACAGCATGTGCTATTACAGGTGAAATGACACAATGCTTCCCATCAACATTTTACAGATAGTGTAAAATCGTTGCAGGATTGTGCTGGAACTCAGCAGTGTTCATACTTCGACCTCTTGCTGCCACACATGACTGTCTCTCCAAAGCATTCAGAAGAGATCACCAACAGCAAAACCTGCTGCATAATTCTGTCTGAACCAGCACCAAAACAGGCCATTCAGCTCAATAAATTTTAAATTACGAGCTTCTCCATGGAGACCTTCATTAAAACACAGAAAGAGGGCATTAAGTTCATTTAGTTCATGCCAAGCCATGTAAGTCCACTCCCCACATCCTTTAATAACACATTGAGTTTAATCCCAACCCCCTGCTCTCGCTCCCTATCCTTTAATATCCTAAATAAAAGCAAAATAAAGTGAGCGATGGAGATCTACAATAAAAATAGAAAGTGCTGAAGGAACTCAAAGGTATGGCACCATCTGTGGAGGGAGAAACAACTTCTTGAAGAGTGATAACAAAGTGTAGAGCTGGATGAACACAGCAGGCCAAGCAGCATCTTAGGAGTACAAAACAGTGATGCTAAATTTGAAACATTAACTCTGTTACATTGGATGTTGAATTTCCCCAGCACTTTCTGTCTCGCGAGTTTTGAGAAGATTTGTAGCTCAGGTTGAGGTTCTGGATGTGAGTTTGCTCGCTGAACTGGAAGGTTCGTTTTCAGACGTTTCATCACCATTCTAGGTAACATCATCAGTGAGCCTCCGACGAAGCGCTGATGTTATGTCCTGCTTTCCATTTGTGTTTAGGTTTCCTTGGGTTGGTGGTGTCATTTCCTGTGTTGGTGATGTCATTTCCTGTTCTTTTTCTCAGGGGATGGTAGATTGGCTCCAAATCAATGTGTTTGTTGATGGAGTTCCAGTTGGAATGCCATGCTTCTAGGAATTCTCGTGCGTGTCTCTGTTTGAGTTGTCCTAGGATGGATGTGTTGTCCCAATCAAAGTGGTGTCCTTCCTCATCTGTATGTGAGGATACGAGTGATAGTGGGTCATGTCGTTTTGTGGCTAGTTGATGTTCACGTATCCTGGTGGCTACATTGGACAAACTGGCAGAAAGCTAGTGTGTGTCACAGTTCTTGCAAGGTATTTTGTAGATGACGTTCATTTTATTTGTTGTCTGTATAGGGTCTTTTAAGTTCATTAGCTGCTGTTTTAGTGTGTTGGTGGGTTTGTGGGCTACCCTGATGCCAAGAGGTCCGAGTAGTCTGGCAGTCATTTCAGAAATGTCTTTGATATAGGGGAGAGTGGTTCTGGTTTCTGAGCCCTTTTTGTCTGTTTGTTTGGGTTTGTTGCTGAGGAATCGGCGGACTGTGTTCATAGGGTACCCATTCTTTTTGAATACGCTGTATCGGTGATTTTCCTCTGCTCTGCGTAGTTCCTCTGTGCTGCAGTGTGTGGTGGCTCATTGGAATAATGTTCTATGCAGCTTCGTTTGTGGGTGTTGGGATGGTTGCTCCTGTAGTTCAGTATTTGGTCCGTATGTGTTGTCTTCCTGTAGACGCTGGTTTGAAGTTCCCCACTGGCTGTTCGCTCGACTGTGACATCTAGGAATGGCAGTTTGCTGTTGTTTTGCTCCTCTTTTGTGAATGTTATGCCAGTGAGGGTATTATTGATGGTCTTGAATGTTTCCTCTAGTTTGTTTTGCTTAGTGATGACAAAGGACACCTTTGGCTTAACATTCACAAAAGAGGAGCAAAACAACAGCAAACTGCCATTCCTAGATGTCACAGTCGAGTGAACAGCCAGTGGGGAACTTCAAACCAGCGTCTACAGGAAAACAACACATACGGACCAAATACTGAACTACAGGAGCAACCATCCCAACACCCACAAACGAAGCTGCATAGAACATTATTCCAACGAGCCACCACACACTGCAGCACAGAGGAACTACGCAGAGCAGAGGAAAATCACCGATACAGCGTATTCAAAAAGAATGGGTACCCTATGAACACAGTCCGCCAATTCCTCAGCAACAAACCCAAACAAACAGACAAAACGGGCTCAGAAACCAGAACCACTCTCCCCTACATCAAAGACATTTCCGAAATGACTGCCAGACTACACGGACCCCTTGGCATCAGGATAGCCCACAAACCCACCGACACACTAAAACAGCAGCTAATGAACTTAAAAAGACCCTATACAGACAACAAATAAAACGAACATCATCTACACAATACCTTGCAAGAACTGTGACAAACACTACATTGGACAACCTGGCAGGAAGCTAGCCACCAGGATACATGAACATCAACTAGCCACAAAACGACATGACCCACTATCACTCGTATCCTCACATACAGATAAGGAAGGACACCACTTTGATTGGGACAACACATCCATCCTAGGACAAGCCAAACAGAGACATGCACGAGAATTCCTAGAAGCATGGCATTCCAACCGGAATTCCATCAACAAACACATTGACTTGGAGCCAATCTACCATCCCCTGAGAAAAAGAACAGGAAATGACATCACCAACCCAAGGAAACCTTAACCAGATAAACAGAAAGCGGGACATAACACCAGCGCTTCATCGGAGGCTCACTGATGATGTTACCTAGAATGGTGACGAAACGTCTGAAAATGAACCTTCCAGCTCAGCGAGCAAACTCACATCCAGAACTTTCTGTCTCCTTTACAAACTCAGTCAGTCTAACTACAATCTTATTACTCTTCAATTTTCCTGTCTTAAAGTAAAGAGTGTGTGGATTGTGCTGGAAAATGGGTTTGCATGAGAGTTCCACACCCATTACTTGTTTTCAGGAAATTGTTCTTCTCTCCCTAAATTCCTTTTAATTTGGGTAAAGCACTGCCACCTGCTGGAATATTCTCAATGCTACACAAACTATTTCATTTCAAACCTGGATCCCATAGATGCCAATAGCAATATTAAAAACAAGAAATTACATTTCTGTAGCACCTTATATGTTTCACAGCAATTAAATACTGTTAAAGTATTGTGCTGGAATTGGAGGTAACCTTGTGAAGTGATTCAGCTAATTGTTTGCTGTCTTCACACATATTTTTCTCCTTTGAGAATATGTGGGAAATGTTACAAGGGTGAGCAGACTGTTTATTAACATGAACAATTTTACTGTGGCCAGTAAATCCTGGAATGGGACTCGGAAGAACTGGCTCAGAGGCTGGGATGCTGCTCACCAAACCTCCATGGAGTGGGAAAAGGTTGGCAGAGAATCAAGAGAAAGAGGTGGATTTTCCCTCCTATTCCTAATGGGGTCAGACAGGGGGCAGGACAACTGAAAACAAGTGATATTGGCAGGCATGTGTTTCCCCACCCGCTGGCTTTCCAGAGACAGGGAGCAGAGCAGGAGAGTGGGTGGTAAAGTGAAGTCACCTGTTAAACAAACCCAAACAATCAGATTATATGAGTTATCTGGTTAGATTTGCTGCCACCATCCTCGCTCTCCCGTGCTCTCTCACTCTCTCCCTCTCCCTCTCTCTCCCCCTCCCTACCCCTCCCCCCCCCCCCCCCCCCCCCCCACTCCTGGTACAGAGCCTGCTTGCTCTAATGTGGTAAACCAAAGGACAGGCTCTTGACTGACACAACACGTACTTTATTGTACGATAAAACTAAGGTTAGTCTTGTCCTGCCAGACCATAGGGCTGCTCTCTCCTTAGAAAGATGCCTGATAGTGATTTAGTCTGAAGGTCACCACATGTGATGAGGGAAGAGATTGAGAAAGAGAGTCCTTCATGGTAACCTTTGCTGGAAGTGAATCCACACTCCAAACAGCCAACCAGCCCAACAGATCTAATGGACACCGATCCCAGCAACCCCCCCCCACCCCACCCTGCCAACCCCTGCCCACCTCAGCAAATCTATACAAGTTACAGTTATATGGTAGACATCATAACAGAGACATCAAGGCAGATCCAGTTCAACACTTTTACTCTTTCAGAATCTTAAATTACTCTTCCAGTTATGGGAGGTGTTGCTTAAAGCACTGCTCAGCATTAATTCTTCAGCCCCTTACACCCTGATACAATATCACTTATTTTGATAGCTGGCCATGCTAAGATAATTAGGGAGCTTGTCTTCTGATTTTCCACAGGCTTCCTGAGAGAACTCTCTGAAGCTGACCAGCTAACAGCTTGGTTGCAATAGGGACAGTAGCACTGGTATTCTTTGACATGGAAAAGTGAAAGTTTGGACAAAGGCAATGACTGAGCAATAATTGTGTTTCCATAAGCAACCATTCTCTACTGTATCCCATGGTCTCAACTTTCTGTTTGTGATGACCACTTTGAAGATGAGAACACAGAGATGGCAGCCACAGCAATGGCTGCCAATTTGGGACAGAATATGGGCTTTAACCTGGTATACCAGCTTAAGCCCTGCCTCCCAGCCACTAATTGAGCAAAAGTTCCATCTTTTTAGAGTTGTAAAAACACCAACCCCATGCTACAAGATGAGCTTGCACCTGAGGCAAGCTCATGGCCCAGAATTAAACCCCGCTTCTGATTCCCACCTCTAATATCCAAGCTCACTGGAGACAATGAAAAGTACAGAAAGTTGGATAAGGGGGGAACAAGAGGTTGCAAAGTGACATAATCAAATCAGACCAGTTGGAGTCTAACATAGGAAAATATAAGCTCAACTGTTTTGATTTAACGAAGTCAAATAAAAATATTTTCTTAAAAGAATAAAGAATTTATTTTGTACAATTCTCTGTTCGACAGCAAGTCCAAACAATCTCTGCCATGGGTACAGCAAGAAGGCAAGTCCCAAATCTAACCAGCCAGTCTGGGGATTAAGTCTATTGCCACTGGCACCAATCTGTTTCAAAACAACTCTCTAACCAACCTACCCAATCTGCACCCAGCCTCCATTGAATAGTGCTCTGATAAAACTGAGTGACTTGCATGGCCATTTCCAATAAGCAGTCAAGAGAAACCACATTGTTGTGGGTCTGGGGTCACATTTAGCCATACTGGGAAAGAACAGCATAATTTCCTACTCTATAAGAAGGATAACAGGAGATGAGTGCTTCCAGTTTTTTTCAATTTTGGATTGCATGTCTTAATTTATAAAGGTGACTGCCATTTATTCTTTGCAAAGAGTGAAGCTCCCGTTACAGTGTTTCCACTAAATATTCCCAGGACCTATACTGCACGGGGTTAGATACAGAGAAAACTCCCTCTTCACTCTCCCCATCAAACACTCCCAGGACAGGGGCAGCATGGGGTTAGACACAGAGTAAAACTCCCCCTACACTCTCACCATCAAACACTCCAAGGACAGATACAGGATGGTTACAATGCACCAACCAGAAGAAACTTTCACTTTATCATTCTGTCCTGGACATAAAGTACATTGATTCAATGTAAATGTTCCTCTGGCTTAAAAGAGGGTTCAGTTGGATCAGTTGGCTGGACAGCTGCATTTCAATGCAGAGAGTTGCTAACAGTGTGGTTTCAGTTCATACACTGGCTGACGTCACCATGAATGAGTCAGGCTCTCCCCTCACCTGAGGCATGGTATTTGCGCAACAATCATCTTATCCTGATTGGGGAATAGATCTGTCATTGATTAAGAATGTGCTAACAAGCCCTGCATGTTACCAGAGATATAAACCGACTGCATGTGATATACACTTGACATAATGGATTAGTGCTATTTAATAATGTAAAAGTAATATTTCATTGATTAAAAACAAGGAATTTAATCCCTTTAGAATGAGGTCATTGAGCTGATGAATATTTGGGAATGAAAGTCAGAGTTTGAATTGTTTATTTTCTAACAGCCTTGATCATATCAGTGCCAGGGTACCATATCCATTCTCCCACAGCCCTTCAGAGCCATGCTATACAGCTGCATTCCATATTAGAGCAGTAATTCCCATTGTCTTCAACAATGTGGCATACTTCAGTAAGGCAAACAATTCCACGGTACACCCTCTTTTTCAGCCGAATTAATTGCTCATTACTTGCAGTTATAATAGTTATGGCTTTCTAGAGAGGTTTGTAACACAGCGCATAGAACGACTAAACAGAGATCAGAAGGTCTGGAAGGGATATGTCATCTTCGACAGTGACCACTGATCATTGTCAAAATCTGCTCAACTCCATTATTTTTAACTATTTATGGACATTAATCTGTTCCACACATTGCAGTCAGTTCAGAGGTTTAAAATATTGCAGATGACATTTCATATTTATAACAATATTTTCAAAATAACTTTATGAAGTAATTGAACCAATACATAAATTAAAATTTAATGAATCAGAGCTAAATACAAAGTGCAGTAAATTGCAATTTATCGGGCTAGTGGGAGGCCTGAGCTTGCCAGTTCCAGGTAGGAACTGAGGAGATCGCCAGCTGCAAATCTTGCTCCACTGACAGGTGTTCCCTCCTGTTTTTTCATGTGTGCTAATGTTGAAAACACTACCTTGCTGAGGTGTGTTTTTGGAAACAGCAAGAGTACACTAATAGTGTGGTCAGAGATGATTGGATATTCATGTACCACTGTCAGCTAAAACATATACAAAGACACCTTTCCAAACTTTGAGATTTTTGAATTGTAATTTGGTTGGATAAAATACTGTTGAAAATGAAACAATGTTTGATTACATTTGGTTTTCTTTACCATTGCACAAAATTTCATGGCACACCTAAACAGTTCTCACAGCACACCGGTGTGGTACACTGGGACAGTTCTTACAGTTAAACAGTACAGGATAGAGTCAGCTGATCCCCTGCTCAGTAAAATGACACTATTATACCTACAAAATAACTAATATCCAAAGTTTTGAAATACTCCATCATCTCTTGAATCCAAAAGTCCTTGGACCAAGTAATTTTGATATTTTCTGGATTATAAAATAGTGTCAGATTGCCTAACCACTTGAGAGAACCAGAAATCGCCTTAGGTATAAATATTTACCTGAAACATAAAACAGCAATCAAGCATTATAAAGCAAGGGCAAAATTAGTTTTATGTATCCAAATGTTGCATCTTCCAAGTTTCTGTTCCTGAAGTATTGTACTAATCCAATGTTAAAACTTTCAGGCAACTAGTGTAACTGACCCAGAGAGGTTGTTGTATATTGTGTAAATGGGAAAAGTGTACTTGTCTGTTGGAGAATAGGGCAGGTACAGAAACCTCAGGCTGTGATGTCGTTCCTGGTCTGAGTCTTCCTCTCGAACACAGGCAGCCAACCTCTGGCTCGACCATAAGGCCGCAGCCATGACTGCAAGGTGAGTACGGTACTTTTTCAGATGATCACTGCTGGTACCTTGCAATATTTGGCGCCACTCTTAGTGTGTGGTCCTCGGTAAGAGTTGTTTGAAGTCATTTACTGGCACCAATCCTTTTTTTATCAGATCTATTGCTTGATTGATGTTACAGCACACACAGAATGGACTCATTCCTTAGAAAGCAAGAATATTGAGTATATGACAGCAATAAGTCCTTCCAAACCCACAACTACTTCCACCTAGAACGACAAGGATAGCTGAAACATGGGAACACCATCAACTGCAAGTTCATCTTCAAGTCGCTCACAATCCTGATGTGGAAATATATCTCCACTCCTTCAGTGTTATTGAGTCAAATTCCTAGAAATCACTCCATCTCAGCATTGGGGGTGTACTTCACCACACGGTCTGCAGTGGTTCAAGAAAGTAGCTCATCACCACCTTAACAGAAATTAGGGATGAACGATAAATGCCTAGATAGCAATGCCCACCTCCTGTGAATGAATTTTTAAAAATGTATAACTACATTTGATCAGGCTAATGACCAAAGCCTTAATGCGTTGGTATAGATATGCATCTGCTCCCTCAGTACTCCTATCTCCACCTGCAATCTGTGCATGACATCAGTCAAATGGATGAAGCCAATTTAACATGAATGTTAGCCCCTTCAGATCTATTACCATATACAACAAGGAGATGGCCAGGAGGATTACATGGGTGCCAGAACCAGCCTCAAATCTGCATAGCAACCAAGGCCCGAATCGTCAGCTTTCGTGGCTCTCTGATGAAGGGTCTAGGCCCGAAACGTCAGCTTTTGTGCTCCTGAGATGTTGCTTGGCCTGCTGTGTTCATCCAGCCTCACATTTTATTATCTTGGATAGCAACCAAGATGGTTTCTCTCCCGGTCAGCAACTAGTGGTTCTTACTGGAAAATGTATCCGCTGGGGACATCAGTTAAGGACAAAATTAATGCCCATGACTCCTGTTGTCAACCCGAAACATAAAACAGCAATCAAGCTTCACAAAGCAATGATAATTGATGGCAATTTCTCAGATTCACACATGGAGAATGGTGTCCAGTGGAGGGTGGATGGTGTTGGTCAGATCAGGAGCTGACTGTCATGGGTTTTTTGAAAGGGAAGGCTGTGACAAACATTTCCTTACTCTGACCATCAATGTAATGACTCAGGAAGCCTGACTGGAAAAGAATATCATTTATTGTTGAACAACAAAATAGAGCCAGTACTTCGTGGTGTAGATAGGCTAGTCGCAAGCTGACAGTTCTGTACACCCATCCCTGGATCTGCTTCAGAAAGGGTTTGGTGATGAGTTCCAGCTTGGCAGGCCATTTACTGTTACCAAGGAAACTCACACTCAATGAGCTCTACAAGGAGATTTATTAATGATTCTTCATGGGTCTTGTCGGGCTTATTTCAATAATTCATCCTCAGCTCACTCTGAAAGTACAATCAGGATGCAGATACCAGTTATAGACGTTTGGTTAAATGCAGGCATAGAATAGATATTAATTTGGAATTATGTAATTTTAAATTTGACAATTGCCCTTCAGATGCTCTGATATTTTGGCAAAATAACTGTAGATTACAAAATCAAGCTGCTTCGTTTAGATTGAATCTTTTTATTCAGTAAATTCTTAAACCATCACCACCACTGGCTAAACCCACCTGGTGCTCACCAAGCTGAGCTGGTAATGGGTTACTTCTGGAAGAAAATGATGTGCATACAATTTCCCAGCTTTAGGTGATGGGACGATATGAAAGGGAGGTCTTGAGCATTGGTCAAGAGGAACTTCCATCCCAGCCACTGGTCAAAGTGTCACGGCCAGATTCTTGGCCCCTGTTCAGTGTGTATCCAGTAACGGCTGAGGCTGAATATTTGCACATGTGGAATTCAACCTGACCATGCAGATAAGAGGTTTAGGATAAAGTTGTTTTAAGCCCCAAAAATCCAATGGCAGAGGACAGCTGCTGTATGTGTGCTACATTCCAGTAACTCATACACAGCTGGAATAAAGACAACTGAATACCACAACTCGGAACAACAAACACACCAGAATGTTCTTACGTCAAGGAAAGAAACTGTTCCAGTTTGATGCAGCACCACACTCCCACACTCCACTCTTCATCACCAGAAACCCCCACCCCATCCCTAACTCAATCCATCCCACCCTCACATCACCCCAAACCCAATTCCCACCTCCTGTCCATCCACACCCTACTCTGTATTGCCCACTCAACCTCATTCCCACCTCTAAACCCCATTCCAAACTCATTCCCGACCCTCACCCACAACCTCAACCTAATTACCCACATCCATGTCCATTTTGACTCCATCACCCATTCCCAAACTCCACTCCATCCCCACTTCCACCCCATGCCCCACCCCAAGCCCATCCCCAACCCAATCCAATCCCTACCTCCACCCTATCACCCACCAAAATCCAATTCGCACACCTCTATCCTGTCCCCCATCCCAACCTCATTCCCCACTCCCACCCCAATCTCTACCCAATCACCCCATTCCACCCAAACTCAATCCCCAATCCATTCCAATCCTTCCCCCACCCCATCCTCAACACCACTACATTCCCTACCCTCAATCCCATACCATCCCAGCCTCAATCCCCACCCATTTCAGCTGTGGGGGAAGGTGGGGGGGAGAAGTGTAAGAAAAATGGACACTGCCTCTGAACTAATTTTGTATTCAGATTGCGGTATTAGTCTGGATCCTGTTGGCTTTTATTTCTGTAACCAGTCTGCACTGGGGTGTCAGCTAAGACTTTGGTCTCAAGTCTCAGAAAGTGAAACCAGAATCTTGCCCCTAAAATGCGAGGCCACCCAACAAACTCTCAAAAAAACGAGCAGAAGCAGGAAAATCAGTAACAAGAAACAGAAATTGCAGGAAAAGCTCAGCAGGTCTGGCAGCATTTGTGGAGAGAAACATCAACAGGTGATTGCTCCTGCCTTTTTGCCCTGTGAGCACTGCGTTAATTATACCAGCCCATGCCAAAAACAGAAGTCATACTTGTCTATCCAGCATCAATCAGGGCTGAGAGTTAGGGCCCTTCTCATCCATACACCTCACTAAGCTCGAAGCAAATTGTGGGAAACTGAAAAAAAAGAAAGTTCTAAAAGAACCATTTACAGAAGAATCATTCTGTTCAGCTAATGACATAACTTCTCCCAACCAACAAGGGTTCCTACACAGTGCTTCACAAAACATCCTGTGTACTTTTCAGCTTTCCCTGTAATTTAGGTTCTATTGAAATCTCTTGTTTGTCTGCTCAGAGATTACCAGAGATGGGAGGCTTACCTTGTCACATGTAGCTGAAAAACAAAGGCTCTGGCACCTCCTCCAAGCCTTGATGCATGAGGTTAATGAACTCGAGCCTTTGGGAGATCTGTATTCTTTGCTCCTAGGTCAGATTCCAACCATTGAAAACGGCAGAATTGTACCCTTGATGCCAAGAAATTGCAGGCCACTCCAAATCCTTAAGATGACACCTGTGAGTGTTGGACAGGGCGTCACAGTCAATACTGAAGGAAAGTTCTTGATCTATTCTGTGGTCAGACTCAATAATGAAAAACAACTTTATAGCTGCAAACTCTAAACAGAACCAGTGGATACGAAACCAGTCCACCCTCCTCATTACAAATAGAAAAGTTAAAACATAATCAATTTATTCCTCTTGCTTTATTTAACTTCCTGTGGGCTAATTTCCCAGAGAGGAAGATCCTTACAGAGATATGGATCCCCCAGACACTCAATTCCCACTCACACCTTATACCAGGCACAATTCCACAAGGGCAAGCTTAAGTATTGAGGGTCAGTAGCAGATTCCACATCTAGTTCAACCTTCTGCTACCTTGACATCCACACGGCCAGTGAGTTTATGTTTTGAGTGTAAACTCTTCAGTACTGAATGTGAAAGTTACCTTACAACTGGTAACATGGTAACTGGACAGTTTGGACCTGTCCTTTGTGCAGACAGAGCATCCCTGGTCAACTCTTCACATTACAGAGTAGATACTAATATTGTAACTGTACTGATTCAGCTTGGCGAGGGGGCACAGCTAGTCCTGCAACACACACCTTAAGCACTACCGCCGGAATGTTATCAGGACCATCAGCTTTGCAGAACCCAGAACCCTCAGGCATTTGTTGATATCATGTGAAATGAATCAAATTAGTTGAAGACTGGCATCTGTAATGCAGGGCACCTCAGGAAGTGGCACTTCAGGCCATAAGTGCTTCAGCCATTCTTCTGCATGAATTTACTGGGCTCCCCCATTATCGAGGATAGAGACATCCGTGGAGCCTCCTCCCACAGCGACCTGCTTAATTGTCCAATACCATTCACCATTTGATGCAGCAAGATTTTGGACTTTAGAGGTTTGATCAGTATGCAGCCTCCACTGTGTTGTAGCGACACCAGGCTGAAACCTCATTTTTAAGTATGCCTGGTGCTAGTACAATCAATGTGAAAAATAACCCTCAAACCACCCACACAGAGCAACAAACAAGAAACTGGAAGTGACATTTAATAAGAACAAGGGTTGTGGTACAGTGTTGTCATAGTAACTGATATTGGTTACTGTGCTCAATGTAGCCAGAATTGCAAAAGATGTGTAAGTGCAACGTGCACGCTGGCAGGATTAAATACAAACCAACACAGTAAACAACACCCACAGTAATTCCTAGCATGAGAAATATGGGTTGGTATCAAGAAACTGTGCAAGACACCTGAGGGAAGAGGACAGTCTGTTTTTAAAAACTTATATAAAAAAAGGAAAACAATGAGGTTTATGGTCTTAAGATCCCAGGAAAGAGTTTGAGTGGAAGTCTATGTGATAGGATATACAAGTACAAATAATGGCTGTGTTCACTCATTATGTTTGTGTGTGTAGCCTTTAACCTAAAAGCCATGGACCTCTGTCACTGAACTCCAGCTTTACAGCACAGAACAGATGTCATAGGCCTAAATCCATAGGTTGGAATCTTCTGTTACAACAGTAATTGAAGGTGTGAAACTATTAAATGGGCTAACATAATGAGACAGAATTCAAGACATGGTTCAAAATAGTCACTATTCTGAGTAGGCTTTAACTAATGATCTGTACTTGAGATCGTAATTGAAGAAAAACCACAGAATCAGACTGTGTGGCCCAGGAAGGATAACAAACAATTCCATACACATAAAGAACTGCAGATGCAGTAAATCAGGAACAAAAACAGAAGTTGCTGGAAAAGATCTGCAGGGTCTGGCAGCATCTGTGAAGAGAAAAAAATCAGAGTTAATGTTTTGGGTCCAGTGACCCTTTCTCAGTGATTCTTCGTTTTATTTTTGAACAAAATAAAATGTATCTGCAAATACAAATTCACACGTGTGTGTGAGTGTGTGAGAGCGTGAGAGAGAGTGTGTGTGTGTGAGAGAGAGAGAGAGAGATGCCTTCAAACAACCTTGAACAGACCATTGTTCGCAGCAAACTACCCAGCCTTCAGGACAACGCTGACCACAATACTATACAAACCTACCTTGGCAGCCTCTGCAAGAATTGTCAAAGCTCTGACACGGACACTAGCATCACACATGGGAACACCACCCAGCACGTACGCGGCAGATACATGTGACTTGGCCAATGTTATCTATCTCATATGCTGCAGGCAAGGACTCCCTGAGGCACGATATAGTGGTGAAACCATGCATACATTATGACAATGGATGAATGGATACTCCGCAACAATTGCCAGACAGGAATGTTCTTTCCCAGTTGGGGAACACTTCAGTGGTCAAAGACATTTGGCCTCGGATCTTTGGGTAAATGTCCTCCAAGGTGGACTTTGGGATATACAACAACAGAGTTGCCAAGCAGAGGCTGATAGCCAAGTTCGGTACCCATGACGACAGCCTCAACTGAGATCGTGGGTTCATGTCACACAACAGGTAAACACACCACACTATTCACTCACACACAACCACATACATACTCACTTCTACAAACACACTCATTCACACTCACACTCACTCTCTCTCTCTCTCCACCGCCCCCCCACACGCACACACACATACTCCCTGTCACCTCTACACAAACACACTCTCTCTGTTCAAAAAGCACATAATTTATAGACAGCCAATAATTATGGCATTTTATAAATTCCTACTTTAGAAATAAAACCAGTCTGACTCCAAACTAACGCACAAACAGATTCTCAACAAGGCCTCGCCACTAACACGCATTGTCTGATCTAAAATATCACCTCCTCTTTATGCTGATAAAACCTTTAATTCTCTCAGGACAGTGATGTGAAAAGAAATTTGGGGATTTACAAATACAGATTGATCAATTAAAACCTTCTAGGTGATTTAAGATTTAACAGCATCTTAGGTTTGTTTAATACATCCTCACCAATGGTGTGACCCTTTGAATTTTTTACTGATAAATTGTCTAATACTACTTCTGTCATATCACCTGAAGGAGGACTGAGGCTCCCAAAGCTTGTGTTTTCAAATAAACCCTGTTGGACTATAACCTTGTCATATGATTTCTGATCGGGCATACCTCAGGGTCAGCGGAATCTGGACCAGGGGTTCCGGGCTCGTAGATGGGTCATTACAACTGCACAACAGGACCCCTCAGAAGAGTGATTTAAATGAGAACATTTTAAAATAGAGCTACTAACTGGAAGCCAGTGTTGATGAGTGAGCACAGGGCTGATAGTGAATGGGTCTGTCTTCTTTAAGAAAAGGGCAGTATTTCGAGGGATGGGGAGTGAAAAAGTAGAGCGTAGCCGAGAGAGCCCCGAGATGAATAGGGTGGAATGCGGTTTAATGATTCAATGAGGGAACAGAGACAGATTTGAAGGTTGTGAAACTCGTGCTCCTGGCTGAGACTGTTTTCTAGCCCCCAGATGTATCTGTTGCTCACTCTGTTATCTGGCTCTGTGTCTGGAGGATGTTTCATTGCTGATCGCGTGTGTCTCTGCTGTTGTACAAAAACCCAATGACGCAGAATTGCTATAAATAGCCCAGAACGAAATGTTCTCATCTCAGTGAAAGGGTCAGAAAGGGCGAGTATAAACAATACAGGCGCGCAGAAAAACAGTCTGAGCAGGAAAAAGACTTCAAGAGATGCCGTGTAACCACAGCCAGTATTTTGCCTGTAATGTTCATAATTTAAACAGCGAGATTCCTTCTCACTCAGACTCTGCATGTCTTCGGGAGCTGTAGGGCAGCCACCCCGTCTGTCGTTTGCTTTCCTCTGCATTGATAACCGTGGCTGGGCTGCCCCCGAGTCCTGAAGTCCCCCAAAACAGGAATTTTTCACCCCGGCTATTTTCACCTGAGATAAGCACATACCTAACTCAAGGCAACTGTGGCCCCTTAAAACATATATATTAAATATAAAACACAAATTATTCCAGACAACTTTTCAAAATTGGGATAGACGTCTGGCCGACACCCTGTGTCCACTGTTTAAAAAGATTATTGAAAGCTGCACAGGTCTGTGGTAACACTGTCACAAAATTCGGCAGGGAATTGGAAACAAGCTCAGTCTGTAAAACAAACGATTTCTTCAGACTTCTGCGTGCTGAACTGTACACTGCATTCTCCAGTGAACCATTTTGCCAGTCCAGCTTACCCAGCAGTGTGGGTATGAGGTACAAACCATGACCAAATGACCTTGTCTTAACTATACTTTTCATGTGAAAATAATCTTAACATGTGGTGAAACAACAACTTGCATTCAGATAAAACATTCCAAAGTGCTTCAGACAGTCATTATGAAGCAAAATATGACATCAATCAGAAGAGGAGGTATTTGGTCAAAGCAATAGACTTTATTCAGTGACTTAAAGGAGCAGAACAATGTTAAGGGCACTAGGGAGGGTATTCCAGAGGTTATGGTGCATGCACCATTGAAGTTGTTTAAAATTAGCTTGCTTGAAAGGTCAGAGTGAGTTGGGTGACAGTGGAAAGGTTCTGCCTGTTCTAGAAAGTTGAGGGATCTTTGCCATAATGTCCTTTTGGAAAGGAAACTGCCATCCTTACCTGGTCTGGCCTATATGTGACTCCAAATCCACAGCAATGTGGTAGACTCTTAACTGCCCTCTGGGCAATTAGGGATGGGCAATAAATGCTGCCGAGCCAGTGATGCCGTCATGCTGTGAATGAATTTTTTAAAAAAGACATGGGATATCATGTCATGTTTCGATGCTAATGGTGGGTCAGGGAAGTAGCTCTTGCTACCAAGTAAGACATCCTCGCTTGCAGACTTGAGCACAAAGTCTAGGCCCAACACTCCAGTGCAATCGGCCAGGAGTGCTGCACTGCCAGAGGCGTTATCTATTGAAACTGAAGAATGGGAAGTTCTTCCCAGTGTGCTGGCCTTTATGCAACCCACATCACTAAGACAGCTGTTTGTAGAATCTTGCTGTGTGAAAATTGTTTGCCATGTTTCCTGCATGACAATAGTGACCACAATCCAAAAGTACATCATTAGCTACAAAGTATTTTGCGATTTTCTGAGCTATATCAAAGGTCAGAGATAATGGGAACTGCAGATGCTGGAGAATCCGAGATAATCTGAATCCAGAATAAGGTAGGTGAGCTTGCAGTTTGGATAGGTACCTGGGACTTCGATGTTGTGGCCATTTCGGAGACATGGATAGGACAGGGTCAGGAATGGATGTTGCAGGTTCCAGGGTTTAGATCTTTCATTAAGGTCAGGGAAGGTGGTAAAAGAGGGGGAGGTGTGGCTTTGTTAGTCAAGGACAGCATAACGGTGGCTGAAAGAACTTTTGACGAGGACTCGTCTACTGAGGTGGTATGGGCTGAGGTCAGAAACAAGAGAGGAGAGGTCATACTGCTGGGAGTTTTTTATAGGCCTCTGCAAAGTTCCAGGGATGTGGAGGAGAGGATTGGCAAAACTATTCTGGGCAGGAGTGAAAGGAACAGGGTGGTTAATATGGGAGACTTTAACTTCCCTAACATTGACTGGAAATGCTCTAACTCTAGTACGTCAGATGGATCAGTTTTTGTCCAATGTGTGCAGGAGGGTTTCCTGACTCAGTATGTCGAAGGGCCAACAAGAGGGGAGGCCATACAGGATCTGGTACTTGGTAATGAACCAGGCCAGGTGTTTGATTTAGTGGTGGGTGAGCACTTTGGAGAGAGTGACCATAATTCAGTTATGTTTAGTTTAGCGATGGAAAGGGATAGGAACATGCCACAGGGCAAGAGTTATAGATGTGGGAAGGGCAATTATAATGTGATTAGGCAAGACTTAGGAGGCATAGAATGGGTTAGCAAAATGCAGGGGATGGGGACAATCAAAATGTGGAGCTGGTTTAAGGAACAGATACTGTGTGTCCTTGATAGGCATGTCCCTGTCAGGCAGGGAGGAAGTGATAAGGTAAGGGAACCATGGTTTACTAAAGAAATTGTATCTCTTGTTAAATTGAAGAGGGAAGCTTACGTGATGATGAGACCAGATCGTTCAGATGAGGTGATGGAGAGTTACAGATTAGTTAGGAAGGATTTAAAGAGAGAGTTAAGAAGAGCAAGGACGGGGCATGAGCAGACATTGGCTGGTAGAATAAAGGAGAACCCTAAAGCTTTCTATAGGTATGTGAGGAATAAGAGGATGACTAGGGTAGGAATAGGGCCAGTCAAAGACAGACCCTTTAGAGATCGGAGAGGTGCTAAACGAATATTTCTCATCTGTTTTCACTCAGGAAAAGGAGAATATTGTGGAGGAGAAGACGGAGTTAAGGGCTACCAGAATTGAAAGGATTGAGGTTAGTAAGGTGGAGGTGTTATCAATTCTAGAAGGGGTGAAGGTAGATAAATCCCCTGGGCTGGATGGGATTTTTCCGAGGATTCTCTGGGAAGCTAGGGAGGAGGTGGTGGAGCCTTTGGCCTTGATCTTTCAGTCCTCGTTGTCTACAGGTTTAGTACCAGAGGACTGGAGGATTGCAAATGTTGTGCCCTTGATCAAGAAGGGCAGTAGAGATGACCCAGGCAATTATAGACCTATGAGCCTTACATCTGTTGTAGGAAAAGTTTTGGAAAGGATTATAAGAGATAGGATTTATGATCATCAGGCAAGCAACAATTTGATTGGAGATAGTCAACATGGATTCATAAAGGGCAGGTCGTGTCTCACAAGCCTCATTGAATTTTTTGAGAAGGTGACCAAACATGTGGATGAGTGTAGGGCAGTTGACGTGGTGTACATGGACTTCAGTAAAGCCTTTGATAAGGTTCCACATGGTAGACTAAATACGGAGACACGGGATTGAGGGAGATTTAGCAGCCTGGATTAGAAACTGGCTTTCTGTAAGAAGGCAACAAGCGGTGGTTGATGGAAACAATTCAACCTGGAGTCTGGTTACTAGTGGTGTGCCTCAAGGATCTGTTTTGGGACCACTGCTGTTTGTCATTTTTATAAATGACTTGGACGCAGGCATTGGTGGATGGGTTAGTAAGTTTGCAGATGACACTAAAGTCGGTAGAGTGGTGGACAGTGTGAAAAAATGTTTCAAGTTGCAGGGAGACTTGGATAAACTGCAGAATTGGGCTGAAAGGTGGCAGATGGAGTTCAATGCAGATAAACGTGAGGTGATTTCACTTTGGGAAAAATAATAGGAAGACAGAATACTGGGTCAATGGAAAGATTCTTGGTAGTGTCGATGTGCAGAGAGATCTTGGGGTCCACGTACATAGATCCCTGAAAGCTGCCACCCAAGTTGATAGTGGTGTTAAGAAGGCTTACGGTGTGTTAGGTTTTATTGTTAGAGGAATTGAGTTCCAGAGCCGTGATGTCATGCTGCAACTGTACAAAACGCTAGTGCGGTCTCATTTAGAATATTGCGCACAGTTCTGGCTGCCCCATTACAGGAAGGATGTGGAAGCATTGGAAAAGGTGCAGAGGAGATTTACCAGGATGTTGCATGGTCTGGAGCACAGGCCCTATGAAGAAAGGCTGAGGGACTTGGGTCTGTCTCATTGGAGAGAAGAAGGCTAAGAGGGGAGTTAATGGAGACATAGAAGATGATCAGAGGATTAGATAGGGTGGACAGTGAGAATCTTTTTCTGAGCATGATGACATCAGCTTGTATGAGGAGGTATAGCTACAAATTGAGGGGTGATAGATTTAAGACAGATGTGAGAGGCAGGTTCTTTACTCAGAGAGTGGTAAGGGCATGGAACGCCCTGCCTGCCAATGTGGTGAACTCAGCCACATTAGGGGCATTTAAATAGTCCTTGGATAAGCATATGGATGATGATGGGTTAGTGTTGGGGGATGGGCTTAGATTAGTTCACAGGTCAGCGCAACATCAAGTGCCAAAGGGCCTGTTCTGCGCTGTATTGTTATAGACATAGACATAGAACAAAGTGTGGAGCTGGATGAAAACAGCAGGCCAAGCAGCATCTTAGGAGCACAAAAGCTGATGTCTCGGGCCTGATGAAGGGTCTAGGCCCGAAATGTCAGCTTTTGTGCTCCTGAGATGCTGCTTGGCCTGCTGTGTTCATCCAGCTCCACACTTTGTTATTTCAAAGGTCATTGGGTGAGTGCTTTTTAATATTGAATGCCCATCAGTTCCAGGCAGTGGGGTTGACATTCACACGTTCCACAATACCTCTGTACCTTCAGCAGATTTTCAAGCACTTTCTGTGGGACACTGCTAAATGAAATAGGATTTAAATTTTACCTGACAATAAATACTTCTGTAACTGCACCAGGCTTTTTCAAAGTCTCTTCTCAGTTCAGTCCTCATCATTAATCCTAATTCCAGCCTCACAATCTTGGACCTTAAAACCATAAGATATAGGAGCAGAATTAGGTCTGCTGATCAAGCCTGCTGTACCATTCGAGGAAATATCTGTAAATGAACAGGAAGACCATTCATTCCCTTGATCTGGTTTCACCATTTTAATAAATATGGGTTGATAACTTATTGAAGGATATTGAAATATTAACCTTCCCTAACAAACATTTTAGGATTGATTCCATTTGAGTTCCCTGACATCATTCCTGAGAGTCTGGCTCTAAGTTTCAGATTCTGCCCATTTTTCTAGACACAATTTCTCACTGTTCCTGCTTCTGATGTTCTCCTTCCCTGCTTTCTCCCTTTTCCTCATTGCAGAGAAATAGAAGAAAGATTTTGAATCCAGGATGCCGTGGGGTTCCCAAGTTCACCCCCAGGGAGGATGCAGGGTCTGTAGGTTCCTCTATCTATCATGTACCTTTCACAAACTGTTTACGTGTGTCCTCCTGACCAGCCTCTCTCTTCTGCTGGAACCAAATCTCCTTATGGAACAATTGGTTTCAGGCCTGAAAGGAGCTTGCTGACCTCAGACTTAGTGACAATATTTAAAAATTAACCATCTGCAAAAATCTTTAGAATCTCCTGAATGTGTGACTCCAACACACACATTTTTCTGGTGGTCTCTTGCAGGTTTTGACAAAAGGAACAGAGGCCCACTTCTGGGCTGACAGCAACATTGTCAAAGATTTGGTGAGTAATCAGACAGGAGAAAATACTGGGTTTGACCTCCTTAAAAATACAGCACCTTTCACACAATAAAATCCACTTCATGCAAGGGCCTCACACCCCTCCATAAGTTGAATGACCAGGATAGCCTAGAACAAGACTGTGCTCACCCAGACCAGACTGTTCACTGCATTGGGAATGAATGAGGCCTATGAAAAATTGCAGAATTTAAGATAATTGAATTAACAAGCCTCAGTCCTGTGACCTGGCTTTCCAATTTAGATTCTGCCTTGTAAAGCCACAAGATATCAAACAGAAGGAGACAGCAGTATTCCAGGGCCAGAGAACCCAGTGGAAGTCTCAGAGGTTCAGATCCATATTTCTGGCAGTTTTAAAAAAAGAGATTCCTTATTTCTTGTAGAACTTCTCTTGCAGAAGAGAAATTAACATCAGTTCTTGGAGCATTTATTTTGTAAATACTCGCATCTAAGTCAAGGTGCAACACAATCCAGACAGATCAAAACTATGAATCAGTAACTGGGATTCACATGTGTGGCATTAAGCTGAATAATGTTACTGTGGTAAATCATTTGAAATGCCTCAGCCCCTCATCAGCTACCTGTTTACAGACAGCAGCATTGTCTTGCACTGTCAATCCTCTCGTTTAACCTACATTACACAAACCCTTGGCTTGTTCTGCCTTCTCCTGCTCATCGCGTGACCAAGAACGTTACCAAAGGGTCGAGATTTGTGAGCTGGAGATAAAAAGCAAAAATGCCTAACTTGCCCGGTGCCAAATATGACAGTTGGCAGCGATTTGGAATGAAGCCTTCACAATCTCTGGAGATCTACATTTGAAAGTGAACATTGAAATGGGGTAATAAGTATGTGCCCCGGGAACCATCTGACACCTTTCAAAAGCAGGTCACGTATTGGCTTAATTATGAATACCTTCTGGGTCAAAAATAGACTCGGTTGGTAGGGAAGGGTTAAAGAGCTAAAACCAAGCTCCTCTATTTCTGTACTCTGTCAACATTGGGTAAACAAATTCAAAGCTAGCAATGTGGGTGAGAACTTAAACATAGGGCACATCTTGACACGAGTGGGCTGGCCTCTGACAGGCTAATTAGAATCGTCCTGCCCCACACCCACTCGGCGACAAGCCGCCCCTTTCTAAGACAACAGAACCAATGGAAGCAGAGACTCGGCCGACGGTCATGTCCCGCCTCTAACCTGAGGCTCAAACAGTAATAAGCGCAGATCCATTTTTTTAAGATACAATAAGACAAAGACGGACTGATTAATTTAGTTGCTTCTTTTCAATGGTATTAACATAAAAGTTTTCCCCAGAATTGACCTGGAGGAGTTTTCTTTAATCGGAGAAAGCAGATTACGAGGCTGTGTAGATACTTTTCTGCCCTGCAATATTTCTGGAGGCTGGGTGTGTTCTCTCGCTATCAAACAAAGGGTCTCGGTGCCTGGGATTTCCAGAGGGGCTTGTGTCCTTATTATTGTCGCATGCGGAATGGCGAGTGCAGCTTTCGATCGTTTCGCTGCCGAGTGCTTGGTGTCCATGTCTCGGACAGCAGTGGTCCATAGTCCCGGTCCAGCAGCCACCCCCCCCGGGGACTGTCAGGACAAAGACACCGGTCTGCTGTTGGTTCTGGCTGGGATCCCGGCTCAGGGCGGCCACTCGGCTGATGGCAGCCCACAGGATGGGGCAGAGAGCCCGGGTACCGGGCACTGTGTCCCCCCGAGACCCAGAGGCCGGAGAGGCAAAGGCAGGAGCGGCCAAGAGCGTCGGCCCAAGAAACACCAATGCCAGTACCCGGGCTGCGGGAAGGTCTACGGCAAATCCTCGCACCTGAAGGCTCATCTCCGGACACACACAGGTCAGTGCTGCCCGGGAGGCACGCCTTCCCCAACTCCTGCACACCCCCGCTGTTCCCAAACACACCCCAAAACCACCCCCAATAACATCCCCACCAACACCAACCCCGCCCCCCAAACCCACCGCCACCCTCAATACCGTCCCTAACACCACACCTACTCCACACTATCCCCATTCCACATCCCCACTTACACCAATTACCCCACTGCCCCCAAGCCCAACCCCACCCCACCCTGAGTACCATCCCCCAATAACAACTGCCCCAATGCCCCCCAACTCCAAAACCAACCCCAAAACTATCCTCACAAACACCACCCAACTTCCAATACCATTCCTGTCAACAACAACCCTACCCAACACCCCCAAACATCATCCCCACCAACACCAACCCCCCACCGCCCCTAAAGCCAAACCCACCCCAAATCCACCTTAATATCGTCCCTACCAACACCCCCAACCTCAAATCCATCCCCAACACCAACCCCCCACCACCCCCAATGCCAAATCACCCCAACTCCAACCCCACCGACCCCAAATACCAAATCCAACCTAATATCATCCCTACCAACACCCCCAACCTCAAATCCACCCCCAATACCATCCCCACCAACATCCCCCACCCCAACCCCAAACCCACACAAATATCAACAACCTCTGCCCCAACCCCTAACCCACCACAATATTATCCCCAGCAACTCCACACCTCCATCGCTCCCACACCAATACCACTACCTACTGCCCCAAACCCTAATCCACCCCAACACTATCCCCATCAAGCCCAACCACTCCACAGACCCCAACCCCAAACTGACCCCAATACCACTCCTATCTAAAGTAACCTCCACAGCCCCCAACCCCCAAACCCACTTCAATACTATTCCCACAATTACCCCCAACCCCAATACCATCCCCAAGATCCAACCCCAAACCCAGCCCAGTATTGTCCCCACCAACTCCAGCCTCCACCATACCCCAAACCCAAAACCACTCCAATATCATACCTGCCAACATCAACCCCCATTGTCTTCCAACCCCAAACCCACCACAATACCATCCCCACCATGTCCTAACCCCAATACCATCCCCACATTATCAACCACCCCACTGCCCCCAACTTCATCTCCAGCAATACCAACCACCCAATGATCCCCAACCCTAATAACATCCCTACCACTGCCCCAACCCCAAACCGAGCCCAATACTATCTCCACTAACTCCAGCCCCAAACGTCCCCAAACCCAAAACCACTCCAATATCAACCCAGCCCAAAACCATCACCCTCTGCTCCTAATCCCTAACCCACCCCAACATTATCCCCAGCAACTCCATGCCCCCTCAGCCCCTAACCCCAAACACACCTCAATACCACCCCCACACCACACCAACCCCACATCCACCCCAGTACAACCCCCACTCCACCCCAATACCACATCCACCCCAGTACCACCCCCACACCACACCACCCCCACATGCACCCCACATCCAACCCCCCACCACACCAACTCCACAACCACACCAACCCCACATCCACCCCCACACCACCCCAAACCCACATCCAACCCCACAACCACACCAACCCCACACCACCCCAACCCCACCCCCAACCCCACACCACCCCAACCCCACACCACCCCAACCCCAACCCCAACCCCACACCACCCCACCCCAACCCCACACCACCCCACCCCAACCCCACACCACCCCAACCCCAACCCCAACCCCACACCACCCCACCCCAACCCCAACACCACCCCACCCCAACACCACCCCACCCCAACCCCACCCCACCCCAACCCCAACCCCACACCACCCCACCCCACGCCAACCCCAACCCACCCCACCCCACGCCAACCCCAACCCACGCCACCCCACCCCACGCCAACCCCAACCCCGACCCCACACCACCCCCGCCCCCGACACCACCCCCGCCCCCGACCCCACCCCCGCCCCCGACCCCACCCCCCGCCCCCGACCCCACCCCCCGCCCCCGACCCCACCCCCGACCCCACACCACCCCCCCGCCCCCGACCCCACACCACCCCCCCCGCCCCCGACCCCACACCACCCCCTTACCCCCGACACCACCCCCCCCGCCCCCGACCCCACACCACCCCCCCGCCCCCGACCCCACACCACCCCCTTACCCCCGACACCACCCCCGCACCTGCCCCCGACACCACCCCCGCACCCGCCCCCGACACCAACCCCCCGCCCCCGCCCCCGACACCAACCCCCGCCCCCGCCCCCGACACCAACCCCCGCCCCGACCCCACACCACACCCCCGCCCCCGACCCCACACCACCCCCCCGCCCCCGACACCACCCCCGCACCCGCCCCCGACACCAACCCCCGCACCCGCCCCCGACCCCACACCACCCCCCCGCCCCCGACCCCACACCACCCCCCCGCCCCCGACCCCACACCACCCCCTCGCCCCCGACACCACCTCCGCACCCACCCCCAAACACCACCCCCCCGACACCACCTCCGCACCCACCCCCAAACACCACCCCCCCGACACCACCTCCGCACCCACCCCCAAACACCACCCCCCCGACACCACCTCCGCACCCACCCCCAAACACCACCCCCCCGACACCACCTCCGCACCCACCCCCAAACACCACCCCCCCGACACCACCTCCGCACCCCCCCCACCCACCCCCAAACACCCCCCCCGCACCGCCCCGCCCGCCGCCCCGCCACTCCCCCCCCGCCGCCGCCCCCACCCCCACCCCCCGACACCACCTCCGCACCCACCCCCACCCCCAAACACCCCCCCCGACACCACCTCCGCACCCCCCGCCCCCCGCACGCGCACCCCCCCCCCCCCCGGCCGCCCCGCCCCCCGCACGCGCACCCCCGCCACCCCCCCCCCCCCGGCCGCCCCGCCCCACCCCACCCCCGCGCACCCCTCCCCCACGCCCCCCACCCCCCACCGCACCCCACCCCCGCGCACCCCGCCGCACCCCCACCCCCCCCGCGCGCACCACCCCCCCCGCCGCACCCCCACCCCCCCCGCGCGCACCACCCCCCACCCCCCCGCCGCACCCCCCCCCCGCACACCCCCCCACCCCCCCCACCCCACCTCCTTCCAGCATTTACCTTTTCCCATCCAGCTCCTTCTGTCCTCATTCCAACAATGACTTGTTCCATTTTCCCCTCACTCCCGCTAATATTCCGACTGACTCATTTCACCCCCCCCCCTTTGCTCCTTCACATCCTCCCTCTTCCTCCTGTTTCCACTGTCCCTTTTCTCCTTCACTTCCTCCCCTCTCCTCTCCTCTTTCTCTTGCTCCCTCTGTCTCTCTCATTTCCTCCCCTCACCCTCCTTCTACTCTAGCTCTCCCATCTCCCATTTCTCCCTGGCACAGTCTCCCTCCTCCCACCTTCTCCCTTATTCTCCCAACCTCCTCCTTCCATCTCCTGGCTCCCTCCGCCTCCCTGTCGTTTTCTCCCTACCATTCTCCCCCTCCTCCTCTCTCTGCTTCCCACTTCTTCACCCCATGTCAATGGATTTTCTACCTAATAGCAATTTAAGTTTATATCAGATTCCCATCTTCTCAGAGGATCTAAGGATAGACAATAAATTGGAGCCTTGCTAGTGATGTGTGCCCATTTCCTTGGGTGAAGGATGAGACAATTATATGCAGGGCATCAAACAGTTCAATCTTAGTCTTGCCTCTTGATATGTGGCTGATGACATTCTGTAACAATACAGCAAGTATCTATGAGGAAAAAAAACTAATACAGTATTTATGGGCAAATTAAGTCAAGAGAACTTGAGAATGTTCACCTAAAACCAACCTCTCATCTCCCCATATCTTCCATAAGCTCAAGTTCTAGTCCCAACATTCCTCACATCCAATTTCCTGCATTTTTCGTATAGCTCTTGATTCCACTACCGACCAAGAATCTATGTATCTCAGCCTTACATATAGAGAAGAACTCTGCCTTCATAATTCTCCTTGGTAAGGAGTTCCAAAGACTCGTAAATCTCTGAGAAGAAAAAGAAATTCCTCCTCATCTCAGTCTGAACTTTGTTCTGAGACTGTGCCATCTGGTCCAAGACTCTCCCATGAGGGGAAACATCCTCTCAGCACTTAGTCCATGAAGGCCCTTAAGAATCCACTACATTTCAATGAGATTACATCTCAATTTTCTATACTTCAGTGAGTAGAGTTCCATCCTGTTAGCCTTTGCTGATGAGACAATACCTCCATACCAGGGATCATCCCAGTGAACTTCTTCTGAACTGTCTCCAGTGAAATTATGTATTTTCTTAAGGGGAACAAAACTGCTCACAGTATTTCCAGATGTGGTCTCACCAGCACTTTGAACTGTTGTGACATGACTTCCTAACTTTTATATTCCCTTGAAATAAGGGCGAACAATCCATTACCCTTCCCAATTACCTGCTGCACCTGTGTTCTAGCGTTCTGTGTTTCTGCACAAGTATCCTGCAAGTCCATTTGAGTTGCAACTTTTCTTCATTTAAATAATGATGCATATAGTCAGTATAAAAATAGGTCCTTTAGCCCAACTCATCCATGCCGACCAGGTTTCCTAAGCTGAACAAGTCCCATTTGCCTGCCTTTGGTCCATATCCCTCTAAACCTTTTCTATCCATGTGCCTGTCCAAGTGATGCAAACCCCTCTGTGTGAAAATGTTGTACCTCAAGTCTTTTTTGAATCTTTCCTCTCTCTCCTTAAACATACACTATATATACACCACCATTAACATCCACTCCCTCCACCACTGATGTTTAGTAGCAGCAGTGTGCATCATCTACAAAATGCACAAGGCTCCTCAGACAGCACCTTCCAAACTCACAACCGCTTCCAGCTGGAAGGACAAGGGGAGCTGATACGTGGGAACATCACCCTTTCAAATTCCTCTCTGAGGCCATCAACATCTGGACTTATATTCACGAAATGTACACTATGGAAACAGACCCTTCAGTCCATCTTCTCCATGCTGACCAGATATTCTAAATAAATCTAGTCCCATTAGCCAACATTTGGCCCATAACCCTCTAAACATTTCCTATTCATTTACCCATCCAGACGCCTTTTAAATGTTGTAATTGTACCAGCCTTCACTACCTCCTCTAGCAAGTCATTCCATACACACACCATCCTCTGCAAGAAAAAGTTGCCCCTTAGGCCCCTTTTTAAATCTTGCCCATCTCACTTTAAACCTACACCCTCTTGTTTTGGACTCCCCAAATCTGGGGGAAAGACCTTAACTATTCACCCTATCCATGGCCCTCCATGATTTATAAACTTCTATAAGTCACTCCTCAGCCTCCGAAGCTCTAGAGAAAAGAGCCTCAGCCTGTTCAGCCTCTTTCTACAACTCAAGCCTTCCAGCCCTGGCAACTTCCTTGTTAATCTTTTCTGAACCCTTTCAAGCTTCACAACATAGGCAGGTGTGCAGAGGGGGTGGGACTGCCTTATTAGTAAGAAATGAAGTAGAGTCAGATGGTGTGGAATCTGTGTTGGTAGAGTTGAGGTACGACAAAGGTTAGAAAAAAATTGAAGTTGTGTACAGGCCTCCAAACAGTAGTCAGGGACTGAGTTGGGGGAGGGGGGGGGTTGCAGGGGGATACACCAGGAGGTAGAAGGTGTGTAAGAAAGGCAAAGTTACAGTGATCATAGGGGATTTCAACATGCAGGTGAACTGGGGAAATCAGGTTGGTCGTGGATTGCAAGGAAAGGAATTTGTGGAATGTTCCAAGATGGCTTTTTGGAGTAGCTTGTGGTGGAGCCCACTATGAAACCGGGAATACTGGATTTAATGTTGTGCAATGAGGCAGACTTGATAAGGGAGCTTAAGGTGAAGGAACCCTTAGGAGGCAGTGATCGTAAGATGATTGAATTTACTCTGCAATTCAAGAGGGAAAAGATAGAATCAGAGTTAATGGTACTGCAGCTGAATAAAGGTGTCTACAGAGGTATCAGGGAGGGAGCTGGGCTGAAGTGACTGGAAGAGGAGCCCAGAAGGAAAGACAGAGGAACAGCAATGACAGGATCTTCTGGGAGTAATTCAGGAGACGCAGCAAAAATTGTAGGAAAAAGAAGCATGGTACAGGGAGGATGAGGCAACCTTGGCTAACTAAGGAAGTCAGGGATAGCATAAAAGGAAAAGAGAAAACATATAATGTGGTGAAGAGCAGTGGGAAACCAGAGGATTGGGAAGCTTACAAAGATTAACAGAGGGCAACAGAAAAAAACAAGGAGGGAGAAAATTAAATATGAGTAGAAGGACTATAAGTTTTTTTAGATATACAAAGGGCAAAAGAGAGGCAAAAAATAGACATTGTACCGCGGAAAGATGAAGCTGGAGAGACAGTAGTGAGGAACAAGGAAAAGGCTGAGAAACTGAATAATTACTTCACGTCAGTCTTGATGGTGGAAGACATGAGTAATATCCCCAAAGTACAAGAAAGTTAGAGGGCAGAGCTGAGTGTGGCGGCCATCACCAAGAAGGTGCTAGAAAAACTGGATGGCCTGAAGGTGGTTGAATCACCTGGAATGGACGGACTACACCCCAGAGTTCTTAAGGAGATAGTTGAAGAGATAGTGGAGGCGTTAGTGATGATCTTTCAGGAATCACTAGTGTCAGGAGGGTCCCAGAGGACTAGAAAAGTGCTAACATGATACACTTGTTTAAAAAGGGAGTAAGGCAAGAGATGTGAAATTACAGGCCAATTAGCCTAACCTCAGTCATGGGTAAGATTTTGGAGTCCATTATGAAGAATGAGATTTCTGAAAACTTGAAAGTAAAACAGGGAAAAGTCAGCATGGTTTCATCAAGGGGAGGTCATGCCTGACAAACCTGTTAGAATTCTTTGAGGAAATAATGAGCAGGGTAGACGAAGGAGAGCCAATGGATGTTATCTACCTGGACTTCAAAATGGCCTTTGATAAGGTGCCACACGAGGCTGTTGAGTAAGATAAGGGTCGACGGTGTTAGAGGCAAGGTGCGAGCATGGATAGAAGATTGGCTGTCTGGCAGAAAGCAGGCAGTGGGGTTAAAACAGTCTTTCTCAGGATAGTAACTGGTGACATATGGTGTTCCACAAGGGTCAGCATTGGGACAGTTTTTCGCTTTATACATTAATGATCTAGATGAAGGAACTGTGGGCATTCTGGCTATGTTTGCAGGTGATACAAAGATAGGTGGAGGGACAAGTAATATTGAGGAGGTGGCAAGGCTGCAGAAGGATTTGAACAGGTTAGGAGAGTGGGCAAAGAAGGGGCAGATGGGATATAACGTGGAAAGGTTTGAGGTCATGTACTTTGGTGAGAAGAATAGAAGCGTGGACTATTTTCTAAATGGGGAGAAAATTCAGAAGTCTGAAGTGAAAAGAGACTTGGGAGTTCTAGTCCAGGATTCTCTTGCAGGTTGAGTCAGTAGTTAGGAAGGCAAATGCAACTTTGGCATTTATTTTGAGAGGATTTAAATATAAAAGCAGGGATGTACTTCTGAGGCTCTAAAAGGCTCTGGTCAGACCACATTTGGAGTATTGTGTGCAGTTTTGGGCCCCATATCTCAGGAAAGATGTACAGGCTGTGGAGTGGGTTCAGAGAATTCATTCCTGGGACCAAAGCTTAACATATGAGGAACGTTTGAGGACTCTGGGGCTATACTCATTGGAGTTTAGAAGGATGAGGGGGGATCTAATTGAAACTTACAGAATACTGAATGGCCTGGACAGAGTGGATGTTGGGACGATATTTCCATTGGTAGGAGAGACCAGGGACCAGAGGACACAGCCTTAGAGTAAAGGGAAGACCTTTTATAACAGAGATAAGGTGAAACCTCTTCAGCCAGAGAGTGGTGAATCTATGGAAGTCACTGCCTCAGAAGGCTGTAGAGGCCAGATCACTGAGTATAGTTAAGATGGAGATCAATAGGTTTTTGATTGTCTAGGGGATCAAAGGTTACTGGGAGAAAGTGGGAAAATGGGGTTGAGAAACTAATCAGCCATGATTGAATGGTGGAGCAGACTCGATGGGCTGAATAGCCTAATTTCTGCTCCTGTGTGTTGTGGTCATGTTGTGTGGAAAGAAACATCTTTCCTATGGCAAGTATACCAGAACTGAATGCAGTATTCTTAACCAATGTTCTGTACAGCTGACATACTGACCAATAAAGGCAAGCATTCCAAATGAGATAGTATGAACTGCAGATGCTGGAATCTGAGATAACAGTTTGGAGCTGGAGGAACACAGCAGGCTAAGCAGCATCACAGGAGTAGGAAAGTTGACGTTTTGTGTTGGGACCCTTCTTCAGAAAAAAAAATGCCTACTTTACTACTGTCTGCCTGCAACTCTGCCTTCAAGGAACTATCAAACCACACTTTTGAAATATATCAGGGTTGCTGGGTCAAAATCCTGGAATGTCTTCTCTGACAGTGCTGTGGGTTTACCTAAACCTCAAGAACTGCAGAAGTTCAAAGAGGCACTTCCTACAGGGGCAAATAGGAATGAGAATAAATGGTGGGCCAGTTAGAGACACCCACGCTCTGTGAACAAATAATTTAAAAAAGACACCTCTGTACGTAGTCACATATAAAACACTTTGACCTTGCAACATACCTATCAGTCGGGTGGCTGCTTACAGTCCCAGTTTAGGGCTTTTCATTCATTGTTAGTCCATAGGTAGGCCTGGCATTGCTCTTTTTTCTTCCCATCCAAAATGAACAACTTCACATTTTCTCAAATTGGGGTACACCATTTGCCAACGTTTTCCTCTCTTGCTTAACTTATCAATATCTGTCTGTAAACTGCTTGTATTGCTCACACAACTTGCTTTTCTGCATATTTTTGTGTCATCTGCAAATTTGGCTACAGTACATTTGCTTCCTTCTTCCAAATCATTACTATATATTGTAAACAGTTGCATTCCCAGCACTGATCCCTATGGATCCTCACTGGTTACAAGTTGCCAGCCTTAAAAAGAAAACTTGATATCCAATTGCTGTTTCCTGCATCGATTCTCTCTCCATGCTAAAATACTGTCTCCAACACCATGGGCTCTTCTCTCATGACTTAACCTTTAGTGAGCTACCTTGTCAAATACAATGGATTTCAAATACAACACATCTTGTGGTTCCCCTCTATCCACTCTGGTTGAGACTTCCTTGAGAAACTTGAATAAATTAGGCAGGCATGATTTTTCTTTCATGAAGCCATGGTGACTCTGCTTTGGGGGAAAAAGTAACCAAAGAACTGCAGATGCTAGAAATCAGAAAGAAAAACGAAAACAGAAATTGCTGTTAAAACTCAGCAGGTCTGGCAACATCTGTGGAAAGAAAGCAGAGTTAACGCCTCAGGTCCAGTGACCCTTCTGATTTCTCTCCGCAGAAATTGCTAGATCTGCTGAGTTTTTACAGCAGATCTGACTCTGCTTGATTAGATTGTCAGTTTCCAATTATTCTGCCAGTACTTCCTTAATAATTGACTCCAACGGTTTTCTAACAATATGTGTTAGGTTAATCGTCTGATATTATCCACTTTTTGCCTGCCTTCCTTTTTTTAAATGGGGGTGGTATATTGGCAGTTTTCTAATCCTCTGATACATCTCCAATTTGGAAAATTGCAACCAATGCATCCATGATCCCTGTACGACTACTTTTAGCATTTGACGACGTATGCCCAGAGGGTTAGTAGACATATCCGCCTTTAGCCCCATTAGTTTTATCTAATAATACTTCTCTGGTGATGATGATGTTATTTAATACCTCTCCCATATTCCTTAGCATTAATGGAATGTTCAAAATATTTTCCATTGTAAAGACGGTGCAAAATATCTGTTTAACCCCTCTGCCATTTCCTTGTTGCGCATAATTATCCCCACATATTTATTTTTTTAAGAGGTCTGCATTCACTTTCACTGCTCTCTCTTCTATACACACTAAATAAAATGTTATCATCAGTTTTTATACTCCCTTGCTAGTTTTGCCCCTTTATTAGCTTTTCATTTTTCTTTTGCTGGATTCTGAATTTAGTCTTCACAGCTATTGCTGACTTTTAACTAACGCGAACATTCTCCTCAAATTCCTGGGTTAGCCATGATTGGTTTATCCCTCTCCTTAGAATCTTTCCTCCCTACTGGGTTATGTTCAGCTCTTTAAGCTGGCTGTGCTATTCATTATGATTGTGGATGATCTATTTATGTTTCAAGTTCCTTATTCCCATCTACTCTGAATGATGATGCTAGATTTTCTTTCAGTGAGGGAATCAAAAGTCGCAGAAAAACTCTTCTTGTGAAAAAAAAATTCTCCTCTTCGATCTGAAAGTAAAGCCCCTAGCGAGTTTTGAGAAGATTTGTAGCTCAGGTTGAGGTTCTGGATGTGAGTTTGCTCGCTGAGCTGGAAGGTTAGTTTTCAGACGTTTTGTCACCATTCTAGGTAACATCATCAGTGAGCCTCCGACGAAGCGCTGGTGTTATGTCCCGCTTTCTATTTATCTGGTTAGGTTTCCTTGGGTTGGTGATGTCATTTCCTACATTGGTGATGTTATTTCCTGTTCTTTTTCTCAGGGGATGGTAGATTGGCTCCAAATCAATGTGTTTGTTGATGGAATTCCTGTTGGAATGCCATGCTTCTAGGAATTCTCGTGCATGTCTCTGTTTGGCTTGTCCTAGGATGGATGTGTCGTCCCAATCAAAGTGGTGTCCTTCCTCATCTGTATGTGAGGATACGAGTGATAGTGGGTCATGTCGTTTTGTGGCTAGTTGATGTTCATGTATCCTGGTGGCTAGCTTTCTAGCTTTCAGGAAATGACATCACCAACCCAAGGAAACGTAACCAGATAAATAGAAAGCGGGACATAACACCAGCGCTTCATCGGAGGCTCACTGATGATGTTACCTAGTATGGTGACAAAACGTCTGAAAACGAACCTTCCAGCTCAGCCAGCAAACTCACATCCAGTAAAGCCCCTAATTGTACCCAGACAAGGAAGCCTGTTTTCATGTTCATTGTGTCAAGACAATTTCAGATTCATAATTCATAACATCCCCCTCATTCCTTTAACGTCCAGTGATAACAAGCACAGCTTGGTCCAATGTTTCTTCATAAAACTGCCCAGTCATATAGGTACAGGGTGTACCTCCCTAATCTGATACACTGGTTCAGTACCTGCCTCCAATTTAAGTCTACAGTTGCTATTAAGGTCACAAAGTCATAGTCTTCACACGCTTGGTCTGCAGTCACATTTATTTTAGTGAAGTACTTTAAATCTGCCTAGATTATTCAGGCCACAGTTGCTGGAACCCTTAGTGAAAAGATGTATTTTGTTGCTCACAGCTCAGTGCGGGAGACGTGAAGTTAATTACTGCAGCTCACAGGAACAATTGTCTCTGGTGCTTATGTAACTTTACTCTTTTCCAGGTTCCATATTAAGGAACATTTATTGTTTCAATGATTTACAGGAGGAAAATTGAATTGACTGTATAATAAAATGCAGAAGGATTGTCAGCAACATATTGCAAAGTACTTTTTAAAGGTGTTTAAAACTCCTGTGGTCCGGCAAAGGCCCAGTAGCAAGACTGCTGGATTATGGAGGTACGACCTGTGTCATTTCAGTGAAGCTCCTCTATATCCTTCCTTAAATAAGGAAACCAAACCTGCACGCTGCATTCAGAGTAGGGTCTTATCAATGCAGTTTGCTGACTATCATTCTACTTGAAGCACAGATTGAATCATTGGGTTATATTCTGTTCTATTTATTGAGACATCTCATCAAACCAGACCCTGTCAGTGAGCTGAAATACCTGTGCTTTTTCATAAAATGGTATGTTTGCTGTTGATTATTAGACGTAATTTATTGTTTTTATCCCTGTCCCTCACCAAGGAACTGCATTTATCCCTAGCTCCTTGTCCTCAAGCTGCTGTAAATAATTTGATGTTACACAATATGCCTGTGAAGCCCTGATGAATATTTTCAGGCCTATTTGACACTTCATTTAAAATGCCTTGCATTTCCAGTGTTCCATACTGGAAAACTTCTCTGATATCGAGTCACTTTGAAATGGTGAAGTTAGTGCTTTGTTTTTGTACTGTTTGTATTTTTTTCAGATTGTAAATAGTTTCAAGGGTTGGAAAACAGAGACAATATCTCTCATTGTGTTGGGGATGACTTCTGCTGTCAGCGATAGTATTTAAGATTGATTGTTGGTGGCAGTTTGTCCCTGCAAGGCAAGGAGTGATTCACTCACTGGAGTCAGTTCAACACATGGAATTAGGTGTCAGTCTGGCCATGCCCATGAAGCTTTGAGATGTCACAAACAAAGTTGTTGCAATACATATTGAAACACCAGTAGACTGAAGATATCATGTTCCTCAGTACAACTACAGAGCAATCTTCTATAATTCTGTTTTTTAATCTATTTACCATTAGGAGAGTCTGACCATTGTTAGTTTTAGATTGACATAAACTCATCTGATGGTCAGAATAACCTCATACACCATTAAAAGTGGGATCAAGTATATTTGTGACAAGGTAAATTAAGGGGAAACGTTTTTGGTAAAACTTCACTCATCATGAAATGTTGGCAATAAAGAAAGGAACACTTTCCACTTCAAGTATTTGGTATTTAGTGTTCAGCCATCCCATTGCAGATACAGACAGCATTGTTCAAATAAAGAATAAAGATCCCAGTAAATTGCCCCAAATATAATCCCAGGGTAGATACAACAATTCAGTAAGCTGAATAGAAATCTAGTTTTGGTAAGCTATTAACACTGTAAAAACCTATTTGCTTCACGGGAGGGAAACCATTCTTAGCTAGTCAAAACCATGTAGCTCCAGACCCACAGTAATTTGGTTGACTTTTAACTGTCTTCTGAAATGTCCTCACAAACCACTCAGTTCAAGGGCATTTTAGGGATGGACAACAAATACTTTTCTTTCCCAGCAACACTAACAGCTCGTGAAAGAATTAATAAAGACAAATAGCCCAAGGCACTTCACGTAAAAGTAAGCAGGCAAAATGTGACACTAAAATAGATATTAAGACGGGTGACCAAATAGCTGACCAAAGAGGAATGTCTTAAGCCTCACATCTGTCCTGAAGCACCAAGTCGCTACTTACGGCACAGTCTTGGGTACATAGGTACGTAGGTACAGAATCTTGGTACAGAGCAGAAAAATAAAGAAAACAAAGTCAAAAGTTAAACATTTCAGTTCTTCTTCCTAAAATGTGGAAAAACAAAAAAATGTTAACAGTTCAACACCACAGTCCATAAGCACCTGGCCATGCTGGGTTCTCACAACTCATAAGGGCTCAGCCTCACCCCCACTGATACTCTGGGCTGCCTGCTTTTGTCACCTTGCAACCTGTTCCAACTCTATGTGCACCCGCTCCTGCTACCCCCCCCCCCCCCCCCCCCCCACTGGCCTACCTGCTCTTGCTCTCGCCCTTGGGTCACTGTCCCACCCCCGCTCCCACTCTCACCCTCGGGTCATCCCAGCCCAGCTGCTCCTTCTCTTGCCCACTGGTAGCTCTCGGCTCACCTGCTCCTGCTCCTGCTCTGGTTCTTGCTCCTAGAGTCACCCTCAGCTCACCTGCTCCCGCTCTCGTCGCCTCAGGATTACTGCCATTGACGGCAGGGATCTGTCTTGTTACCAACATGGGCAAGCTCTACCGATGCTGGATTGATCTCCTCCACACTGCACAAACTTGCACCTACGTAAGGTAAGTAGATTAAACTCAGAAATAAAGTAATGAAAGAGGAAAAAGTATAAAAATGTAAAGGCAGATGGGTCCCAAGCAGGAGCCCATATGCTACCCTGCGACTCTGCTGCCAAACTGTGATTTTTCTAAAGGAGCTGCTTGTTCTGCAAAAAATTTGGATTAGAGTTCCACTGCAGAACTTCCAGCACAAAAATCAAGACTAACATTCCAGTGCAGGGCTAAGAGGAGCTTTGCACTGCTGAAAAGGCTATGTTGGACAAGAAGTGTTTTGCCAAGGTCCAATTAGCCTGCTCAGTGGCTGTGAAGATTCCAAAGCACTTTGAAAACGTGTAAAGGAGTTATTTCTGGTGCCTTGACCAATAATTATCCCTAATCAACATCACGAGAAACAGATTGTTTATAGGCGTTTGCTGAGCACAAATTAATGGTTGCATTTACAGTAGTGACTACCTCCATGACCTTTGAAATGCCTGGTGGTTGTGAAAAGCTCTGTATTAAATGCAAGTTGTTTTAAAATCCATTAACAAATTACATTTGTTCATTGTAATTTCAGGTGAGAGGCCCTTTGCATGTACTTGGCCAGATTGCAACAAGAAGTTTGCTCGCTCTGATGAACTGGCTCGACACTACCGCACCCACACGGGCGAGAAGCGCTTTAGCTGCCCCATCTGTGAGAAACGCTTCATGCGCAGCGACCACCTGATGAAGCATGCTCGGCGCCATGCCAATTTTCAGCCCAGCATGCTGAAGAGAGCACACAGCTCACGGCCAAGCTCAGTCAGTGATTACAGTCGATCAGATGCATCCAGCCCAGCACTGAGTCCCGCCAGTTCACCCTAAACACTCCTGCACCCGATGACGACACTTTTGATATGCTTGGCCTCCCAACTGTTGAACTTCACTGCAACAGTGAAAAACAAAAAGGGAAATTAAATTGGTCGATGTTGAAGGGACAGCATCACTGCTACTGAGTCTTTCAAGAAGAGTTAACAGCTTTACGAGAAAACACAAAATAACTACACATTCACCTCAGGATATGTTACTGTTTTTCTTAAACTGCACAATAGAGAAAGCAACGTACAGCTCAGATTTAACCTGGTTCACCTTTTCCCTCAGGGATGACAACACATTTCTCCTGTACCATCGCCTTGCCTTAAATATTTGCACTCTGATTGCATCACTGTTACATTGATATGCAGGGGGATACGTGGGTCAATTCTCCTCTTGAAATTTTAATGTTTGTGGCTAAAGTGTTAATCATGGGGTTGTTGTAACTTGTATGTTCATCCAAATTGCAGCCCATGTTTCACTGGTGGCTGAAAAGGGTTTGCAGATCTCCTGGTCATTCATCCAACCTTCCACCTCCTCCAGTATGCTGCATATCACTTTCAGAAGGTAATTGAAGAACAGTGCATGAAGTTGAGTGATCAGAGCTTTGCTGTTCCTAAGTTAAAGTTACAAGCTGCCAGTGGATGTTGTCTTTCCTGCTGATCATCACACCCCCTGCTCCTCCCCACAACAAAGAAAAGTAATTACTCTGTAAAATTATACACAAACTTGGAGAGTTCATATTATGGACTAATGAAAACCCAGAAGCCATTCCAAAATGTTCTGAAGATATTTTCGAAGATAGTTTTAAGTGCTGTCAGATGTAGTGTATTGTATACTCTAGGTTATTGGTTGCATTGTGGAAGGATAAGAATATACATTCCAAAGGAATCCATGTGGACTCTGTATGTACTTACTTTGCATGGAAGCTATTGCCTCTGGTTCCTTGTGTTTGTTGTGTTGATAGGGTCAGCATAGCACTATAGGTACTTGATGCTGAGATCAGGTAATTTTACTCCTGTACCTCTTGCACTCTCCAGCAGTAAGTGTGTCTGAAACACATCAACACACAGTTACTCTTTGATAATCTTCTGTATTTATTTTTGGGTTTCTATTTAACTGTAAAATGCAATAGGCTGGTCCTTTATTAAAAAGAGGAGAATGTATGGTCAACTTGAGTGATTAACCATTTATTATGTGTGTATGAAAGAAGTTCAAAAAGTCTCACTGACTTGTCAGTTAACCTGGTACATACAATTTTATTTTAAATTTGTGCTAAACCACAAGAATTTACAGTTCATTTTGCAATCTGCCCCTCTCCATCAAAAGACTGTCTGCATAATTTCAAAACTGTAAATATTTTTCTGGCAACTTCTTCCTACCTCCTCATTCCTCACCCTCCATCACAAAAAAACATGGTTCTCTTTCACTGGGGTACTGGTTCCACATGTAAGCAGCCTTCAATATCCTCACTCACTTGCAAACTTACACCATGATCATTGACCAGTCTTCAGTCATGAAGGATATGATAGTCAAAAGTCTGTTCTATCCTGTTCTTAACAAAGGCTTGCATTTCTCCAACAGCAATCACTGGAGTATGATCAGAAACAGGAACAATTACCATGAATTGCCCTTAGGGTGGAATCAGCTAATTCAGTAGGGAATTAAATGTTAAATCTTGTATGGATTAGTTTTACACCAGACAGTTCAGACATCTAAACATTTTATATATGAAATAGTTCTTTATAATGTTGTGGATTATGATAGAATGAACAGCCTTCTCTCTCCTCCCTATCATTTGGCAGGTTATGGAGGTGAACTCCTGAGGTTGCTAAACAAATACACTCAGACCTCAGCATATTATAGACTAGTTTCCTGCATAAAAGAAGAACTCAGAGATTGAAAACCCCCAAAGAGGCTCACTGTATGAAAGCACACTAAACTAGGAGCAGGTTTGACAGATACATCAAATACCCATTAAGGAAGGAAGACAATTTAAGGAATGGCTTTGGCAGGATGAGGACAAGTGTTTTTTAAATGTTTCTAAAATTAGGTTTAGGGCAGGCTGGAGAACTAAGATGGGCATTGTCTTTTCACCTCCGAGGTATTGTTCAATATTGTTCTGAATGGAGCTAACAATCATTAATTTGAAATTTCTATCTCATTGTTTCTGCGGATTGAGATACTGAAACTAATTGTTGCTGCTATAGCACAGACAATCTCACTCCAAAATGGGGAGAAAATTAATCTAGATTTATTTTTACTCTGTAATTTGTGCTGTACCTGGCCTGGGAGCATTTGACGGGACAGTATGGAGGGAACATTATTCTGCTTCAGTTTTATGTACCTATCCTGGGATTTACATGGTACTTCAGTTACATGTTTCATTACCCACAATGAACATCTCGTAGCTTTAAAACAAAAGGTCCTTCAACTGCCTACTTCTCAAAAGCTAAATGATTATAAGTTTCCGGAGAGTCAAGAGTTCTTTGGTTTTATGTATAAAAGTGAGTGATAGTATCAGCTAATGTTAGCTGTATCAAAATTACGAGCTGAGCTGTATTTTAGCGAGTGCGATTCTTTGGTGCTTGTACTGTATATTTATATTTGGGGATCGGGCAAGATTCTCCATCTCCAGTCAGACTGTTCAATTTTTCCTTAGTACCTTGTGCACATAACATTTAAATCATGAATTTCTATTTTAATTAAATAAACCACATCTATCTGTAGAAGGCCACGTAGTGACTCACCATATGAACCGAAACATTATTAGAGGGATCGCACTTCACAATGTTGGTGCTCACTGCTCTGATGTTCTGCTTTGTATGCTTTTTGTAATTTTACTTTGTACATCCATTTTGTGATTATTGTCCTATGCAAATTTTAACACAAGCTAAACTACAGTTTCATAATAAATGATATGCATGGATAGTGAGGGCTTCTTTTAAATAAATGTTTAAGAGTTTCTGTGAGACCCATTATTGAGAAATACAACTCTGACAGAGAGCATGAACAAATCATAAGAGTAACCGAACGGTTACAGCATTTGAGAATAGCTGCTTCTGGCATTATCATTGTCCCAAAACAGTCAATTCTGACCAGATTTTAGGCTCTACAAATGACCTTTCTTTTTAATGTGAGCTGGACTGTGAATATCTAAGAGCTTTTTAACCACAGTATCCATTGTATCTTATGATTGCACAAGTGATCACTTAGATATAGAAAAGCGAAGTGTAGTCCTGTGATACAAGGCAAGAAGACAATAACAGCAGGTGAAAAGAAAGGCAATACAAGAAAAAGACTCGAAGGAAGAGGACTGACAGCATAAAGTCTCAAAAACAAATAGAATCTTAAGGGATAAAATGAAATAGGATGAATTCATAGATATTTAAGATGTCAGTGTCCATGACTTCAGACTTCTACTGTCTGACATTGCAACTTCTTATAAATTTCCATTATTCCTAATTATCCAGAATCTAAAGAGAAGAAAACTGATTACACCATTCAGCTATTTGAACCTGCTCCACCATTTGATATGTGTATGGTTAATCTGACTGTGGATTCAACTTCACTTTCCTACGTACTTCCTAAACAACTTCACCCTCCTGGTAGTTCAAAAATCTAGCTACCTATGCTTTAAAAATACTCAATGATTCTGCCTTCCCAGCTATCTGGGGAACAGAATTCCTCAGAATCATGATTTTTTAAGAGAAATTTTTTTTCATCTCCTTATTTTGGAAACCCTTTATTTCTGAACTGTATATTCACGTTCTAGTCTCCCCCACAAAGTGGGTGGGGTGCCCTTCACCATTCGTCCTGTCAAGTCTCGTCAGGATCTTTCGCCTCTCAAGAAGATCTTTCATCCTTCTAAACTCTAACATATACAGATTCAGCCTGTCCCCAACTTTTTCCTCATAACCGCATATCGCATCATCCCAACAATCAACTGAGAAAATTTATACTGAGATAACAAAGTGTCGAGCTGGACGAACACAGCAGGCCAAGCAGTATCAGAGGAGCAGGAAAGCTTGATGTTTCAGGCCTAGATCCTTCTTCAGAAATGGGGGAGGGGAAGGAGGATCTGAAATAAATAGGAAGAGAGGGGGAGGGGGATAGAAGGTGGTTGGAGAAGATAAGTGGAGAGGAGACAGACCGGTCAAAGAGGTGGGGATGGAGCCAGTAAAGGTGAGTGTAGGGGGTGAGGTAGGGAGGAGATAGGTCAGTCCAGGGAGGACAGACATGTCAAGGGGGTGGGATGAGGTTAGTTGGTAGGAGATGCAGGTGGGGCTTGAGGTGGGAGGCAGGGATTGGCGGGAGGAAGGACAGGTTAGGGAGGTGGGGACGAGCTGGGCTGGCTTTGGGATGCGGTAGGTGGAGGGGAGATTTTGAAGCTTGTAAAGTCCGCATTGCTACCATTGGGCTGCAGGGTTCCCAAGCGAGATATGCGTTGCTGCTGTTGCAACCTTCGGGTAGCATCATTGTGGCACTGCAGGAGGTCCAGGAAGGACACGTCATCTGTGGAATGGGAAGGGGAGTTAAAATGGTTCATGACTGAGAGATACAGTTTTTACTGTGAACTGAGTGTAGGTGTTCAGCAAAGTGGTCCCCAAGCCTCCGCTTGGTTTCCTCGATGTAGAGGAGGCCACACCGTGTACAGCGGATGCAGTATACCACATTGGCAGATGTGCAGGTGAACATCTGCTTGATGTGGAAAGTTCTGGATGTGAGTTTGCTCGCTGAGCTGGAAGGTTAGTTTTCAGACGTTTCGTCACCATTCTAGGTAACATCATCAGTGAGCCTCCAACGAAGGCTTCGTCGGAGGCTCACTGATGATGTTACCTAGAATGGTGACAAAACGTCTGAAAACTAACCTTCCAGCTCAGCGAGCAAACTCACATCCAGAACCTCAACCTGAGCTACAAATCTTCTCAAAACTCGCTGATGTGGAAAGTCTTCTTGGGGCCTAGGATTGGGGTGAGGTGTAGGGGCAGGTGTAGCACTTTCCGCAGTTGCAGGGAAAATTGCCAGGTGTGGTGGGCCTGGAGAGGAGTGTGGAGCAGACAAGGGAGTCACGGAGAGAGTGGTCCCTCCAGAAGGAAGATAAGGGTGGGGAGGGAAAAATGTCTTTGGTTGGGTTGCAGATGGCAGAAGTGTCAGAAGATGATGTGTTGGATCTGGAGGTTGGTGGGGTTGTATATGAGGACACGGGGGATTCTGTTTTGGCTGTTATTGTGGGGAGGGGGTGTGAGGGCTGAGTTGCGGGAAATGTGGGAGACACAGTTGAGGGCATTCTCAACCACTGACGGTGGGGTGAGGAGTTGCGGTCCTTGAAAAATGAGGACATATGAGATGTACGGGAGTAGAATGCTTCATCCTGGGAGCAGATGCGGCAGAGGCGAAGGAATTGAGAATAGGGGATGGCATTTTTGAAGGAAGGTCGGTAGGAGGTGGTGTATTCTAGGTAGCTGTAGGAGTTGGTTGGCTTGAAATGGATATCGGTTTCTAGGTAGTTGCTGGAGATGGACACAGAGGTCCAGGAAGGAGAGAGAGGTATTAGAAATGGTCCAGGTGAACTTAAGGTTGCGGTGGAAGGTGTTGGTGAAGTGGATGATCTGTTTGAATTCCTCATGGAAGCACATCTGTTCCCAGATGAGGCATTCCACTCCCATCCATCTCAGATGTCCTCGTTTTTCAAAGACCGCAACTTACCCCACTCAGTGCTTGAGAACGCCCTCGACCGTGTCTCCCACATTTCCCGCAACTCATCCCTCACACCCTGTCCCTGTAATAAAAGCCAAAACAGAATCCCCCTCGTTCTCACATACCACCCCACCAACCTCCGGATCCAACACATCATCCTCCAACACTTCCGCCATCTGCAATCCGACCCCACCACCAAAGACATTTTTCCCTCCCCACCCTTATCTGCATTCCGGAGGGACTACTCTCTCCGTGACTCCCTTGTCCGCTCCACACTCCCTTCCAGTCCCACCACACACGGCACATTCCCCTGCAACCGCATGAAGTGCTACACTTGCCCCCACAACTCCCCCCTCACCCCCATCCCAGGCCCCAAGAAGGCTTTCCACATCAAGCAGATGGTCACCTGCACATCTACCAATGTGGTATACTGCATCCGCCGTACACGGTGTGGCCTCCTCTACATCGAGGAAACCAAGCGGAGGCTTGGGGACAGCTTTGCAGAACACCTACACTCAGCTTGCAGTAAACAACTGCACCTCCCAGTCGTGAACCATTTCAACTCCCCCTCCCATTCCTTAGACAACATGTCCATCCTGGGCCTCCTGCAGTGCCACAACGATGCTACCTGAAGATTGCAGGAACAGCAACTCATATTCCGCTTGGGAACCCTACAGCCCAATGGTATCAACGTGGACTTCACAAGCTTCAAAATCTCCCCTCCACCTCCCATATCCCAGAACCAGCCCAGCTCGTCCCCGCCTCCCTGACCTGTCCTTCCTCCCACCTATCCCCTCATCCTACCTCAAGCCCCACCGTCACTCCTACCAACTAACCTTGTCCCGCCCCCTTGACCTGTCCATCCTCTCTGGACTGACCAATTCCTCCCTACCTCCCCACCTATGCTCACCATTACTGGCTTCATCCCCACCTCCTTGACCGGTCCGTCTCCTCTCTATCTATCTTCTCCTCTATCCATCTTCTATCTGCCTCCCCCTCTCTCCCTATTTATTTCTGAACCCCCTTCCGCTCCCCCATTTCAGAAGAAGGGTCGAGGTCCAAAACGTCAAGCTTTCCAGCTCCTATGATGCCGCTTGGCCTGCCGTGTTCATCCAGCTCTACACCTTGTTATCTCAGATTCTCCAGCATCGGCAGTTCCTACTATCCCTAAACTTACACTGAACACTTATAAATGTATTTATACACTTACTGAAACAATGCAACCAAAACTGTACACAGTCTTCCAGATGTGGTCTAACCAATACCTTGTACAACCACGGCAAAACAGTTCTTTTATTCCATTCCTCCTTGTAATAAACAATATTTCATTTGCCTGCTTACTGTATCTGATTCCTAACCTTTTGTGATTCATCCACAAGGATTTGGGTATCTTAATATAGCAAGAATTTACCTTTGTCATCACTAAACAAAACAAACTAGAGGAAACCTTCAAGACCATCAATAACACCCTTACTGGCATAACTTTCACAAAAGAGGAGCAAAACAACAGCAAACTGCCATTCCTAATTGTCACAGTAGAGCGAACAGCCAGTGGGGAACTTCAAACCAGCGTCTACAGGAAAACAACACATACGGACCAAATACTGAACTACAGGAGCAACCATCCCAACACCCACAAACAAAGCTGCATAGAACATTATTCCAATGAGCCACCACACACTGCAGCACAGAGGAACTCCGCAGAGCAGAGGAAAATCACCTGTACAGCGTATTCAAAAAGAATGGGTACCCTATGAACACAGTTCGCCAATTCCTCAGCAACAAACCCAAACAAACAGACAAAACGGGCTCAGAAACCATAACCACTCTCCCCTACATCAAAGACATTTCCGAAATGACTGCCAGACTACTCGGACCCCTTGGCATCAGGGTGTCCCACAAACCCACCAACACACTAAAACAACAGCTAATGAACTTAAAAGACCCTATACAGACAACAAATAAAACGAACGTCATCTACAAAATACCTTGCAAGAACTGTGACAAACACTACATTGGACAAACTGGCAGAAAGCTGGCCACCAGGATACATGAACATCAACTAGCCACAAAACGACATGACCCACTATCACTCGTATCCTCACATACAGATAAGGAAGGACACCACTTTGATTGGGACAACACATCCATCCTAGGACAAGCCAAACAGAGACATGCACGAGAATTCCTAGAAGCATGGCATTCCAACCGGAATTCCATCAACAAACACATTGACTTGGAGCCAATCTACCATCCTCTGAGAAAAAGAACAAGAAATGACATCACCAACACAGGAAATGACATCACCAACCCAAGGAAATCTAACCAGATAAATAGAAAGCGGGACATAACACCAGCGCTTCGTTGGAGGCTCACTGATGATGTTACCTAGAATGGTGATGAAACGTCTGAAAACTAACCTTCCAGCTCAGCGAGCAAACTCACATCCAGAGAATTTAGCAGTTTTTTGCAGATCATCTGGATGAGCCATAAAAATACTTTGGCTACAAGATCCGGTCAGAGGCAAGGAATTCTGCAGTGAATAACCATTTCCTGTCTCACAAAGCCTGTCCACCATCTACAAGACACAAGTCAGGGGCATGATGGAATACTCCACACCTGCCTGGATGAGTGCAAATCCAACAAGAGTCAAGAACCAAGTATGGAGCTGGATGAACACAGCAGGCCAAGCAGCATCTCAGGAGCACAAAAGCTGACGCTTGGCCTGCTGTGTTCATCTAGCTCCACACTTTGTTATCTTGGATTCTCCAGCATCTGCAATTGCCATTATCACCAAGACTCAAGAACCTCAGCATTATTTAGGAGAAAGTGTCTCACTTGATTGGCACATCTCCAAATATTTACTCTCTCTGCCATTAATGTACAGCAGCTGCAGTCTGTACATCTGAATGATGCCTGTTGAAAATCATCATACCACTGAGACAAAAAAAACTGAAGATGCTGGAATCCAAGATAGAAAAACAGGAAGCTGGAAGAACACAGCGGGCCAGGCGGCATTTGGAGGAAAGGGCCAGTCAATGTTTCGGGTATTATTAATAAATTACTTTATTATTATTATTATTATACATTAATATGAGAATAAAACCCTTTCCAAGTTTCCTTCCAAGGTATTCAACGCCCTGATTTGGAAATATATCACTGTTCCATCAATAATTTTAGGTCAAAATCCTGGAGCTCTGTCCCCAACAGCATTGTGGATGTACCACATGGACTGAAGTTATTGAAGATGGTAGCTGGGCATTAAATGCTGGCCCAGGCAGCAAAGCTGTCATCTCATGACAAAAAAAAGAAAACAGATGCTCTTCATTTAAATAAGATACTGTTTTTCTATTCTTTCTGCCAAAGTAGACAAACTCATATTTTCCATGCTGTACTTCATCTGCCAATTTTTTTCTCTCACTCGCCTATTCTTATCGATGTTTCTTTGTAGATTTTCTACCCGTTCTTCACAAATTATGTTCCTACTCATATGAGTCATCAGAAAATGTAGCAACCATATATTTCGTTCCTTCATCTAAGCCATTTATATAGACAGTAAATAGCTTGTCAATAGCTGACGTCTCAACACAGCAGCACGCCACCTATTGTCTATCACTAATCTGAAGATGATCCATTTATGTTTCTTGTTAACTAACTTTTTTTTTCCTCTATTTGCAACCCTGCTCCCACAAAGGTATGATATCTTAATTTGCTTAAATTCCATCTTGCAGATTGACTTCTATAGTACATAGAACTGAGAACAGTACAGTAGAGTACAGGCCCTTTGACCCATTACGTTGTGCTGACTTATTATCCAACTAAGATCAATCTATCCTGCATACCCTACATTTTACTATCTTCCATGTGCCTATCCAAGAGTCATTTAAAAGTCTCTAAAGTATCTGACTCCACTACCACCGCCGGCAGCACATTCCACACGCCCACCACTCTGTGTGAAGAACCTACCTCTGACATCTCCCCTATATCTTCCTTCAATCACCGTAAAATTATGCCCCTTCATAACAGTCATTTTCACCCTGAGAAAAAGTCTCTGACTATCCACTCTATCTATGCCTCTCACCATCTTGTAAATCTCTATCAAGTCACCTCTCATGCTTCTTCACTCCAATGAAAGAATCTCTAGCTCCCTCAACCTTTCCTCATAAGATCTGCCCTCCAGTTCGAGCAGCTTCCTCGTAAGTCTCCTCTGCACCCTCTCTCAAGCTTCCACATCTTTCCTCTAATGAGGTGACCAGAACTGAACACAATATTCCAAGTGTGATCTAACCAGAGTTTTATAGAGCTGCAGCATAACCGCGTAGCTCTTAAATTCAATTCCACTGCCAGTGAAAGCCAACACACCGTACGCCTTCTTTACAATCCTATCAACACGGGTTGCAACTTTGAAGGATCCATGGACATGGACCCCAAGATCCCTCAGTTTCTCCACACTGCCAAAAATCCTGCCATTAACCCTGTATTCTGCATTCAAATTCAACCTTCCCAAATGAATCACTTCACACTTTTCTGGGTTGAATACCATCTGCCACTTCTTAGCCCAGCTCTGCATCCTGTCAATGTCCCTTTGTAACCTACAACAGCCGTCCACACTGTCCATAACTCCACCAGTTGTGCAATCAGTTACAAGAATGATTGGAAATGAATATGTCTGCATTCTCCTACTCAAGCTGACACAGCAATGAAATTATTTACACTTCTGAATCCTCAACACATTGTGTCACATTGACAGATGTCTGACATTTTATCCTTGAGCACAAGTAAAACATTACAAAATGTTCACATAATGCTATCAATTATGACATCAACTCTTACTTCAATCATGAAGTCTTAAAAGCTTAGAGTGCCCTGAAACCCCTTCTCCCACAGAGCATGACCAATCTATGGACTCCACTACCCACCCGCGCCCCCCCCCCATCCATTCATGTTAAAAATTCCCATAGCCTAATTAAAATTGTACAACAGTGACCATTAGGTCTTTGATCATTATGCTGTACTGCTTTATTTAATTTCACCTGTTGCATTATTTGAAGCTCAAAATACAGGTTGTAAGTAGAAACTTAGCATTTAACCAGACAGACAAGGGTTCAGGTTCTTTGACTTCCTTTGATACACCTTTATTTTATGTATTGTATAATCAAACTATTACTCATTTCCAAATATAATTAATAGAACTTTTCATTGAAGTATAAGCCAGTGTTAATGCCAAAGTAAAAACAAGTTCAAAATGATTTAAGTGTGGTATTATTTGAAAAAAAATGACAATTTATTCAGTCATTTATCGACCAATCATTCAGAAAAATAAAATTGGTGACTGATCCTTTTACACAATGAAAACACAAAACCTGGCATCTGTACAATCAAGATTCTGCAATAAACCTGGAAATTCTGCAACTTTCCTCCCAGCTCCTCCTGTTCAATGTTGCATTGTGTTGCACTATACGATTAAATTCATTCCAATTATTTGGAAAGAGTCAAGGAACAGAGCGAGCAGGTAATGTCCCACAGCGGAACAGAGCAAACATGGGCTGAGTCCTGCAATAGAGTGAATAGGTGATTCCTGGAGTGTGGTGGAGTGAATCCTGCATGGAGGCTGGCACAAGGAGACAGCATGGCCTCATGCTCTGGGGCCTGCAGGCACAGACTGGAACTTAAGTACTTATGGTCACTTATTATCATTCTGGACTTTCTCACTGTTTCATGCTAATCTACAATTCTTTTTTACACTGTAACTACACAACTTTTTTTATTCTGTAAGATCTGTACCTCTGTACTTGTACCTAAGTGACACCATTAAAGGCAGCCGTTGTAAAAATGTTTCACTGTACTTCTTTACTTCTGTACTAGAGTGCCTGTGACAACAAAGGATATTCTGATTCTGAGGTATCAAGATGGTGTGGATAAATCAGGCGGTGAAACAGACACTGTGGAGCTGCCAGGCTGCTCAGATTGAAAAACAATGTTCGGTACCTATGAGCGACACAAAGAATCTAACTCTAATTTTCATTTCAGAAGATGTTACACAGCAAGAATAGAAAAGCATTCAAGTAATCAAACCTGAACACTAAAGAATCTTTCAGTACTGTAATCCATCCATCCCATTGCCTCAACCTAAATGTTCCACTCCAATTTTTCCATCTGCAGCTTCATTCCGGTTTTGTTTACTTTTAGGTTTAACAAAGGCCTGATGTTTGGTGTTGAGCCACTCCTGGCTGTATTCTACTTTGGACTGTGTGCATGTTGTGACGTAGTGTAGTGGTCATTCAGTGCCCACGCTAATGTTCTGGGTATATCGTGAAATTTGAATTTAATAAAATTGAGAATTAAAATCTAGTTTAATTGTGATGATGGGCAAAATCATAACAATAAATGGCTATGTCAGCTTTGCTGAATTTCATAAAGGGTTTCGCTTTATGAAGCTGAGCAAGTTTTCTCAGGCTTTGATCCCAAATTTGTTTCATTAATTGGGTATTATGCCCCAGTGGCACCTCTCACACTCAACACTAACCCACTTCTCCCATTTGGGTTGGATTAGCCATGGGAAATGCAGAGTTATGAGGATAGGGTAGGTCTGATTGGAATCCTCTTTGGATAATCGGTGTGGTCTCAATGGGCTGAATGGCCTACTTACACACTGTAGGAATTCCATGATAATTGGACCCCAGGATCCCTGGCACTGGTGGCATCTTTGACTCCCAACTGTGCATCCGGTTAAGCTTGGCAGTTCAAAGATGCCCTTAATTGTCAATTTAGAGGCACAGCAGCTACATCCAATGATTCTCATAGCAGACAGGTAGCATGGCTGACATGCATATTCTTACTCCAATGGCTGTTTAAGTTCCTTCTGCAGTGTGTGTTTAAGTACCAGGTGACACAACTTACCTGCTCTTTTCAACACTCCCATCTTACAACCCGCTAAGTTAGCGGTGCTCAAATGTTTTGAACAGACAGGCCACAGAGAGCAAAGCATAACATTACAAGGGGCCACAAGAATATATTATGGAAAAGTTCATACAATTGTAAATTCAATAGAGCTATCAATTAGTTTTTAACAATGGTCAATTTGAAGTCAGTTTTATTTATATTTAACATATAATTAGATTTTTATTCCTATGCTCATGAACATCTCTTTAAAATAGTTTTATTCTTACAGGGCTTAAGTTCAAGAATGCATTTTAAAAGATTATTTTAAAAAAAGCAGAAATATCTGCCAGATTAAAACGATTACACTTAGTGAGTTAGTGAGACATCTGAGGCTACCTGACAAAGGATTAATGCAATGTGTTTGGGAGTGCACTGGCAATCTTTTAATTTTGGGCTAATATTCATAGGAAAACAATGTGCATGCTAGCAATGATACAGAGTACTCACAGGTCAAAGGTCAGCCAGCAGAACTTGTGATGACCTCAAATTACTCCCTATTACCCTCGAGACAAGCCTTTCATTGGTTCAGGAACGGGTCACCCCTGAATCTGATTCCATCCTTGCTTCTGCTTCCATTCTGCTTCAGGAATTGGGAATTCCAACACCAGTTTATCCCTGACTTGGTAGAATGTATGTGGACATTTGAAGACCCTGAGTGGTAGGTTGAAATCCTGTACTTGAAATCCCTGCTGCTGTTTTCCAATACCCACTGCCACTGATATCTTCACATTGTTCATGCAGGAGAGGTTAAAACCATTCACCTTTATTCACTAACACCAAAAGCAAATAAAAATCAAATGAAAAGAAGCTGCAAACAAAAGGAAAACAGAAATTGCTGGAAAATCTCAGCAGGTCTGACAACATCTGTGGAGAGAAAACAGAGTTAGCATTTTCAGTCAAGTGACCCTTCTTCACAACTAGAAACAGCTAGGGAAATATGGTATTTATGCTGATGACAGGATTTTGGGGGATTGTGGGGATGGGGAGGAATGAGCAAACGGCTGGACAGGGTACCCAGAATGAGAGAGAAAATAAAGTACAGGCAAAGGGATTATTCACAGTAAACCAGGGAAGAGGAGAAACTGGATAGGTGATAATGGCTTCTATGGGTACATGAAAATGGGCTGGCTGTGCTGAAAGCAACCCTTTTCAGGACAGGACCTGAATTTGTGGAGGTGGGTAAGAGACACGGAAGAAGGTATCCATACTCGACAAAATGGTCACCCAGGCTGCATTGTGTCTCCCCAGTGGAGAGGGGGTTGCACTATGAGTAGCGAATTCACTAGACTAGATTCAGTGAAGTGCCGGTAAATAGAGGCTTTACCTGGAGGTGTGTCTGGGGCCTTGGATACTGAGGAGGGAGTAGGTAAACATGCAAGTATTACACTTTTTGGGGTTGTACGGTAAAGTGGAGTGGGTGTATGCGGAGGCATTAGGAATGGAGGAGGAATGAACTAGGGCTTCCTGGAGGGAATGGTCCTGTGGAATGTTGAGGACAGAGAGGAGGAGAAGGAATGACTGGTGGTGGCATTCTGTTGGAGTTGGTAGAAATGGATAAAAAAAAACCTGCATTTGCCTCTTGGGACAGAAATGAACTGCTTGCATGTTGAGCATTAACAATTTTACAGTCAATGATTAATCACTGGACCCAGCTCTTATCTGCTGAAAATGGGTGTGGAGTTAAGTCCTGTCTGGCTTGCAGCACCTGAAGCTGCTGTGCTCTAGCTGCCAAAGATGACATAGTTCCTGCTCAATGTCCTCAGCCTCCTTATGTTCCAGCTCTTCAGTGTCCATCACATCTTCACTTGTGCAGGGAACAGTATGCCTGGACATTAGATCCCTTTGGACAAAGTGTGCTGTAAACAACAAAAACCTGTTCCTGCCCCACAGAACCCATTTCTTCCTGTCTTGACTCAGTCTTTCTTCCTCTGGTCCAGTGCCTTCCCACTTACATCCATGATCCCTCAGCCCTAACCCTCACCTCAGCCTCAGTCACCAGCCCTAACCCTAGCCCCAGACTTCAGCCGCAGCCTCTAGCCTTCAGCCCTCAGACCTCAGACCCAGCCCCAACCCCAGCCTCTGGCCACCGCCCTTACCCTGGCCTCAGACCACAAACCCCAGCCCCCAGCCCGAGTCTTTGCCCTTGGCTTTAGCCCCAAGCATCAGCCCCAGTGCTAGCCTGTGGTCCTGCCCCAACCCAACCCTAACTCCAACCCTGGCCTCAGCCCCAGCCCCAGACACACCCCTAACCCTAGCCTCAGTCCCAAACCCAGCTCTGAACCCATACCCCTAACTCTGGCCTCAGGCCTCAGGCCTCAGACCTCAGCCCTTAAACCTTACACCAGCCTAAGCACTAGCCCTGGCCTCGGCCCTCAGCCCTCAGCAAAAAACCCTAACCTCAGCTCTCAGCTCTTTGAATGCTGACACCATCTGCTCCACCACAGCCCTGGTCAAAGAATGAGATTCACTGTATCTACACTCCACCTTAGTTTGGGGGTGGGTGATGGAATCACCAGCCACGATCACAGAAGGTAGTCCTTGCACCCTGGTAACTACTCTTGCAAACAGCTGGACCCGTAAAAACAACAGGAGTGCTCAAGGCTACAGGCATGATGGCAACTCCCAGGATACTGGATGTATACTTCCTTGAAGTGGCACCAATGATCACAGATCACTTGCATATTGATAGAATGGTATCCTTTTCTATTGATAAACTCAACTGCATGACAGAATGGTCTTCTTAGCACAACATAGTTTACAGTATCCTGCACCTGGGCCAAGGTAGCAATGTTGCCAATTCTTACTGACCAGCCTGCAGCAATGACTTTGTCACCACTGACTCTGCCCATTCTGCATATGGTTGAGCTGTTTTCCAATCATAGGTCACATTTAGGAATTGCGAGATCATGGGAGGCAAAGTTCCTGGTCATCAGGTCCCCCTGTTGGGCAGCAGTCACGACTGATCTCCCATATTGTGCTCTTGGAGGTGCAACTGCAACTTCCATTCTTAACTCCGATTCCTGTCACTATTTTGATGTACATTCCTCCACCCTCATTAAGGTCACTATAGTGGTAATCAAACATGCTGCATCCTATGTCCTCACATGGGCTACAGGCTCTGTCCTTAATACGAACAACACTTACACGTCACCACCTGTGACCCCTCAACACCCCAGTTTGTTGACTGATTCCCAGTGTTGAGATCTTCGACTACGCAGTCTGCCGGACTGGTGATGGCCTACTTCTTAGACTGTAGCAAGATGGAGCTCTGACTTTACTGACTGCGCTCAAACCCCTGCACCATGAGCAGACTCTGCTTTTGACTGACTGAACTAGGACTCTCTGACTGATGACAGCTCTTCCTGACTTGATGGAGGACTACGCCCCTTCAGCTTCTTCAGCCATGGTCAGGTGGTTGATACACATGCAATGCTCTTGCTCTAGACTGCTGGCAACAATTGTAGGTGCTGGATTGACATAGCAACATGCCATACAGCAGCACGTTCAAGCCTCTTGACTGATAAGGGCTGACAACCATGACAAGTTGCCTGGCTTTGTGTCAGGCCAAAACAAGGCAAGGCAATAAAGAAGTACTTTGAGCCTTTAAAGGTCCAGCTGAATGAGCAAACACAGACAGACAAGGATGGCGGTCTGAGAAGGTGCACAGTTAATCTGTGCTAATACAATTAGTGAGTAGCAGTGAAAAGCAGCCGAGTTCAATCGTTGAACTACGTACCTGTCCTGCACATAAGTATTGCAGCAACACTACAACAAAAGCATTGCCAACGTGGTCCAAAGTGCAGTATTAAAGTGCAGAAGTATAAGTGGATTGGCAATACGCCAGATTTTTGCAGTGAGACTAATCTGGCATAAGATGTCACATGTTGGGAATTCTAGCGTTCCGTTTCTATCCAGAGGATGGTAGAATGGGAGTACGTATTTTAATAAAGTGAGATTAGGTAGTAATCATGGTGATAATCCATATTAAAACAGCTTTCACTGCTCACAGGTGAGAATCTTGACTTGATGTATGGAGCTTAGCTGGAAGACATTACCTTTTTGGATTCTGTCAAGAAAGACTATGCTGGACATTTCACCCTATTCCTCCAGTATCTTGAAAGTTGCCACCCAGGTTGATAAGGTTGTTAGAAGGCGTACAGCGTATTAGGTTTTATTGGTAGAGGGACTGAGTTTTGGAGCCATGAGGTCATGTTGCAGCTGTACAAAACTCTGGTGCGGCCGCACTTGGAGTATTGTGTACAGTTCTGGTCACCGCATTATAGGAAGGATGTGGAAGCATTGGGAAGGGTGCAGAGGAGATTTACCAGGATGTTGCCTGGTCTGGAACAAAGGTCTCATGAGGAAAGGCTGAGGGACTTGAGGCTGTTTTTGTTAGATAGAACAAGGTTAAGAGGTGACCTAATAGGGACATGCAAGATGATCAGAGGATTAGATAGGGTGGACAGTGAGAGCCTTTTTCCTTGGATGGAGATGGCTAGCACGAGGGAACATAGCTTTAAATTGAGAGGTGATAGATATAGGACAGATGTCAGAGATAGGTTCTTTACTCAGAGAGGAGTAAGGGCGTGGAATGCCCTGCCTGCAACAGTAGTAGAGTCGCCAAGTTTAAGGGCATTTAACCATTGGATAAACATATGGATAATAATGGAATAGTGTAGGTTAGATGGGATTCAGTTTGGTTTCACAGGTCAGCGCAACATCAAGGGCCAAAGGGCCTGTACTGTACTGTGGCATTCTATGTTCTAGGCCTGGCAGCATTGGGTCCAGTGATCCTTCCTCAGAACTGATGGTTGCTAGGAAATTGTCAGTTTATATGTAGACAATAGGGAGGGGAAGAGGTAGGGAGTAAATGATAGGATAAAGGATTGAGCCCAAGAGAGAGGAGTAGTTGGATAAACAAAGGAGTTGGTAACGATCTGGCTCAGAGGGTGAATAGCTGTTAATGGGGGCAGTTAATGACTAACAATTAGTAGTGTGTGATAACAAGGTGTAGAGCTGGATGAACACAGCAGGCCAAGCGACATCAGAGGAGCAGGAAGGCTGACGTTTCGGGCCTAGGCCCTTCTTGAGATGTTGGGGAGGGGAAGGGAGTTCAGAAATAAATAGGGAGAGAGGGAGAGGCAGATAGAAGATGGATAGAGGAGAAGATAGGTGGATACGAGACAGACAGGTCAAAGAGGTGGGGATGGGGCTAGTAAAGGTGAGTGCAGGCGGGGAGGTAGGGAGGAGATAGGTCAGTCCAGGGAGGACAGACATGTCAAGGGGGCGGGATGAGGTTAGTTGGTAGGAGATGCGGGTGGGGCTTGAGATGGGAGGAGGGGATAGGTGTGAGGAAGGACAAGTTCGGGAGGCGGGGAGGAGCTGGGCTGGTTTTGGAATTCAGTGGGGGGTGGGGAGATTTTGAAGCTTGTGAAGTCTATATTGATACCAATGGGCTGCAGGGTTCCCAAGCGGAATATGAGTTGCTGTTCCTGCAACCTTCAGGTGGCATCATTGTGGCACTGCAGGAGGCCCATGATGGACATGTCGTCTAAGGAATAGGAGGGGGAATTGAAATGGTTCGCGACTGTGAAGTGCAGTTGTTTAGGGCGAACCAAGCGTAGGTGTTCTGCAAAGCAGTCCCCCAGCCTCCGCTTGGTTTCCCCGATGTAGAGGAGGCCACAACGGGTACAGTGGATACAGTATACCACATTGGCAGATGTGCAGGAGAACATCTGCTTGATGTGAAAAGTCTTCTTGGGGCCTGGGATGGGGGTGAGGGAGGTGGTGTGGGGGCAAGTGTAGCACTTCCTGCTGTTGCAGGGAAAAGTGCCAGATGCGGTGGGGCTGGAGGTGAGTGTGAGTGGACAACAGAGTGACAGAGTGAGAGTGGTCCCTCTGGAAAGCGGATAAGGGTGGGGAGAGAAAAATGTCTTTGGTAGTGGGGTTGGATTACAGATGGCGGAAATGTCGGAGGATGATGCGTTGGATCCGGAGGTTGGTGGGGTGGTATGTGAGGTCGAGGGGGATTCTGTTTTGGCTGTTATTGTGGGGAGGGATGAGTTGCGGGAAATGCAGGAGACACGGTCAAGGATGTTCTCAACCACTGAGGGGACATCTGAGATGTACGGAGTGGAATGCCTCATCTTGGGAGCAAATGTGGCTGAGGCGAAGGAATTGGGAATACGGGATGGCATTTTTGCAGGAGGGTGGGTGGGAAGAGGTGTATTCTTGGTAACTATGAGAGTTGGTGGGCTTGAAATGGATATCAGTTTCTAAGTGGTTGCCAGAGATGGAAACAGAGGTCCAGGAAGGAGGGAGAGGTATTAGAGATAGTCCAGGTGAACTTAAGGCTGGGGTGAAGTGGACTTAAGTGGATGAACTGTTCAAGGTCCTCGTGGGAGCACGGTGGGGGGGGGGGGGGGGGGGGGGGGGGGAGGGGAGGGGCGATATAGCCATCGATGTAATGGCGAAAGAGGTGGGGTTTAGGACTAGTGTAGCTACCGAAGAGGGATTGTTCCACATAACCTACAAAGAGGCAGGCATAGCTTGGGCCCATGCGGGTACCCCTGGCCACCCCCTCTGTCTGTAGGAACTGGGAGGAATTGAAAGAGAAGTTGGTGAGGATGGGGACAAGTTCGGCTAAGCCAATGAGGGTGTCAGTGGAGGGGGACTGGTCGAGCCTGCGGGACCAGAAGTAGAGGGCCTTTAGGCCATCTGCATGGGGAATGCAGGGATGGATGTCCATGGTAAGGATGGGGTTGTGGGGATCGGGGAATTAGAAGTTCTGGAGGAGGTGGAGGTTTTGTGTCTAAGTAGTGTGTGTGTAATTAGTAGCGTGTAATGGCAGGCTATGTGGTAACAAGGCCTGGTGTGTGGAGTCAGGGGTGTAGGGGAGTAGAACATGGGGGAGTTTAGGCCCTAAAATGATTGAGCTTGATATGGAGTCTGGAGGGCTGCAGGGACCCCAAGCGAAAAATGATGTGTTGTTCTTTCAGCTTGTGCTGAGCTTCGCTGGAACAGTGCAGCAAGCCTGAAACAGAGATATTGGGTAGGAAACAGGGTGGTGTGTTAAAATGGCAGGCAACTAGAGGCTCAGGGTCTTTTGGCAAGCAGTACATAGATGTTCTGCGAGCGGTCACTCAGCCTAAATTTCATTTTCAACTCCTTTATCTATCCAACTGCTCTTCTGTCTCTTTCAGCTCTATCGTATTATTTACCCCCCTACCCCACCCTTTTCCGTCTTCTGCAAACAAACCAATGTTTTCCTAGCTACCATCAGTTGACGAAGAGTCACCAGACATGAAACGTTAACTGATATTCTTCTTCAGAGATGCTGCCAGACCTGCTGAGCTTTTCCAGCAACTTCTGTTTCTAATCATAGAATCTTCTTTGGTTCATTAATATTGTTTAGCTGTAACTACTTAGGGAAGCAAATCTGCTGTCCTTCTTGGTCTAGTCTACAATGTGGCTCCAGAACCACAGATATGTGTCAATTTTTAACTGCACTCTGAAATGGCTGATCAGTTAATCATGGGCAAATGGCAAACATTGCCAGTAAAATCTACATCCCATACAAGAACAAAAGGCTATGTGAGACATATATCACATCACAATCATGAGTCTCCTCTGTGTAAGGCTTCCTTAGAATTAATCCTATTCTCTTGATTAGCAACAATTGTGGACTTTTGGATTAACTGAATATTTTAATTTCACATTATTGTAATATTCAGCATTAGACCGTCTGCTACGGTCTGGCTTGTTATACCTGTGTCATAACACTATGCAAACATCGCGGTTATACAAAAATCACTCTGCGATTCACAACTTAAAAATTAGAACAGTTTTAATTCACTATGCGACTACTTGAATTTTGCAATAATAATTATGAACAAAAGGAGGTTACTAGAAGTTATGGAGGAAGTGAGTAAAGGCCAACTGTATTATGTGCTTACTTCCTGGTATCGAGCCCAGCAATTGTCACCATGTAGTAAGACTTCATTTATCGTATACTCTAAATTGCCAAGAGATTTGGTGAACATTACTGAACCAGTTTGAAATAATAACAGCTTGTTAACTTTGGCTGGATGAACACAGCAGGTCAGGCAGCATCAGAGGAGCAGGAAAGCTGACATTTCGGGTCTAGACCCTTCTTCATTTTCTGAAGAAGGGACTAGACCCGAAACATCAGCTTTCCTGTTCCTCTAAAGCTGCTTGGCCTGCTGTGTTCATCCAGCTCCACACTTTGTTATCTCAGTTTCTCCAGCATCGGCAGTTCCTACTATTTCCGTTCATTTTGGCCATTTATTCTTGTGCCAGCCTATAAATTAGCAGGTTACTAAATTACATTTGACTGCTTGCCATAGTGAGATTTTAATAGCAATTTGGGGATTGAGAGTTCAAGTACTATAATCATCATACAATTGTAATCAGTTTCTCCATGTTGTTGCCAGTCTTCATTTGCGATATCTTGTCTGTTTTACTGAGGTATACTCATGTGACCATAGTCAACACTAAATGAAGGCCAGGTATGGATCTTCTATCAAGAATTAGATGTTTGAGATACAAGGTTTTAATGAAACCAACAAAATCTGTTTCTACTCCATGGTTAATGACCTGAATTGCTACAGGAGGCCCTTGTGGCAGCGGTTAGAACATAGAACATTACAGCACAGTACAGGCCCTTCGGCCCTCGACATTGTGCTGACCTGTCATACCGATCTCAAGCCCATCTAACCTACACTATTCCATGTACGTCCATATGCTTATCCAATGACGACTTAAATGTACCTAAAGTTGGCGAATCTACTACCGTTGCAGGCAAAGCGTTCCATTCCCTTACTACTCTGAGTAAAGAAACTACCTCTGACATCTGTCCTATATCTTTCACCCCTCAATTTAAAGCTATGCCCCCTCGTGCTCGCCGTCACCATCCTAGGAAAATGGCTCTCCCTATCCACCTTATCTAACCCTCTGATTATTTTATATGTTTCAATTAAGTTGTGTCTCTACTTCTAGACCAAGGGACCCAGGTTTAAATGCCACCTGCTCCAGAGATGTGTAATAACATCTCTGAACAGAGTGGTTCAAAATAAAAGGTTGAATTGCTACAAATGCTGGGTTTTTAGGGTTGCATTAAAATGGTAATTAAGGGAGAAAGAGAAACAAAATATCAGGGAGATGAGATTGTTTTTAGAGCTCTTTTTGAAAATAGTTAAAACGCAACTCACATTTTCAGCGTGAAGAGCAGGTACTGAATTTGAGCAAGGGATGTGGAGTAAACCTGTGGGTGGGGGGGTGGGGTAGGGAGGAAAAATCAAAGTATAGCTTAAATTAAAAGGACCTTAAATTATTTGCGAGAGTATAAGGACTCACTGGAGCAAGGCAAAATCAAAATGATACAGAAGAGGGCATAGGCTGTCTCCTTCTGAATATTTGTGAAGAGAAGTGACAATTGACTGACTAGGATTCTGGGGGACCTTTTCCTTTCTACTGGCAGCTTATAAAAGGGAGGCAAGCTGTAGTGGGAGTAGCCATTTCTGAGAGGGGCTATGTGGTAGAAGTGCTGCCATTGAGGCCAAAGTGCAGGCTTTGGTGAGCATTGGTTTTTGCCGTGGATGGTGAGCAGCATTAAGTTATGGCAAGATAAGGTCTTTCTTTTTTATTTAACCAAATAGTTACTAGAGAAGTAGTAACAGCGTTAGTAGAATAGTACACTCGCCCTGTGAGATGTGGTAAATCAGGGAGAAATTAAATGTCCCTGAAAACTATGTTTGCAGGAAGTGTAAGAACCAAAAGAACTGCAGATGCTGTAAATCAAGAACAAAGTTGCTGGAAAAGCTCAGCAGGTCTGGCAGCATCTGTGGAGGAGAAAACAGAATTCACGTTTCGTGTCTGTTCTGAGGAAGTGTCACCAGACGCGAAACGTTAACTTTGTTTTCTCCTCCACAGATGCTGCCAGACCTGCTGAGCTTTTCCAGCAACTTTGTTTTTGTTCCTGTGTTTGCAGGAAGTGTGTCCACCTGCAGCTCTCTGAGGCTGCATGCATCAGCTGGAGCTGCAGTCAGACTCACTGAGGAGCATACAGGAGGCAGAAAGTTTTATAGCTACAGGTAGTTCTCTTATAACTTGAGTTTCATTTAACGCAAATTGGCTTTTACGCGATTGAAGAATAGTGGATGCTGTTTAGTTAACGTGAACTTTCTGCTGTGCAGGTAAAACAATTTCCCCTATAATGCGATTTTCTGTAGCACGGGGTCACACAAGAATGCACTATCATGTTATAGGAGAACTACCTGGAGGAGTTTCAGGGATGTGGTCACATCAAAGGTTCAGACAAATGAGTGACTGCCAGGAGGGGCAGGCTGGCAGCACAGGTGTACCTGTGGCTACTCCCCTCTCAAATCAGGATACTGTTTGGTGGTGGTGGGTGGGTTAGTGGATGGCCATGGCCTCTCAGGGGAAAGCAGCTAGATCACTGACATCACAACAAGCTTTGTTTACAGTAGGGAGGGTAGAAGTACAGGTGAACAGTAGTGATTGAGGACTTCAGGTGTACAAGGTAATGCGAGGCATGGAAGGTGTACAAGGTAATGAATGAAATGAGAGGCATGGATAGAGTCGATAGCCAGAGACTTTTCCCCAGGGCAGGATTGACTGCCACGAGGGGTCATAGTTTTAAGGTGTTAGGAGGAAGGTATAGAGGAGACGTCAGAGGGAGATTCTTCACCCAGAGAGTTGTGAGCGCATGGAATACTTTGCCAATGGTAGTCGTGGAAGCAGAGTCATTAGTGACATTTAAGCGACTGCTTGACATGCACATGGACAGCAGTGAATTGAGGGGAATGTAGGTTAGGTTAATTTATTTTTGGATCAGGATTGATCCATGACACAACATCGTGGGTCGAAGGGCCTGTACTGTGCTGTACTTTTCTATGTTCTATGCTCATAGTCAAGGGCACAAATAGGTGTCTGTGACCGCAAGCAATTCCAGGATAATGTGTTGCTTCCCTGGTGCCAGGGTCAAGGATGTATCTTAGTGGGTACAGGATGAAAGGGGAGGGATGAGCAGCCAGAGGTCATGGTCATGCTGGTTCTAAAGACATTGGCAGGAAGACAGATGAGGCCTTGCAAAAGGAATTTAGGGAGTTAGGTAGAAAATTGAAAGCAGAGCCTCCAGGGTTATAATCTCAGGATTACTCTCCATGTCACATGTTAGTGAGGCCAGAAACAGGAAGAAAATGCAGTTGAATGTTTGGCTAAAGATCTGGAGTAAGAGGGAGGGCTTTAGTTGACTGGATCATTGGGATTCCTTCCAGGATAGGAAGGACCTGTACAAGGAGGATGGGTTGTGCCTAAAATGGACAGACATGAATATCCTTGCAAGGAGGTTTGCTAGTGCCACTCAGTAGGTTTTAAACTAATGTGGCAGTGGGACGGGAACCAATGGTCAACATGTAGAGTGATTGAGAAGAAGGTAGATGTTAACTCAAGCCTGAAAGGAAGACCAGGCAGGGCCAAAGTTAATGCATACAGCAGCACTGGCATTCTGACCTGTATTTATTTTGTTGCAAGGAGTACAACAGGTAAGGTAGATGAGGTTAGATGCTGGGTTAGTACATGGAATACAATAATGTAGCCATTACAGAAACTTAGTTGAGAGAAGGGTGGGATTGGCAGCTCACTGATGTAGGGTTTCAATGGTTCAGATATGGAGAGGGCTGTCAAAGGAGTAGGGGTGGAAGAAATAGTTAAATTCCCGCTTAAAGAGAATGTCATAGCTGTACTAAGAGGACATTTGAAGAGCTCATCCAGCAAGGCCAGACAGTTAGAAATCTGGAATAAGAAAGATAAAATAATTATGATGGATTACACTGTAGGCCTCCCAATAGTCAGGAGGAGATAGAGGATCAGACAATACAGATAGATCATGAAAAGATGCAAAAACAACAGGATTGCTGTAGTGGGTGATTTTAACTTCCCCAAACTTGACTGGGACACTGAAGAGATTAAATTAGGGGTGGCTGTTTGAGGGTAAATCCATATCTGCCATGTACGAATCTGATCAACTGGCCTTTGAAAGAGTTCAGGACCAGTGTGTTCCTGTGAAGATGAAAGATAAGGATGGCAAGATTCAGGAACACTGAATGACAAGAGGTATTGAAAGATTACTCAGAAAGAAAAAGGAAATACTTCAGGTTTAGGAAATTGAAATCAGACAAGGCCTATGAGGAATATAGAGGAAACAGGAAAGAACTTAAACAAGGAATCAGCAGAGGTAAAAAGGGCCATGAAATGTCCTCAGTAAACAGAGCTAACGAAAGTCCCAAAGCACTTCATAGGTATATAAGGAACAAGAGGGTAGAAAGGGAAAGGGTTGATCCACTCAAGGACAAAGAACAGAAATTATGCATGGAGCCAGAGGAAATGGGTGAGATCCTTAATGAGTACTTCACCTGTGTTCACTGATGAACAAGACATGGATAATGTTAGATTAGGGGTGGCTATGTTGATATCAAGGTGATGGTGTTGGGTGTTTTGAAAACAGTAAGGTAGATAAATCCTCAGGGCCTGATGGGATTCATCTCAGGATACTGAAGGAGGCAAGGGAGGAGTTTACTGAGGTCTTGACAGGTGTTTTATCTTCTGTAGCCACAGGTGAGGTCTGAAAAGAGTGGAAAATAGACAATGTTGTTTACTTGTTTAAGGAGGGCAATAAGGATAATCCAAGAAACTACAGGCTGGTCAGATTTATATCAGTGGTGGAGAAATTATTGAAGAAGATTCTTAGTGCCAGGATTTACTTGCATTTGGAAAAGAATGTACTTATTATGGATGGTCAGCATGGTTTTGTGTGGGAGAAGTCTTGTTTCTCAAAGTTGATTTTAGTTTTTTTGAGGAAGTGACAAAGATAATTAATGGTAAAGTAGTAGATGTTGTCTACATGGACTTTACTGAAGCATTTGACAAGGTCTCTTATGGTAGGCTGGTCTAGAAGACTGTGTCACATGGAATCCACAGTGAGTTGGGAAGTTGGATACAAAATTGTTTTGGTCATAGAAAAGGGTAGTTATGGTCTTTTTCAACTGAAGGTCTGTGATCAGTGGAATGGGCTATGACCTTTATAAGTAAATGGTCTGGATGAAAATGTAGGTGGTCTGATTAGTAAGATCGCAGACAATATGACAATTAAAGTTGTGGATAATGAGGAAAGTTGTCAAAAGATACAGCAAGATATACATCATTTGGAAAGTTGGGCAGAGAAATAGCACATGGAATGAAGTGTGAAGCTTTGCATTTTGGGAGGTCAAAAGCAAGAGGAAAGTATACAGTAAAAAGCAGGACACTTAAGAACACTGATGTACAGCAAGATCTTGGGGTGGAAGTCCAGAGCTCCCTTAAAGTGGCAACGCAACTGGATAAGGTGGTAAAGAAAATTTAGAGCATACCTGCTGTCATCGGTCAGAGCAGAGAGTAAAAATTGACAAGTCACGTCGCAGCTTTAGTTACAACTTTGGTTAAACCACATTTGGAGTATGGTCCGATGTTCTAGTTGCCACACTACTAGAAAGATGTGGGAGCTTTGGAGAGGGTGCACAAGAAGTTTACCAGGATGTTACCAGGATTGAAGTACATTAGACATAAAGGAGAAGTTGGACTGTGACGATTCTATGGCTTTAAGAGGTCCTGGTCTTTTTTTTAAAATGAAGAAAGGTCGAGAGGGAGGTGATGAGCAGTCTGCTTAAGCCAAAACAAGAGATTATGATACCTTAGGTTTTTTTTAAATGTTTGAAGAATAGAAGCAGCCTGAATAAGTGGGGTTGAGCTCCAACTGAACCAGGATTTTTAGTTTTAGTTTTTTGTAGCAGTTGCTGCTGGTGTCTTGAAGCTGTTGTTTCTCTCCCTGTACAGGCAAAAGTGGAGTTCTTTCCCTGCTGCTAGAATTGCACGTGAGACAGTCTATTTTACTGAATTTGCCTTTGCTAAGGGTGTATTATAGAATGTCATTATACTGGAACATTTATGTTTAGTAGTTAAATAATCTATTATTCTGTTAAGTTTTCCGAAAGGGTTATGTTATTCCAATTCTTTTGTTGTATTTTATCTATAAATAAAAAGTGTTTTGCTTCAAGATAATCAAATTGCACCTGGAACACAACACCTGGTACTTGCCTCCTAAAATAAGAAAAAAACAAGTGTCTAAGGTATCTTCCTAATATATGTTTAGGGGGTCTTGTCTGTTCCATAACATGGGCTTACTTGATTTGCTTTTGCTAGAGTGTAGTAAACTGAGGGGTGTCCCGTTAGCGATGTACAAAATTGAGTCATGGATCGGGTGGATAGTCAGAGGCTTTGTTCCATGTTGGAATTGCCAAAAATCAGGGGCCATAGGCTTAAGGTGACGGGTGTAAGTTAAAAGGAGACGTGAGGCAATTGTTTTTGAAACAGAGGGTGGTGGAAAGTGCTGCTGGAGAGATGGTAGAAGTAGATATGACAGCAATGTTTAAGAGGCATTTAGAGTGATACATGAACATGAAAGGAATAAAGGGATATGGTCCTTGTGCAGGTAGGTGAGGTTAGTTTAGAATTGCATCCTGCTTGGTGCAGACATGGTTGGCTGAAGGGTCTGTTCCTATGTGTAATTATCTTATGTTCTAAGAATGCAAACACTGCAGAAGCTGAATGTTGACATGAAAAATCCTTAAATTACGATTAGGCCAGGATGGTGTGGAAGAAGACAATATTTCTGTGGTGGACCTTTAATCGAATGAATGCTGTGATGGAGTTTAGTATTACAGGGCTAAATCCAAGTAAAAGGACCTGTGATTGAAGGTTAGGGAAAGATGTATCAGCATCATTTTTGAAAAGGGAAGACTGCAACTTTTCAGTGGAACTGCTTGAATCTAGACAATGGCTGGAAGACAGCTACACCATTTGGACTCAACAAAGAGTGCAGGAGGTATACCATGGGTGACAACAGCATTTCTAAAAATATAGTTTCAACCTAGTAAAACCAGAACATAAGACAACTTGAATTCCAAGCAACATAAGCAGAATGCGATGGAAAGAGCTAAGTGGTCTCTCAACCAACTGATCAGATCTAAACTTTGCAGTCCTGCCACACCCAGGCGTGAAATGGAAGAGGACAAATAAACAGATACAGCAGAAGCTGCAGATGCTGGAGAACCTGAGATAATAAGTGTAGAGCTGGATGAACACAGCAGGCTAAGCAGCCTCACAGGAGCAGGAATGCTGATGTTTCGGGCCTAGACCCTTCTTCAGAAATGGGGGAGGGGAAGGGGGTTCTGAGATAAATAGGGAGAGGAGGGAGGTGGATAAAAGACGGTCAAAAAACAACTCACTTTGTGGATGATGCTCCACAAATGTCTTCAGTCTTTATGATGGGGTAGCCCAGCACATTAGTGCAAAAGACAAGGCTGAAGCATTTGCATCCATCTTCAGCCAGAAGTGCTGAGTCGCTGATCTATCTTGGTCTCCTCTTAAGGTCTTCAGCATCACAGATGAACATTACCAAATTTGATTAATTCCATGTGACTTGAAGAAATGACTGTAAGTAGTAGATACTGCAAAGACCATGTGGTCTGACAACATTCCAGCAATCATAGTGAATGAAGATGTGTGTCCTGGAACTATTGTATCCCCAACCAAGCTGTTACAACATTGGCATCTGCCAAATAATGCAGAACATTTTAGCAGCTATGTTCTATCCACAAAGGACAAAGCCAACTTGGCCAATTACAGCCTTGTCATTCTATTATAAATTGTCTGCAAAATGGTATTGTTGACGTCACCAATGACGTATTTGCTAATACTCAGTTTGTGTTCCACCAGGCTCATTCAGCTGATAACCTCATTCCAGCCTTTGTTCAAACATGAACAAAGCAGCTGTCCCAAGTTTTGGAGAGAGTGACTGTCTTCGGTATTGAGACTGCATTTGACTGAGTATGGCAACAAGGAGCACTAGCAAATCTGGAGTCAAGGGGATAAGGGGAAATCTTCTGCTGGTTGGAGTCATACCGAGCCACAAGAAGATGGGTGTCGATGTTGAAGATCAATTATCTCAAATCACAGAACATCACTGCAGGAGGTCCTCATGATGATGTCCTAAGGTCTACCATCTTCAGCCACTGTTATTAATGATCCACCCTCTGTCATAAAATGAGAAGTAGGAATTTTCATTGATTATACAATATTCAGAACTATTCTGAACTTGTCATACTGAAGCAGTTCAGCTTGAATTCAGCAAGACCTGGATAATATCTAGGCCTGGGTCAATAAGTGGCAAGTAATTTTGTGTCATAGACATGCTAGACAATGGCCATTGCCAACAAGAAAACATTCTACATCCCCTCACCCCTTGACTTTAACATTTGTAATACTTCCTTGAAGTCATGTTAGCGATGCAGATTAAGTCAGTATGGATTTTTCTGAATGCTGCGCATTTAGATCTTTCATGTAATATTGAGTTCCTGAGTCTCAGCATAATATTACATTCAGAACATTATCGTCAACAGAACTATAAGGACAAAGACAACTTTGTGAAGTGTTACTGGCCATGCATATTCAGCCCGGATCTTTTTCAGTACAGTAACATGGAACAGCTTGCTTAAACCGAGCAGAAATATATGAAGTAACCCAATATTTGCATCGTAATGCCAGTGACTTTTTGTCAATGGTCCAACAGAACTTAATTCTGATCATCTTCTCAGGATCATAAAGTCCATTAACAAATGTTCATAAAGTGACAAAGTTGCCGCAGATGGCACAATGCACTGGGCACTTACTCAACCTTCCATTACAACAGAAAAAAATTTAGGTTCAGGTGAAGACCTTTAGAGGCCTGCTTGTTTCTCTGCCATAAACAAACACAAATTTCTCTAAATCTCCACTCTTTAGAAACGTAGCTAGTTTCTAAGGTTTGGGAGTTTTCGGAAGCTGCACTGCGGATGTTACCCAGTATGGTAACGAAACGTCTGTGAAACAAGAAAACAGCTCAACGAGCCTCAACAACCTCAATGTAGCTCGTTGCTGCTAGTTAAACAATTTATTACATTCAGGAAAAAATTGATCTTTTTGATTATTCCCTTCCTGTCTTAAAATTTCTACAGGATTACCAGGTTTGTTTTGAATATCCTTCAATCCTTTCTCCATAGTGAATACAAATTTCCTCAATTTTAAATTGTTTTGGCCCAGAATATTTTGTATTTATTCTATATTCTTACTAAGGCACTTTTTTAAAAAAATGGTTTAGAGGCCAAGAACTGAACAGAGCATCGAAATAAGTAATAACTACACAGCAACAATACAAATCATTTAAGCCCTGCTATGCTCCTTCAGTGCTTGCGATTCAACCTTGGGAAGTTTGGATATAAAGACTTTTGTTAGGAGAAGTGACCAAAAACTTCTTCAAAGTTTAAAATCAAAGTCTTAGAATCCACAAGGGAGGGGACTCAAGAGCTTAGGACTCAAAAAAGGACAGGGGTGAAGTGAAAAAGGAAATTAGGAAAGCAAAGTGGGGATATGTGAAGACCATAAAATTGCAGAAAATTCAAAGGTATTTTATCAGTATCCTCTCTATGCTTTCCTAATTTCCTTCTTCACTTCACCTATCTCTACGTTTCTCTATGCTTCCTGAAATATTACTTTTTCCCCAGATTGTTTTACGAGTTCTTTTTAGCCTTTCCTTACTCTATATGTTTCTGGATAACATCGGGCTCTAGAGTTGGCAGTGCTACCCGTTTTCTTTGTGGAGACATGTCTACATTGTGCACATAGGTTCTCACTTTTGAACATTTCCCACTGACTTTCCTTCAAGTAGCTGCAGCCAGTCCACTTTACCAGATCATCTCTTAGCTTTGTCAAGTTTGTCTTCCCCTAATTTACAACTTTTACTCCTGTCCCTTCCCCTTCCATAATGATGCTAAGTGTAACTGTACTATGAGAATCATTTTCAAAATGACCATCCACTTAACTCACCTACCCAATTTCATTTACTCAGACTAAATCTAGAATTGCAACCTCCATAGTTGGGCTTGTTACGTGCTAGGTTTTTAAAAAAAAAGGTCCTTTGTGCCTTTCACACTGTTTGAGTCCCAGTTCATTCTAGGGTCATTGAAGTTCCCAACTACGATTGCATTATTCATTTTGCAGTTATATTTGCCTCCATATTTGTTCCTCTAATTCTGTCCCACTATTTTGGGGGTCTACAGCACACATCAAGCAGCGTGACTGCCATCATTTTTGTTCAGTTCAACCTCATTCGATGTTTAATGTGGGTGGCCTGCCGCTTCATAACTGTAGTTGTTTTTTTAAAAGAAAACCAATGATGCTACGTCTCCACCATTTTTATCCCTTTCTCTAATCTGCTGAAAACTCTACATCCAGAAATGTTGAGATGCATTTTCGACCTTTGTTATGCAACGTTTCTGCTAAATCAATGACAATTATGTTGCCATTTGTAAATGCCATCAGCTCTTTGGCTTTGTTTATCGTACTACTTACATTTACATATATACTTTAATACTGCCAAATTCCTGTGTTGCGTACATTTTAACATTTCCTGTCTTCTGTCACTAGGTTTTTGCCTCCTGTTCCCTTCTTGTAATTTACCTAGATTTTCATCCCTCTATCAATCAGTTTCAACCCTCTACAATGCACTATCTTCACCTTTAAAGAACAAGTCACATGGATGTATCAAAAGTCCAGCCTTGTTGATTTACAGACGCAATTTTATATTAATGTAAGTGATTGATCTTGAGTAAACTAAGATCTTTGCTCATTGTCCCACACCAATACAGCAATGAAGAATTAGGTGTATAATGTAACTGTGTAATATAAATGGCCCTACTTGACCTGGGACAGTTTGATGCTGACTCAGAGTTTAAGGATAGGAGGCCGTGGTGTAGAAGTGCTCCAATCCCCAACACTGACCCTCATCTTAAAATGGGACAAATCAGTGAGTATGTTAGCAAAGATAATCTAATTACTAATAGTAAAAGTCTTGTTCACAAATATGGCAGTTATCAAGGCTAAAATAATGCATTGTTGCTATTTTTGGTTAGCTTTTACTCACTCAGACAGCTATCAGATAAAAAGCTAGACATCATACTTCAATACAAGAAGAAATGGCCAGAGAATTCTCCAATGTAAGGGGTTTGTTAATGCTGAGGTTCTTGGAGAAGGTTGTTAAAAATAACCAAACATTCTGACTGTGAAACTAGTTAGTGCTTTTTCCTCACCTCAGCAAAGCAGCCTTTGATGGCACATGGTTCCTCCACAGACTCGAGTGCATTCTATGTAAGTCTGGTCATGATTGTCTGGAGAATACAGACAATTTCATAAGGGAGAAGAAGGTTGAGAGGTGACTTAATTGAAACGTATAAAATAATCAGAGGGTTAGATAGGGTGGATAGGGAGAGCCTTTTTCCTAGGATGGTGACGGCGAGCACGAGGGGGCATAGCTTTAAATTGAGGGGTGAAAGATATAGGACAGATGTCAGAGGTAGTTTCTTCACTCAGAGTAGTAAGGGAATGGAACGCTTTGCCTGCAACGGTAGTAGATTCGCCAACTTTAGGTACATTTAAGTCGTCATTGGATAAGCATATGGACGTACATGGAATAGTGTAGGTTAGATGGGCTTCAGATCGGTATGACAGGTCAGCACAAACATCAAGGGCCGAAGGGCCTGTACTGTGCTGCGATGTTCTATGTTCTATCACAGTAGAGCCTGATGCTGTTCATTTCTGACTTGTACCTGCACTTTACAACAAGGTCAATGGATGAAGAACAGCAGAAAGCCTGAAGGAATTCTCCTATTTATTCCTAAGGCATTTGGGCCAATAACAGTGGTTCAGTTGCTGCTGAATTTCACTGATGTAGCAGAGTGCATTAGCAATTACCAACTGAATGTTTAAGTTGATCCAATTAATAAACCTAACCTAAAGCAATGCCACATTGTTAATTTTAGACACATAGAAAATAAACAGTTTAATGCAGGAAGTCAGCATAACATGGGTTTTAATTTTTCAGTGCAAGTCAGGTGATAAACATTTAAAACAATACAGAATACCATGATCAAACAAGATAAGGCATCTCCCATTGAATATCCCATCTAATAATGGCATCTATCACATTCACCTCAATCATAATTTATTTTAACACACAACTTATGTCAGAGATCAGGTCTTTGCAATAAATTTCAGAAGTTTCTTGGTAAACTTGAAAATGAGCTTCTTGGGCTTATCACCATTTGGATAACCTTAGGATGATCATAATGAGAAAAATAATCCAGCAACAGTCAATCACAGTTCAAGCAAAACCTATTACTTTGTTTAATCTTTCAAAGAATTTTAGCAAGTTTCCTGAGCTCACTGGTTTTCACCATAAGTTAAATGTTTTAATGTTGTTGAAACGTCTGTCGTTTGCAAACTAGTTTCTTGTTCTGAAAACAGATAAATAAAAATAATGATGAATTTTCTCATTCCAAGTAGCCAGGTACATTTCAAGGTCTTGGAATTGATATTCTTTGCATCATTTCTCAACCTTAAGTTCAAAGTAATCAGAAAATATTAAACACTTAACTGTAAATTTCCATGAGAGCTTTCAGCACCTTCCTCCCTCTCCCAGAAGGACAGGAAGTTTTACATCAAGTTTAAAATGTCAGGTAGTCAGGTATTACTTCCCTCTTTCCCAAAAGTATTCTTCCATACTCTTGGGAATCTGGTGGGGATGTGGTTTCTGATTTTCTGAATGGATATAAATTGGGAGAGCCGAATCATTGAGTAATGTAAACAGCAAACTTAAGAGTTCCCTGATGGTACGCATGCAATCCACTGGTATTTATATTCTCCACTGTTACGGATACTGAAAAAATGAAATAAAAACAAGGTGTTGGAAATCCTTAGCAGGCTAGGCAGCATCTCTGGAAAGACAAACAGCTTGATAAAAGATCACTGAACTGCAACATAAACTGCTTCTCTCTTCAAAAGATACAGCCAGACCTGCTCAGTTACCCCATTTCTTTATTTTTGCTTTTGTCATTGTGTGCATAGTGGTAAGATTATTACAGAAGAGAATATTCCTATGAGCTTTATTTTCATATTAAAACAAAAAATGCAACATCATTGAAAATAAAAGCCGCACAGAACTAGTCTGTCTTGTTATTAAAAGAAGGCTAGTAGACAATCCCATGGCATGTTCACAGCAAAGTTGCTTCTTGAGCGTTGTTGTAATGTTAAGATACTAATCTTGCCTGTCCCTTTAAGGCCACTTCTAATATTCCCTGTTAGTATGAAAAAATTCAGGCAGTTGCAACTGCTTGTGAATTTTTGATGTCAATCACAGGGCAAGTATAACTGCTGTAAAGTTCTGGGTTTGGGGCAGAAGAACCCAAAAAACTGGCTTTTTCCTCTTTTCAACAATTGCTTTGAGTTTGTGGCAAAGTGTGATGTGATGTCTGCAGTGTGACAAACATACACAGATAAGATTAGAATGCATTCACTTAAAAATTCTTGGCTGGAAAGGGCAAAGCAATGAACTACAGCCACCGCAAAGCAGTGCACAAGATTTTTAACAGCTCAACAAAACACTGAAGCCATGTCAAAACACTGGAGCAAGGTTCAGAAAAACCCATTTCTTAAAGAAAGTTGCATGTTTACAAAATATCAAAATGTATGAATGCCTGGGCCACTCCTCAAGTCCACTGGAGCTTATAAACGCACATTACAAAGCTCTATTATATGCTTCTAGTTAACAGTTTCTGCAGTTAAATCACCTAATAAAATGGCAAATGTGTTTTTTTAATAAAAAGCGCAAAATATTGCTTTTGCAGCACATTTGTGAAAATAATATAAAAATAATTTCTATATTACAATTTTTAACTTTTGTTTGTAAATTTCAGTCATAATGCATCTTCTAGTTCACAAACACAAATATATGGTTATTTTCTGCTCTATGTCACCATATCACTTTTACATTGGTAACTAATGTGCAAATCATCTCCTGGCATTTACTTTGCTGTAGTGTAGTTTAAAAAAAAGTTGGAATTAATTATTTGGTAACAGTCCATGGAGTAACAAAATGAAAAAGTCTCACATTACTCCAGGTGAGTGAACAAAAATTAAGGGCTGGAGCATCAATTCTGAACAGAGGTTGTAATCTGTTCTAATATATCGACTGTAGCGCAACTCAAGGACTCTTGAAATGTAATGAACAGACTTTGCTTCATGGTATAAAGAGTTATAAATGGATGCTCAACTTAAGTTGCTCCTTCAAAATATTTGTAATGATGGATTTGGTTAATATTGAGAAACTGGAACGACATTTTCCAAACAATTCAGTTAAATAGACTTGCTTCCTCTTGCCCTACGTTGAAGTTCTTCTTTGTAACAGTAAGAGCAATAAAATTCTGTTTCTGGGCTGCCGTAGAAGGGGCAGTTGTGCTGTTTGCATCGGTTTTGTTGTAGGGAATAGGGAGGGGCCACCATAACCCGTCCTTTGGTTTGCTCTCCATTCTGCCACACTGAGGAAACACCCTCATCTGCATATTCCAAGTAGCCATTAACATCACTTGTAGAAAACCCATTGGTAAACGTGTTGCTTTTACGTTCAGGGGGCAGCAAACACTTCAGAGGTTCCATGGTTTCTACAGTAGGGAACCCTATTGGACAGTAAGTTTTATATGACAGCGAGCGACTATGCTGCGGGTATGTTGCACATGTTTTCAGGGAGCCGATGACGGGTGGCTGAACGTCAACTTGGTAGTCTGATGACTGAGATTTAACTTCAGACACATGAATGACATGCCGCAACAAAGCTGGCGTGTGCGTAAAGTGGGCAGAGGTGAGGGTGCCAGTTTTAGGGATCTCATTTCTGACGGGTGAATTGATCTCTGTTGCCTGACCACTCCTTCTTTGTGTTTTTGAGTTCAGCTGACCTATATGGCCATGACAAGAACCTTGAAGAGTGTCCACCTGAGGATGTGATTCCACCCTGCTTTTCTCAGATGGTTCATGTTCCATCTTTTTACACGTGGAGTTAGTGGAAGCTTTTTTCTCTGCCTCTTTGCGTTTTTGCTCCTGCTCTGCATTGAAGCGTTCCTGAGCAGTAGTCAAGTAATAATTAATCATTTCCTCGTGAAACTGATGTCTATGGCTAGTCAACAGAAGTCCAGCAAAAATGAACTTCCTCTCTCCTTGCATAGCAGCTCTCAATATGTTGAGGCTGAGTTTGACATCAGTGCTGTATTTCCACTGGTCAGCTGGTTTATCTATTGGAGCTTTAACAGAGGTAATATTTGACTTGTCAATAGGAGATGAACTTGAAGATTGCAATGACTCATCTTTACCTCCTTTATTAGATTTATTGGATTCTTTTTTCTTCCCTTTCTCTGCATTCTCCCCATTGCGCCCATTGCTTGAATTTCCTTTGCTGATTCTTCCATGCACCAAACCTCCAAGTCCTCCCATATTCTTCTTTATTTTAGTCCCCAGGGTTTTACTGAAGCTCCCGAGTTTGTTTGCGACAGAGTCTGTCCTATTCTTTTCCTTCTTTTGCTTATCGCCTTTATCTTTCTCTTTCTGGTTTTTGTTTCCATTAAGATGAGAGTTGCTGCAGATGGAGTCTCTGTCTGATTCTGAGTCTGACAGTGAATGGGCATCTTCCCCTACTGAAGCAGTTGGTGATTCTGGCTGGGCCAAAGGTGCCTGTGAGTACAAACAATTCATAACTAACCCAATAAAATCTACAGCATTATACAAAATTATTAGAATAAAACAAACTCATTTATATTAAAATGTGACTGTTGCAATAGTTTTGTCTAATGTAGTGCCTCACTGAGGCTGTGTGTATGTAGCCTTTGACAATAAGTGCCATTCAGATATTTCACTGTAGGCACACAGCTGTGAAAACCTGGCATCTACACATGTCCTGCATGATAGAAACCACCAGAGAATAATCAGCAGATAATTTCCTTCCTTTAGGGTAAGGGTTTTGAGACCAATTGTGGAATCGAAACAACTGTACATGAATTGAGCCAACTAAACACAGACCAGTTAACTGAACCTGTGATCTTCCTATTTCGCATAGCTCACACTTGCACTATGAAAGGTAGTTAGCCATTCATCTGCCAGAAAATAGTAAAACTAACTTTATTTTATGTCAGCAGATACCCACAGCTGGATTAAGCTTGTTATACTAAAAAATGTATTTGTGACTCGAGAATGGAAAATGAAAATTTATATTTACAATGGTCATATATCAAATCACACTGTTAACAGCAATAACATAAATCAAATAGCAGTCAAAGCAAATAGCTTTGAAACCCCACTGTGCAAGATGGCACAAATTTCAATGTAAACACAACAAGCTCTTTTGTTCACTCCACGGAGGTATTAATTCACTCATAATAAATAGGGTAACACTATGTTGAAAATAACAGACAGAATTTTACAACTGATATACAAGTTTTCACAATGTCATTGCTCATGTAAAAAACATGCATTATTACAGTCTCTGTTGTATAGCATCATTGAAGATATGCTTTACAAGCCACATAAATCAAAGCAGGAAATGTTGTCCCTTCCACTTTAAAAGCAGAAATACTTTACCCTAGTTTCAGCAGGAATACAGATCCAGGATACATTCATATAGCTATGCAGTAGGTGAAGTTTGGCTTCCAGAGAAAGGACTAAGCTGGAAGACAAGAATGCACGGTGATAAAACATCTACATGGACAAAAGGTTAGCCACCGCCTGTAGTAACTTTAACAACCCTAACTATGAATTGACATCAGATAAAACCAGTCAATTATTATACATTCAATTGGCATAAGTCTTCAGGCAAAGACTGTGGGCTGCATGGTAGCTCACAGTGTCAGGGACCCTAGTTCGATCCCAGCCTTGGGTGACTGTGTGAAGTTTGCACACTCTCCCTGTCTGTTTGGGTTTCTGCCACGTGCTCCAGATTTCTCCCACAGTCCAAGGTTAGGATTGGCTATGCTAAGTGCTGATTTCGGGAGATAGGGTAAGGGTCTGGGTCTGGGCACTGACCCAACGGGCCAAATGGCCTCTTTCTGCTCTATAGAGATTTTATGATTCTATGATAAAGTTGAAAAATTGCTACATGTAAAATAAAAGCTTTGTGATTCTCAAAAGGGAACAAAATATATGGTTTGAAATTAAAAGCAAATTAAATCAAATGTACTCACTTGGCCAACTTGGTGTTATCATTGTCATCCTTTCCCCACTCCCAATCTTTCTTGGGATCCATTGCAAAGTGCAAAGGTAGCAGTTTGTGTTCTGAGTCAGTCAAGGGAATTGCAGCTAAACAACAGAAAATATTACAGCAACAAATATATAATATTGACAATTAGTATCTCTTTCAGGTGTTGGAAAAGAACAGTTTTCTGAATGGAGAAATTTTTTTTTGCAATCTTACTGAGGGTCATTAATATTAGAATTGTGAAGCTATAATTGTTTTTGAATGCTTGATAGTGTAGGCGCATGGCTTTATTCTGAATCTGTGCCTAACGCATGCGATAGCTTCAAGACCGTGTCACCTGTACAGCTGCACACCAATTTCTCAACCTAATGTGAAGACATGGAGCAGAAGCCAAGCTTTTTGTTTTAAAGGCACAAATTGGAATCACCATAGACAAGATGAGAAACTTGGCATTTGTGAAAACATCCGTATAACTCCAGCTCCAATCAATAATTCAGTAACAAAAACAAACTGATTAATTAATCCCATGCCCAAATCAATGTGTTAGTTCTAGTAGACATATACCAAATAAAGGTAAGCGAAATTTTTTTGGATTCCCTGGAAATAAAGCTTTCCAACCAAATCAAGTATCTGCGTAAATAAGAGAAGGCTCAATATTCATTGCAAGTGTAATTAAACTATACAAAGACAAAAAGGCACGGTAACAAATAGAAAGCAGATACTACAAATGCTAGAAACATGCAGCAAGGCAATGAACTTATGTCGAGAAAAAACAAGCCTTGGGCTTGTGTGTGGAGTTTACACATTCTCCCTGTGCCTGTGGGTTTCCTCTTGTTGCTCCAGTTTCCTCCCACAGTCCAAAGATATGCAGGTTAGGTGGAGTGACCATGCTGAAAACAGATGGCAACACAGTGTCCAGGGATGTGTAGGTTATCAGAGTGAGCCAAAGTATAAACCCCATGTGGGGTTACAGTGATGGGGTGGGTCTGGGTGGAATGCTCTTCAGAGGGCCAGTGTCAACTGGCCTCTTTCTGCACTGGAGGGATTGTGATTCTAACTACATTAAGAAAGGAATCATACAAAACATTGATCTGGCTATTTTCAAAATGATCATAAATGTACTTTTAGCATCTTATGTCTGTGTTTTATCTTTCGTTAGATTATACTACCTACAATGTACTTAATCAAGTGATACGTAAGTTGACCCTCTGGCTCAGGCCTGTCCACTCTGCAGGTTTCTGTATCAATGTAATTGCACAAATGTGCTCAATGAAAACAAACAGAATTTATACAACAGCTTTTGTAACTCCAGATGTCCCACCACATTATAGGCAATGAGCTACTTTTTAAGTACTGTGATTATTAGAATACTTGAGATGTGGCTGGCAATTTGTCCCACAAACACCATACAACACTGGCCAGAAAATTTGCTTTCAAATAATGTTAACTGAGGGATTAACATTCTGTCAGGCCACTTGAAAGAGCTCCGTGGCTCTTCTTGGAATAGTCCTGTGTAATATTTTCTAGAACAGATCAGGCTTAATTTAATCATTTTACCCAAGAAACACATTTGATAGCGCAGCATTCGCTCAGTCCTGCATTGGTGTGTCCTCAATTACATGTAGCAGGGCATGAAACCATGATCTTCTGATGTAGTGGCATGAATACCACCCACTGAACAAGCTTGACACGTTAGTGTATAGCACCATTGTGAAATACTGAATAAATACACAGAACCTACTTTGAGCCCGGATACGCATTTCACAATAAAAAAAAAGCATTACAACACTGGAGGAGAAAAATAAAACTGGATGATATTTACACTTGCGATGATGCAGATTAAAACTTAATCATCATCCTATTTGACTCTTTCTACAGTGACAGCAAGGAGTACAGTGCCATATGGTGTTAACAGCATATTGCACTGCTGAAATGTTCCTCACTTAGAGTGCAAGGTCTCAGACAACTAAACTTCACTTTTTTTTTCATCAAATTGGAAATACTTGTTAATGGATATGATTGTCCACCTAGGAAATTCCATGTCACTAGTTTGCAGACAGTGAGGACTACAGCTGTTGGAAGCCAGAGTCAGTAGATGTGAAGCTAGAAAAGCACAGCAGGTCAGACAACATCCGAGGAGCAGGGGAGTCCATGTTTTACACTGAAACATTTAATCAGGACTGGGGAGGGGGAGGGGAGCCCAGACGTAAATGGGGAGGGTCGGGTCGGGTGGGGAAGGGTAGATGAGATGATGATAGGTAGATGTAGTTAGGAGGTTATTGTGATTGGTCAGTAGGAAGGGTGGAGCAGATAGGTGAGTAGGAAGATGGACAGGTTAGGTCAGGTCAAGGAGACAAAGAGGAGGGGAGGGCTGGACATGGGATAAGGTTAGGGCTGGATTTTGAAGCTGGTGAAGTCAATATTGAGGCCATTGGGCTGTAGGCACCCAGGTGAAATATCTGGTGTTATTCCTCCAATTTACATTTGGCCTCACTCTGATAGTCGAGGCAGCCAAGCATGGACATGTCGCCTGGTGAGTGACAAGGGGAATTAAATGGATGTCAACCAGAAGGTCAGGTTGGTTGGTGCGTGCAGAATGTGAATGCTCCACAAATTGGTCCTCAAGTCTGTGTTTGGTCTCCCCAATATAGAGGAGACCACATCAGGAAAAAGGATACAATAGATCAGGTACAATAGATTCGGAGGTTGGTGGGGTGGTACGTAAGGACTATGGGAAATTTATCCTTATTGTTGTTGGGGGTGGGGAGGGTGTTTGAGGACAGAAATGCAGGACATGAGGGAGATATGGTTAAGGGCATCCTTAATTACAGAGAAGGTTCAGGTGCTCTGTGGCTGATAAGCCTGATCCTGGAGCTGCATTTCTACCACATGTTTGGCAGGAGTTTCTGAAAGGTGGAAGTAGTCTTTGGCCTTGAGATCATTGGCATTCCTTTCTCTAGTTCCTATTCCATATTTTCTCTTGCTGTTGGGTGTACTTGAATTATGACCCTTCATAACAGCAGTTTCTTCCAAGTCAGTGTTTTCTCAGCAAGGGTCTTCCACGTGATTCCACATGGCTGGCTCAACAGAGTTGGTTTTGGGTGATTGCAGTCTCAATGCTGGTACTGGCAGCTGCTTCAAGGACAGTGATGTTTATATGCCTGTCCTCCCAGCTGTTGCAAAGAACCCATGTCAAAGAGCTTTAGTGGTGCCTTGCAAAGACATGTTGTTTCGCCAGATATCTTTTAAAGGTTTTAGTCCAGACTTACAAATAAATGAGAAATTTGAATATATGGAGGCTAATAAATTTATTGCTTTTGCTCTTCTAACCAAGGCAAGTTGTTCCATGAAATGGTGGCTGTGCGAAGAAAATGCAAGTTACATTTGAAATTTATAAACTGTACCAGCAGATGGCAACAAACTCTAAATTATTCCACAGTAGTGACCAGACTAAACCCTACTGACTCAAACTGGAATTTGATAGAAATTTTCATTAAAACATGTTCAATCTTCTACATTTAAGAATAACAGAATAAACAAATGGATATCAGAAATATTTTGTTTTATGCAAATACTTCCCACCTCAAAATAATAACGTATCCACATGAAAAGCCATGTTCAAGGTACCCCATCCTGCTCATGCCCAGCTCTGCTCCCGCTCACCACTTCCTTCCTCTGTGCTGTCACTGTGAGCCAAGGCTATGGAGAAGAGCATCAAGAAGCACGAGGAGCAACTTTGAAAGGTCATTTGAAGGGTCCTGACCCAAAACTTCAGCTTTCCTGTTCCACTGATGCTGCCTGACCTGCTATGTTCCTCCAGTTCAACACTTAGTTATTAAATCTAACAATCCCAGATTGGCACTTCTGCACCGTCCAGACCTGCACTTTCAGCAGCCCTGAAACTTCTGGCTTCTAATTCAATCTGGCCCTGAAGTCTGGCTTCTTATTGAAGAATCTTGAGAAGTTACCCATTTTGAGGAGAGGGAACCAGCAAAAGGATGGGTTGGGGTGGGGGACAAGCTGCTTCAAAATGGCAATAATCAGGTCACACGGCCCTATGTCACACTGGTGAGAAACTACATTTTATCTAATGATGTTAAACAAGGTTACAGACCCTATAAACTTACCAAAGACAATGCAAAACAACATTAATAGGGGCAACTTAAAACATGTAGTTACTATAATACATCATTTGGGATCTACATAAAGAGAAAATACTATTCCACTATGCTCAGACAGTGGAAAACAATATGACCAGAACAGTAAAACTAGCAGCAGCAGATCGATCAACAGCAAATGCAGCTCAACTTGTTCCAGATAATAGGAGTGTGCAGGGAAAAAAGGAAAAAGAATGAGTGCGCTGAAAAACAGGGGAAACATAGATGATATTAGAAATGCATGAGAGTTCTGTCAACATCTGAACAAAGATTAATTGTCTCTTCTCATTCAGATGCTGGCATTTCCAATATCTTGTTTTCAGTAAAACAAAAAGTGTCATACTGAGATGGCTGCATAAAGTATGACCATTATTTAGTAATCATTTCACCTGTCTGTTCTTTCAGTTCATATCACTTGTCATTTGAAACATTTTAGTATCCAGTACAGACCTATAGTATCTTCCTATAATTTTCTAAACTTAAACACATTCTCCATAAACACAAGGCCATTTTTCATCTTCTGAACATGAAACTCTTGCTGTGGTTGGAACTCAATCTTGTCTCAGAGATAAGTGCACTACCACTCAGTTAAACTAAACTGTAACAACATGAAATCAAACCAGTCAGCTAGAATTTTTTCATTTTTCATCTTCTGAACATGAAACTCTTGCTGTGGTTGGAACTCAATCTTGTCTCAGAGATAAGTGCACTACCACTCAGTTAAACTAAACTGTAACAACATGAAATCAAACCAGTCAGCTAGAATTTTTTCATTTTTCATCTTCTGAACATGAAACTCTTGCTGTGGTTGGAACTCAATCTTGTCTCAGAGATAAGTGCACTACCACTCAGTTAAACTAAACTGTAACAACATGAAATCAAACCAGTCAGCTAGAATTTTTTCATTTTTCATCTTCTGAACATGAAACTCTTGCTGTGGTTGGAACTCAATCTTGTCTCAGAGATAAGTGCACTACCACTCAGTTAAACTAAACTGTAACAACATGAAATCAAACCAGTCAGCTAGAATTTTTTCCTACTCATTTTCACAAGGACATTAATTTTTAGTATTGAGTAATTGAATATTACCTTGTTTAGTCCAAGATTGTGTTCAACAAACAGCCTCCTTGAAATTTCAAGGCTGTTTTGAAAGTGAAATGTCTGTTTGATTATCTTTGAACCTTTTTCAAATCAGTTGAGGCTTTGACATCACATACAGGCAAATGGCAAGAAAATACATACATAATACCTTGTTCCCGCTGTTGATCATTCTGTTCCATAGAAACCAGTGCAGAGAAATGGGCCTGGTCGTAGGCTAAGACTAAAGGTGAGCAGTGACATCTGTTAGGGGGTACTTCCAGAGGTAAGTAAATTCCTCCAAAAGGTATTGGTGCAAATGCTGCAACAATAAAAAGCATTAACATTTCTTCAGCATACTGGGCACTGGGATGTGAAATAATCGACTGATATAGCAGAGTCATCTCAAAACTAAAGATGGCCTTTTCTTCACAGCCGTCTATTGGAAGATCCTATTTCAAACGTAACCTAACTATTCTTATTTAGGTACTGACTGGACTGCTATGTATTTACAGCATTTTCCATGACATCAAATTATTCATTAATTGAGTATTGCATCTCAAAATCACTATTTGCAGACTGGAGAAACAGCACAAAGTGCTAATATTAAACAATTGTGCATTTTGCTGAAGAATTCCTTGTCTAGCTTGCTGCTCAAGTTTAACTGCACCTGTAATAGTTACTGAAGGCACTGATAATTTAAAACAATCTTGAAACAAAACACCACAGATGCTGCCACATTTGCTTCTCCAGCAACATGTATTTTGTTTCAGATTTTCAGCACCCACAGCTCTTTGTTTTTTGGATTAAGTTGTAAATTGGACAGACTTATTTAAAACAATTCACTGAATATTATTCTTGAGGTGAACGTGCTCTTCTTCATTCTTGGTACATAGTCACTATTATTTAAAGTTTATCAACTCTCCCCTTTCTGCTCTACATATACCAACTATGGTCAAGCATGCAGCTGCCCGCTAGTGCTGTCTTCAAACTGGTTGTAAATATATGTAGTTAACAACATGGCAAGCAATACTACCTGTAATTTTACTCCTACTGCATGACAATATCTGGCCCCTAACTTCATCTTTACTTGTATATGGCTGCAGATACAGGAGGCAGATCTTGTACTATATATAGTATCCTGTGGCTCAGGGTGTACCTGTAACTAGTTCTTGAACCAGCTGCTGTGAAATTTGAAGGTACAAAGTGAATGACACATGGAGAATTTTTCTGTCGAACACCATTACAAAGAGATCTTAACCAAATGGGTCAATGGGCTGAAAAATGGCAGACGGTGTTCAATGTGGATAAACGCAAGGTATTGTGTTTTGGTACAACAAACGGGCAGGGCTTCTACAATTGACGGTAGGGCCTTGGTAGTGTTGGAGCATCAAGGGGCCTAGGGGTGCAGGTACATAATTCTTTGAAGTTTGTGTTACAGATAGACAGGGTGGTTAAAAAGGCTTTTAGTACACTTACCTTCCTTGCTCAGTCCTTTGAGTTAGCAGTTGGGAAGTCATGTTGAGGTCGTAAAGGACATTGGTAAGGACTTGTCTGGAATACTGTGTCTAGTTCTTTTTGCCCAGTTATAGGAAGGATATTATCAAGCTGGAGAGGGTTCAGAAGAGATTTAATGTACGTTGCTGGGTATGGAAGATTTGAGTTGTAAAGCAAGGCTGGATTGACTGAGACTTGTTTTTACTGGAACGTAGAAGGTTGAGAGATTTTATAAAATCATGAGGTCTAAAAATAGGGTTATTGGGAGGTGTCTTTTCCCTAGAATAGGGTATTTTAAGACTGGGAGGAGGCACACTTTTATGGTGAGGGGAGAGAAATTTAAAAAAGGTACAGGGGTAAAGCAGAGGGTGGCTCGCGTGTGGAATGAACTTCCTGAGGAAGTGGTGGATGTGAGCATAGTTATGGCTTTTAAAAGACACCTGGGTAAGTACACGAACAAGAAATGTTGGAAGGATATGGGCTAGCAGCGGGCAGGTAGAGCTAGTTTAGTTTGGAATTATGATTGGCATGGACTGGTTGGGCCAAAGGGTCTGCTTCCGTGCTGTATTACTATGCTTGAAGTGCCTAACCTTTACGATGTGTCACTGCGTGGCTAAGGTTCCACAAGAACTCAGGTGACAGGCCAGTCTAACTAGTTTCACTGTGTGGTGTTGCCCACTGGAATATTGAATCACTTGGAGAAAATTACCTTAAAAGAATAAAACAGAAGAAAAGGCAGACTAACCTTCACCTCCAGAATCCCTTAGCATTGTATCTGCAACAACAACAATTGGTCTTCGTAATACATGAGCCAAAACAAAGACATGGAACTCCTCTAAACTTTCATAAACTGGATCCTCTGTGTTATCCACACTGTGAATAAAAAAGGTTACCCAATGGTGTTATACAAAGTATATAACTTCATAGTATCTTATAAATTCACAAGGTAAACCTTTCTTTCAAATCAAATTGTATCGTTCTTGTTCTAGTCAAGATGAAGGATACATGGTAATTGATTTTTACTTGCGGTATCCAACGTCAGCATCAAGTACACCCAAGTCAGGGAAGGCAAGGTGAGATGCAAAGTAAAAGATTTTCTATTATGTCCTAAAGCATCTCAGTGCTCAACTCAGGTCTTTTTATTCAATTTCCAGGCCAGCTATTCCTGTTAATTTGGTGTCATTATCTGGGAGAGCTTTGGAATATGAGCCCATATCCTGAAGGAACTGGGCTAGATCGTTTGAAAACATTTTACATAGGATTCTAAACTAGAACAGAGACGACTGTTCATTTAATTGGCTTGGGCCGATGTTTAACCCATTGAACCGAATTCTCAGACAAACATGTATTATTTATGACTTATGGGTGCTAGTTTTTTCTGTAAGCACTCTCTACCAACAGACACTTTTTAGGTTACCATAGTTGCCTCTGAATCTAAAAATGGATACATCTAGTAGCATAAATTTCTACATGAAATATGTTTAATATAAGAAACCCATACACTTCAGACTTGTGAATTTCGAAATTATATACATCTTTGAGTGAAGGTAACGCATTTTAGATTGAATCATTTGAAGAATTGACATTCTACTGCTTTGTAGGCATCTGAAGTGCTTTCCATCTTGAGGCTTAGACACTGCATGTACTGACAATTTTATTTTATTTCTTCTGTCATTTCAGGTCTTTCTCTCTTAGCATTCTGCATTATTTTGCAAATGCAAAGGGGTTAAGTGTTAATGCTGTAGCAAGATGAGAAAGCATGGTCCAAGATAACTCGACTTCTTCAGCAGGCAAACATTTTAACAGATGCTCCAGTGATTTTATTCTACCAAATGGATGGCTGAAAGTAGGCTTCCACCTCCAAAAGCAGTAGCATTCAGACACCAAGAGGATGAAGAGCCTCTCAAGCAGGTTACATTCTTAGGTTGAAGAATAGTACTGCAAAGTTAAATGAGATTATTTGCAGAATTCTACTCATGACATATTCTATTCCAATCATGATTAAATGCAGTTAAATGTAACAGGTTCTGATAGTTACTCCAAATAATTGAAGACAATAATCAAACAGACAGCAAATATTCTGGGTATTCTTTCAGTAGTAACTGGAATTCTAGACAGTGGAAGCCAGAATGTCAAGGCTTCCCTACACATGGGTGACATCACTGTTTTCTGCTCAGATTTGCTGTCAGTGTGCAGACTCGCAAGCATCTCAAACCAGTTTGAACTGGCCTCTGGGGCCAGGTAAATTGAGGCAAGAGTGAGACCATGTTCTCTGGAAACTGGGCTGACTGATCCTTTATACCTTTCATCATTAGGACAGATTATGTGAAGGTGCTGGGTGTACGGCCTGGAGGCACTGCGGTGTGCATCTAAGCTTAGGAAGAGCATATTGCGAAGGTGAGGCAGAAACTGGGCAGATGGGAGCACTGCTCTCTCTCCATTACGGGTTAAAATAAAATGCTGGTCATCAGGTGTGACACATTCTTGGTGTTATAATAGGTCTGGCCAATTCCCTGACCCTGCACCACTGCAGTCACCCAAGCCGACCTCCATTTCATGTGGAGGTCAAACGTGGATCAAGTCTGAAGGGGCACCACATATAAAGCTCTAGATGGGTAGGGGTAATGTACCCAATACCATCCTCATTCTGGTGGCCACGCTTGTGTACATCTGCATCAAGTTGTGTACACACCCTTGGTACTCAAGCACCAACTGTCACTACGTACTGAGGTTCTATCTTTCCCCAGAGGTATGTAGGATAGGTCTGACCTTATTGCCGCAGAACACTCCAAGTAGTTGGGCTGTTTCGTTTCACCTATCTTTTGTGGAGAAATTTGCAAAGATAAACACCTTTGACCACATATCCATTAGGAAGTGGTTAGCAAGTAACAATCTTGAGACCCTGTGGAATAAGGAGAGGGTGGATCCCTGAGCAGACTGCCAAAGTCATTTGGCAGAATGCCCTATCACAGAACTTTCCAACAAACGCCAAGACATCACTTGTCTGATGATGACATGGGCACTACTCATCAAATTCTTCATGTATGCCTGGACTCCTTATGCATATTGCCCTTAAAGCAGCTGGTGGGTTGGATGGGGGGTGGGATGAAACTGTCACACATGTCCTTCTGGAACGTATGTATGCAAAGGTAGTCCGGCGACAGACACAGTAATTTTGTACAGAGTTGTCCTGAGCAGCTCCTTGATGCAAGACTCTGTGCTATACAGGATCCCTGTAACACATACAGACATTGACTGCATCTGGAAGACCGTCAACTTGATGAAGGACACTCTCCGGTGTTCCCAAACCTGTTGGTCTTTCAGTGCGAAGAGTTGGTCTCGATCGAATTTTGCAGACTGGCAAATTCCAAGGTCCAGGACTAAGTGCTGAGGGATGCACAAAAGCTTAGCAGGGCCACCATGGCCTAAGTTCTTTCTGCCGAAGTACAATGATGGTCCATTCAGTTATTGGACACTCTTGATGCCTCAAATACATGTAAATCGTTTCTTACATAATTAAAAAATGACTTTGGTTTGTTGCAACTATAAAGAAAGTCAAACCCAAATGTTGGTTCTCAATATGCAAAGAATGTACAAAACTGTGCGGCATGTTGGCGCAGTGGTTAGCATTGCTGCCCATAGAGCCAGGGACTCTGATACGATTCTACTCTCAGACAACTGTCTGTGTGGAATTTGCATGTTCTCATGTCTGCATGGGTTTCTGCTGGGTGCTCCAGTTTCCTCCCACAGTCCAATTGTGTACAGGTTAGGTGAACTGGCCATGCTAAATTGCCCACAGTGTTCAGGAATGTGTAGGATAGGTGGGTTGGCCATTGGAAGTGCAGGATTACAGGGACAGGGTAGGGGGATAGGTCTGGGTGGGAAGCTGATTGGAAGGTTGGTGTGGACTTGTTGCGCCAAATGGCTTGTTTCCACACTGTAGGAATTCTATTAGAAAAAGACTGAACTGCTTTTCTATCTGTGTATGTCCAAAACAAAAATTAAAATATGCTTTGCAAAAAAAAAAATTGGATCAACTTTGTTGTAGCTCATCTTTGAGGGTGTTACAAGAAATGCAACCTATGTAATACGGGAGGGATAACTACAATACCTGCCCACTGGACATTAGTTAAATCATCATCAAATTTTCATAGAATTAAAGAATCCCTACAATGTGAAAGGAGACCATTCGGCTGAAGTCCTCACTGATCTCTGAAAAGCATTCCATCCAGACTCATTTCATTATTTAATCCCTGTAACTCAGCATTTGCCATGGCTAATCTACTTAATTTACATATCTGTGGACACTGTGGGAAATTTAGTGATGGCCAATCCACATAATCTGCACACCTTTGGACTGTGGGAGGAAACTGGATCGCCCAGAGTAAATGCATGCAGACACGGGACAATGTGCAAACTCCCCAGAGGCAGATGCCCAAGGGTGGAATCAAACCAGGTTCCCTGGTGCTGTGAGGCAGCACTGTTAACCAGTGAGCCACCGGGCTGCCCTTTTGCTGGCTGTGTAGTTTGTGACAACTAAAGATACAGGAAATCCCATCACTTTCTTGTCTTAGCAAATTCCATTGACCTGATCTAAACTTCATTCAATGCAGACGTTTACAGAACTGAAGAAGGGCATTCGGCTAATCACATCTGTGCCTGTCAACAAAAATCTGACTACACTAATCCTATTTTCCAGCTACTGGCTCATAGCCATGGAGGCTATGGCAATGCAAGTCAATATCTACATACTGCTTAAATGTTGCAAGAGGTTTTGATTTCACAACCCTTCCAAACTGCTGAAACCTCCCTCACGAGTTAAAAAAGTTCTCCCCTTCTAAATCTTAAAGCTATGCTCCCTGGTAACTGACACCTCTATTAATGGAAAAAGCGCCTTCCTATTCATGCTATCCATGCTTTTCATAATACTCACCACCACTGTCAGGGCTCTTTTTAAACCTTAATTGAAGAAACAAAACCCTTTCCTCACAGATCAGACCCCTTCTTACCCAGGCAACATCCCGAAAAATCTCCTCTGCACTCTTTGCAATCACATCTTCCATGGTGACCAGAAACGCACACAGTGCTCCAGGTGTAGGCCAACCAGAGTTTTATACAGTTCCTGTTTTCATATTTCATAGTGGTTAGTATATGTAAATATCCCATTTTCCATCCTAAACATCTGATTTTCCTGTCCTGCTACTTTCAGGGTTCTGTGGTTATCCACAAGGTTCCTCTGATCTTCAGTACTTTCCAGACTCCTATCATTCATGGAATAATCTCTTGTCTGGTCTGCCTCCCAAAAGCACATTACTTCACTCAGAGTTGAATTTCACTTGCCACTGCTTTGCTCAGTTGACCAGTGTATTGATATCCTCCTGCAGTTCACAGCTACCCTCCTCACTGTTTATCAATTTTCGCGTCATTCTTGAACTCCTTCCTCATGTTCCCCACATTTACGTGCAAATTGTTCCTGTACACGACAAACAGCAAGGTCCTTAACACCAAACCCAGTGGATCCACTGGAAACAGGCTTCCAGTCACTGAAACATCCCTCCACCATCAATTTTCTGCTTCCTGCCTGTCAGCCAAGTTTGGGTCCAACATTGCACCTTAACTTGGATTCCTCTGGTCTTACTTTCTTGGTCAGATTTCCATGATGGTGACTCAGTGGTTAGCACTGCTGCCTCACAGCGCCAGGGACCTGGGTTCGACTCCACCCTCCAGTGACTGTCTGTGTGGAGTTTGCACGTTCTCACCGTGTCTGCATGGGTTTCTTCCTGGTGCTCCAGTTTCCTCCCACAGTCTAAAGATGTGCAGGCCAAGTGGATTGGCCATGCTAAACTGCCCGTAGTGTTCAGGGATACGTAGATTAAGTGGGTTATAGGGGGATGGTTCTGGGTGGGATGCTCTGAGGGTCGGTGTGGACATGTTGGGCCGAAGGGCCTGTTTCCACACTGAAGGGATTCTATGATGATTGACCTTAGCAAAAAGCCCTGCTGAAGTCTATGTAGACAACACAGAATGCATCACTTTCATCAAAGCTCCTGGTTACTTCAAAAGGTTTGATCAAACTTGTCAATCTAAACCTTCTCTTAACAGATCCATGCTGACTAAGCGTGGAGCTGGAGGAACACAGCAGGCCAGGCTGCAGAGAAGCAGGCAAGTTGATGTTTTTCTGAAGGGTCTCGAGCCGAAACGTCAACTTTCCTGCTCCTCTGATGCTGCCTGGCCTGCTGTGTTCCCCCAGCTCCACGGTGTTGTCTCCGACTCCAGCATCAGCAGTTCTCACCATCTCCATGCTGACTAATTCTGATAACTGTGTATTTCCTCAAGTAGAGCTGTATACAGTCCTCAGGATTGTTCCTAATAACTGGAACACCGTATAAAATTTCAGAAGAAAGAGGATTTTAATTTGTAATTGACTGAAGGGTTTGGGGAACAGGGAGGAAAGTAAAGTTGAGGCTGAGATAAGATTAACCATGATTACAGTGAATGGTGAAGCAAGCCTGAGGAAGTGAATTGCCTATTCATGGTCGTAGTTCTCACATTCTTAACTTTTCAATATCAAGATTAGCCTGTAATCTCCTGGTCTATCCTTTTCTCCCATTTTTAATAATGAGAGGATTTTAGCAGTCCTCCAGTCCTTTTGGCACCTTACTGTGGCCACAGAGATGAACTGAAAATTGTTATCATAGCCCCGGATATCTCTTCACTCACCTCATTCAACACTGTAGATTTGTACACTTTTATGGCTACTAAACCCTCTAGTACCACCTCTACCATTTTTTCCCCCCGAATACTTGAGACCCCACCCTGTTGTCTACATGTGTGTTGTCCTTTTCCATTGTGAAGGCCAATGCCAAATATGTATCTTCGGGTCCACATGTAGATTACCGCTATTGTCCCTAATGGAACCTACTCTTTCCCTAGTTATTTTCTTGCTACTATTTAAAAAATACTTGAGTTTTCCTTTATTCTACCCACCAGTTCTCTTCATACACTCTTAGCTTTCCTCATTTCCTTTTCAAATTTCTCCTCGCACTTTTTATATTTCTCTAGGGACTTTACAGTATTCAGCTCTTGATATCTGCCATGAGCTTCTCTTTTATTTTAAATTGAAATTTTAAAAATTATTTAGCAGAATTTTGGCTTTGTTCCCTATTGGATAATGTAAATATTCACCATGCAAGTGAGGCAAATTGGAAAGGTAGGCTGCCCCTGAACCACTTGGTAAAGTTCAAAAGCCACTGCAATAAAGTATAATGCCCACCATTAGGATCTTCTTTTTAGTATTGCAGGAAAGTTATTGAACTTTGACGAATAACTAGATTAAATTGCTGAGGCTAATCAAGCCCTTTGATACTGCACAAATTATTTACATCTTATTCTTACAAGGTTAGATCAACTTAAAAATAATACACACATTCATCTTTTCCATTTCAAATACACTGAATATAAAGTTGTAAAACTAAAAGCATCAATACTTTAATTTCAAATTACTGCATATTTGACCAGTCATATCTCTGCCATTTCCCTGTAGCAGCACTTCACCTAGATCTCTCATCTGCCTTTTTCGTATAGCCCTGCAAATTGTTTCTCTCCAGATAATTATCCAATTCTCTTTTGAAGGCTTCAATTGAATCAGCCTCCTCAGTGTCTCAGAAATTGCATTCCAGATCCTTATCAGTCACAATGTTAAAAAATCTTGTCCTCATGTCACTACTGCTTTTGTTTCCAATCAACTCAAATCAGTGTCATCTGGTTCTCAGTCTTTCTGCTAAGAGGAACAATTGCTACTCTACTCATTCAAAACTCAATTTTGAACACCTTGATCAAATCCCCTTTTAAAGTTCCCTTCTCCAAAACAAAAACATGCCAGCTTCTCTAATAGATCCGCGTAATTAGAGTTCCTTATGCTTGGAACCATTCTCGTGAATCTTTCTTAAATACTTCCTAAATTGTGGTGCCCAAAATAAGGGACAAAACCCCAGTTGAGCCAAACCAACGTTTTAAACAAACAGTTTTATCATAACTTGCTCAATTTTATATTCTACTTCCTCATTAATAAAGCCTAGAATCCTCCATGCTTTCTGTGCCTCAACATACCTTGCCACCTTCATCAATTTGTGTATATACACCCCAGGTCACTCTGGTCCAGCACCCCCATTAGAATTGTACCCTTTATTTTACATTACTGCTTCATATTCTTCCTACAAGATTAATCACCTCATACTTCTCTGTTAAATTACATTTGCTATTTGTTCACCGATTCCACCAACCTCCATATTCTTCAAGTCTAAAACTATCCTCCACACAGGTCATTATACCTTAAAGTTTTGCCCTGCAAATTGCGGCCTATACGCTCACACAGAGGTCATAAGACAGAGCAACCCCCCAAACACCCAATATATATTCCAGTTCAAAAACAAATTGTTTGCTCTACTCCATTTCGAGTTGCACACCCAATTTGGCATCCGTGATGTTATGGTTCCTTTTATTCTAAGACCTCTAACTTTTTTTAAACCAGTATGTTTTGTGGCACTTTATCCGATGCTTTTTCAAGTCAAATACACCATCTTATCAGCAATATCAGCTTTGTGCATCAAAAAAATCACGATTTGCACTGAACAAATCCATGGTGGTCTTCCCTACTTAACTCATACTTGTTTTATAACTACTGATTTCCAATAATAATTTCCCAAATTATAGTGTGTGAGTCACAAACTCAGGTACTGCAAGTGGTCAAAGCTAATAGAATATTACCATTTATTGAGAGAGAAATTAAATACATAAGTAAGGAAGTTGTGCTTCAGTTATACAGGGGGCTGGTGAGACCACATCTGGAGTATTGTGTACAATACTAGTCACCTTATGTGAAGGAGGATATAAAGCCTTTAAAAGCAACTTAGAGAATGTTCTAACGAAGGATTCGAAACTTTAGCAGTTTTCTCCCCACAGCTGCTATCAGATTTGCTGAGTCTCTCCAGCAATTTCTGTTTTCACCAGACTTGTCTTATGAGGGAACATCACAGAAGCTAGGCTTTTAGCTGTGATAATGGAAACTGCAGATGCTGGAGAATCCAAGATAATAAAATGTGAGGCTGGATGAACACAGCAGGCCCAGCTCCTGAGATGCTGCTGGGCCTGCTGTGTTCATCCAGCCTCAAATTTTATTATCTAGGCTTTTAGCTGCTGGATGTTAAAAGAATAAGGGCTGACTTGCTCAAAACATGAAAGATCCTGAAGCATCCTGTGGGGATGTATGTGAAGAGGAGAAAAGCACGGAAAGGATACAGCACAGAACACAGCCACTTGGCCCATCCCACATGAAGACACCCAGGTAACCTTTCTGATCTCATCTTCTTGCACATGGCCCATATTCTTGAAGCTAACATCACATTGGGTGCAGATCAAGGGACTTTTTTTTAAAAGAGAGTTTTTGGTCTCTGTCCCCACCACCAACTCAAGCAGCAAATTCTAGACACCCCCCACACTCTGCATAAAAAAAGATTTTCCTCACTGCCCCTCAAATCCTTCTGTCACTTAGCTTGAATCTTCAACCCCCAGTTTGAGAACTCTCTGCTAAGGGAAACTGTTTCCTACTGTCAACTCTATCTCTAACCCTCACAATTTTGTATACCTCACTGATGTCATCCCTCAGCCTTCTCTGTTCCAAGGAAAACAACCTAACTGCTCCAATCTCTCCTTGTAGCTATAATTCTCCCACCCTGGCAACATTCTAGTAAATCTTTTCTGCACTCTCTTCAAAGCAATTATGTCCTTCCTATAATGTTTGACCAGAATTGCACACAATATTCTAGTTGTGGCCTCACCAATGTTTTATACAGTTTCACCATTATATCCCTACTTTGTATTCTATGTCTCTGCAAAGGAAGGACAGCATTTCATATACTTGACTTTATAACCTTATCTACCTGTGCTACTACATTTAGAGACTTGCACTTGCACACAAAATCCCTCACTTCATCTACCCCTTTCAGTACATTCCCATTCATTGTGTTACACAGTGTGGAGCTGAAGGAACACAGCAGGCCAGGCAGCATCAGAGGAGCGGAAAGCTGATGTTTTGGCTTGAAACACATCTTCAGAAATGGGGGAGGGGCAAGGGATCTGGGAAATAGAGAGAGGAGAGGTGGAGGAGGTAGGTGGGATGGTGTTTGGTGAGTGCAGGTAGACTGTGTTGGGGATTGGTCAGCAAGGTGGGAGGAGGTGGGAGAGAAGACGGACAAGTTGAGGAGGTGGGGTTGAGACGGAGACCATAGGGGCTGGTCTCTCTGTGACTCCCTCATCCACTCCACACTCCCCACGAGCCCCACCACTCCTGCACCTTTCCCTGCAACCGCAGGAAATGCTACACCTGCCCCCTCACCTCCAGCCAAAGACCCAAAAAAGACACTCCTACCTATTTCCCTTTCACCTCTGCCTCCTTGACCTGTCCGTCTTCTCTCCCACCTAGCCACTCCATCTCACTGGCCAATCAGTGGCAGATGATTTGAATTCAATTAAAACAATTCTGGAATTAAGAATCCACTGATCACCATGAAATCATTGGTAATTGTCGAAAAGATCTGGTTCACTAATGTCCTTCAGGGAAAGAAATTTGCCACCCTCACCCGGTCTGGCCTACATGTGACTCCAGACCCTCGGCAATGTGGCTGACTCTCAACTGCCTTCCGAAATGGCCGAGCAAGCCATTTAGTTGTACCAATCACTATAAAGTCTCAAAGAAACGAAACCGGACGGATCACCTGGCACTGGAAAAGACAATGGGAGAAACAGCCCTGTCTCACTAATATCTGGGGGCTAGCTCCGAAGTTGGGAGAGCTGTCTCGTAGACTAGTAAAGCAACAGCCTGACATAGTCATATTCACAGAATCATACCTTAATGTCCCAGACATCATCATCCTCACCCCTTGATATGTCCAGTCCCACCGGCAGTGCAGACCCAGTAGAGGTGATGACACAGTGGTATAGATTCGGCAGGGAGTCGCTCTGGGAGACCTCAATAGAGACTCCGGACCCCATGAAGTCTCATGACTTCAGGTTAAACATGGGCAAGGAAACCTCCTGCTGATTACCACACATCATCCTTCCTGACCTGATGAATTAGTACTCTTCCATGTTGAATAACACTTGGAGGAAGCACTGAGGGTGGCAAGGGCACAAGTTGTACAATGGGTGGGGGATTTCAGTGTCCACCACCAAGAGTGGCTCGGCAGCAGTACTACTGATTGAGCTGTTCAGGTCCTAAAGGTCTGCGGCAGGTGGTGGAGGAATCAACAAGAAGGAAAAACATACTTGACCTCATCCTTACCTATCTGCGAGATCCAATTGTGTCTGTCCACGACAGTACCAGAAAGAGTGACCATCGCACAGTCCTTGTGGAGACCAAGTCCCACCTTCACACTGAAAACAACTTCCAGGATGCCTAACCTGAAGAAGTTACCCTCCTCCCTCCGGAACAAACTCAGAGGATCTCTCTCCCACTGCAACCCTCTTGTCATCACTTCGGCCAAGCTTTTCTGATGAAGGGTCGAGGCCCGAAACATCAGCTTTTGTGCTCCTAAGATGCTGCTTGGCCTGTGTTCATCCAGCACCACACTTTGTTATCTCACAACTTCCATTGTGTTGTGTGGCACTATCATACTAAATGGGACAGGCTTTGAACATATCTAGCAACTCAAGACTGGGCATCCATGAGGTGCTGTGGGCTGATAACAGTAGAATTATACTCCAGCATAATCTGTAACCTCATGGTTTGGTATATGCCCCACTCAAAAATTACCATCAAGACAGGGGATCAAGCCTGGTTCAATGAGGGGTGCAGGAGAGCATGCCAGGAGCAGCACCAGGCATACCTGAAGATGAGGTGTCAATGTGGTGAAACCACCAAACAGGACTACTTGCACACCAAACAGCAACAGCAGCAAGTGATCGATAGAGCTAAGCGATCCCACAACCAACGGATCAAATCTAAGCTCTGCAGTCCTGCCACATCGAGTCGCAAATGGTAGCGGACAATTGAACAACTCACTGGAGGAAGAAGCTCCACAAATATCCCCATCCTCAATCGAAGAGCCCAACACATCAGTACAAAAGATAAGGCTGAAGCATTCGCAGCAATCTTCAGTTTTCAGCTAATTCGATTCACTTCACGTGACTTCAAGAAACAGTTGGAGATACTGGATACTACAAAGGCTACGGGCCATGACAACATTCCAGTAGTGGTACTGAAGGCTTTGCTCCAGAACTTGTCGCTCCCCTAGCCAAGGTGTTCCACTTTAGTTACAACACAGGTATCGACCTGATAATGTGGAAAAATTGCCAATGTATGTCCTGTACACAATAAACACAACAAATCCAACCCTGCCAATTACTGCCCCATCAGTCTACTCTTGATCAGCAGTACAGTGATGGAAGTGATGGAACAGTGCTATCAAGAAGCACCTGCTCAGTGACACTCAGTTTGGGTTCTGCCAGGGCCACTCAGATCCTGATTTCATTACAGCCTTGGTTCAAACACGGACAGAACAGCTGAATCCCAGAGGTGAGGTGAGAGTGACAGCCCTTGACATTAAGGCTGCATCCAACCAAATGTGGCATCAAGGGTCCCTGGCAAAACTGGAATCAATGGGTATCAGGGGGCAAGTGCTCTGGTGGTTGGAGTCATAACTGACAAATAGGAAGATGGTCATGGTTGTTGGAGGCCAGTCATCTCAGCTCCAGGACATCTCTGCAGGAGTCCCTCAGAGTAGTGTCCATGGTCCAAGCATCTTCAGCTGCTTCATCAATGACCTTTGCTTCATAATAAGGTCAGAAGTGGGGATGTTTGCAAATGATTGCACCATGTTTAGCACCGTTCATGACTCCTCAGATACTGAAGCTGTCCGTGTTCAAATGCAACGAGGTCTGGGCAGTATCCATACTATGGCTGACAGGTAGAAAATAACATTCATGCCACGCAGATGCCAAGCTATGACCATTACCAATAAGAGAAAATCTAACCACCGCCTCCTGACATTCAACGGTGCTACAATCCCTGAATCCCCCACTATCAACATCCTAGGGGTTATCATTGACCAGAAACTCAACTGGACTCACCACATGAACACAGCAGCCACAAGAGCATGTCAGAAGCTAGGAACGCTGCGGTGAGTAACTCATCACCTGACTCCTGAACGCCTGTTCACCATCTGCAAGGCACAAGTCAGGAGTGCGATGGAATACTCCCCACTTCCCTGGATGAGTGCAGCCCCAACAATGTTTAAGATACTTGACACTATTCAAAATAAAGCATCTCACTTGATTGGCACCACATTCATAAATATTCACTCCCTCCACCACCGATGCTCGGTAGCAGCAGTGTGTACTATCTACAAGATGCACTGCACAAATTCACCAAAGATCCTGAAATAGCACCTTCCAAACCCATGACACTTAGAACATAGAACAATGCAGCGCAGAACAGGCCCTTCAGCCCTCGATGTTGCGCCGACCTGTGAACTAATCTAAGCCCCTTCCCCATACTACCCCTTCATTATCCACATGCTTATCCAAGGACTGTTTAAATGCCCTTAATGTGGCTGAGTTAATTACATTGACAGGTAGGGCGTTCCACGCCCATACAACTCTGAGTAAAGAACCTGCGTCTGACATCTGTCTTAAATCTATCACCCCTCAATTTGTAGCTATGCCCCCTTGTACAAGCTGAAGTCATCATCCTCGGAAAAAGACTTTCACTGTCCACCCTATCTAAACCTCTGATCATCTTGTATGTCTCTATTAAATCCCCTCTTAGCCTCCTTCTCTCCAATGAGAATGGACTCAAGTCCCCCAGCCTTTCTTCATAGGGCATGCGCTCCAGACCAAGCAACACCCTGGTAAATCTCCTCTCCACCTTTTCCAATGCTTCCACATCCTTCCTGTAATGGGGCGACCAGAACTGCACGCAATATTCCAAATGAGGCTGCACTAGCCTTTTGTATAATTGCATCATCACATCAATCCCTCTACCAGTAAAACCTAAAACACTAAGCCTTCTTAACAGCACTATCAACTTGGGTGGCAGCTTTCAGGGATCTATGTACATGGATACCAAGATCCCTCTGCACATCTACACTACCAAGAATCTTTCCATTGACCCGGTATTCTGCCTTCCTATTATTCCTCCCAAAGTGAATCACCTCACATTTATCCGTATTAAACTCCATTTGCCACCTTTTGGCCCAATTCTGCAGTTTATCCAAGTCTCCCTGCAACCTGCAACATTCTTCTGCACTGTCCACCACTCCACCGACTTTAGTGTCATCTGCAAACTTGCTAACCCATTCACCAATGCCTGTGTCCAAGTCATTTATAGAAATGACAAACAGCAGTGGTCCCAAAACAGATCCTTGAGGCACACCACTAGTGACCGGACTCCAGGCTAAATTGTTTCCATCAACCACCACTCGTTGCCTTCTTACAGAAAGCCAGTTTCTAATCCAAACTGCTAAATCTCCCTCAATCCCGTGCCTCTGTATTTTCTCCAATAGCCTACCATGTGGAACCTTATCAAAGGCTTTACTGAAGTCCATGTACACCACGTCAACTGCCCTACCCTCATCCACATGGTTGGTCACCTTCTCAAAAAAACTCAATGAGGTTTGCGAGTCACGACCTGCCCTTGACAAATCCACGCTGACTATCTCCAATCAAATTGTTGCTTGCCTGATGATCATAAATCCTACCTCTTATAATCCTTTGCAAAATTTTTCCTACAACAGACGTACGGCTCACAGGCCTATAATTACCTGGGTCATCCCTACAGCCCTTCTTGATCAAGGGCACAACATTTGCAATCCTCCAGTCCTCTCATATTAAACCTGTAGACAACGAGGACTGAAAGATCAAGGCCAAAGGCTCCACCACCTCCTCCCTAGCTTCCCAGAGAATCCTCGGAAAAATCCCATCCAGCCCAGGGGATTTATCTACCTTCACCCCTTCTAGAATTGATAACACCTCCACCTTACTAACCTCAATCCTTTCAATTCTGGTAGCCCTTAACTCCGTCTTCTCCTCCACAATATTCTCCTTTTCCTGAGTGAAAACAGATGAGAAATATTCGTTTAGCACCTCTCCGATCTCTAAAGGGTCTGTCTTTGACTGGCCCTATTCCTACCCTAGTCATCCTCTTATTCCTCACATACCTATAGAAAGCTTTAGGGTTCTCCTTTATTCTACCAGCCAATGTCTGCTCATGCCCCGTCCTTGCTCTTCTTAACTCTCTCTTTAAATCCTTCCTAACTAATCTGTAACTCTCCATCACCTCATCTGAATGATCTGGTTTCATCATCACGTAAGCTTCCCTCTTCAACTTAACAAGAGATACAATTTCTTTAGTAAACCATGGTTCCCTTACCTTATCACTTCCTCCCTGCCTGACAGGGACATGCCTATCAAGGACACACAGTATCTGTTCCTTAAACCAGCTCCACATTTCGATTGTCCCCATCCCCTGCATTTTGCTAACCCATTCTATGCCTCCTAAGTCTTGCCTAATCGCATTATAATTGCCCTTCCCACATCTATAACTCTTGCCCTGTGGCATGTTCCTATCCCTTTCCATTGCTAAAGTAAACATAACCGAATTATGGTCACTCTCTCTAAAGTGCTCACCTACCACTAAATCAAACACCTGGCCTGGTTCATTACCAAGTACCAGATTCAGTGTGGCCTCCCCTCTTGTCGGCCCTTCGACATACTGAGTCAGGAAACCCTCCTGCACACATTGGACAAAAACTGATCCATCTGACGTACTAGAGTTAGAGCATTTCCAGTCAATGTTAGGGAAGTTAAAGTCTCCCATAATGACCACCCTGTTCTTTTCACTCCTGCCCAGAATAGTTTTGCCGATCCTCTCCTCCACATCCCTGGAACTTTGTGCCCTCCAGCCACTCACCATCCTTATTTGGAAATCTATTGCTGTTCCTTCACTGTCGCTGGGTTAAAATCCTGGATCCCTAATAGCATAGCAGGTGAACCCACAGCAGTAATTTGCAGCAGTTCAAGAAGGGACTCACCAACACCTCCTCAAGGGCAACTAGGGACAGCCAGCCAGCAATACCCATATCCCACAAATCAACTGCACAGAGTTGTTTATTGAGAACTGTTGACACTGGTTGCCCTAATTTCTCTGCCCACACTCACTTACCCATTCAAACCTTCCTCCTCCTCAGCTGACTGCATTCTGCGCTCTTAGATTTAATCGTGACTTGGTCATCAAGCTTACTGACAAAGTTGATACTGTTGTCAGCTGGTGATATGACCTCTAAATTGCAGAGACTGAGTGCCGACTCTCAGGCACCTCCTCAAATATTCCTCTGGACAATGACATGAAGATCGAGCATCAGGTCATGGTTTACATGATTATGTCATCAACCTCATCTGGGAATTGACCTGTGGCAGCCTCCCAGCTCACAGTTCCGCCAAACACATGCTTCTACCTTCTCTGTAAAATCCATCTATTCTGATGATGCCACCTCTTTTGGGGGGACCCTCAGAAATGTCTACCCTTTTCCTAAACCAAAGATTTTCCACGTGTTAGACAGCACGCTTAGCTGCATCTGACCCATTTACCCTCAACCCCTCCCTTCCCTCCCACAACAATGACAGGGTTCCTCTCGTACTGACATCCACTCCACTAGCCTCCACATCCAAAGGACTGTATGGTGCTATTTCCATCACTTCCGAGGGGATGCTACAACCAGATACATATTCCACTTCTCCTCCCTTGACAACTTTCTAGAGGAACCGTTCCCTCTGGGAGACACTAGCACACTCGTCTTCCATTACCAACATGTCCTTCCATTCCTACAGCACCTTCCCATGCAATCAGAAAGGTCATAATATCTGCCCGTTTCCCTCCTCACCATCCAGGGCCCTAGACATGACTTCCAGATGAGGTACTGATTAACCACAACTTTGTTCGAACTGGTCTCCTGTATCCACTGTTCACAATGTGGTGTCATCTATACTGGGGAGGGAAAGATAAACTATTTCCTTGTTGAAGTTTCTAGAACCAGGAGCATGGTCTAAGAACTAGGATCAGGTCATTCAGAAGACATGTCAGAAAGCACTTCTACACACAGAGTAGTGGAGGTTTGGAATTCTCTTACTCAAATAGCGGTGTTGTTAATTCAATTGTTAAATTTAAATCTAAGACAGACAATTTTTTTTGTTAAGCAAGGGTATCAAAGGATATGAGCCCAATGCAGGAACTTGGAATTAGGCCACAGATTAGATATGAAACTATTGGATAGTGGAGCAGAATCGAGGGACTGAATAGCCAACTCCTGCTCCTGTGTTCTTAAAATGACTGGCCTGTAATCAGTGGGCTTATCTGTACTTACTTCTTTGATGTGACATTTGGGATTCTCCAGTTCTCTGGTAAATGTACTTTATGGGGTTAGAAGATTAAAACGACTAAAACAGATTCCCCCAATGCCTGGGATCAGCCCGCCACCAATGTTAGTATATCTTTCCTTAAATAAGTGGCCAAGAACTGTTCACGGTAGGCCAGCAGTGGTCTAATGAAAGCCCTAGCTCCATCAGCTTTCTCACCACCACTTCTCTAGTGATTCTAATTTCATTACGTTCCTCTCTATCTTCTACCTCCTGATTTACAGTTGTTACTAGAATGATTTTTCAGTCTTCCATAGAAAAGACGAACGTTATTTCATTTGTCACTACCTTATTATCTATTAATAGAACATAGAACATAAGAATAGTACAGCACAATACAGGCCCTTCAGCCCAGAATGTTATGCCAGCCTATTATCCTACTAAGATCAAACTACCCTGCATTTTACGATCCTCCATGTGCCTATCCAAGAGGTACTTATAAGTCTTGAAAGTTCCTGACTCCACTACCACTGCCGGCAACGCATTCCACATGCCCACTACTCTCTGTGTAAAGAACCCACCTCTGACATCCCCCCCATATCTTCCTCCAATCACCTTAAAATTATGCCCCCTCATAATAGTCATTTCCGCCCTGAGAAAAAGTCTGACTATCCACTCTATCTATGCCTCTCATCATCTTGTAAACCTCTATCAAGTCACCTCTCATCCTTCTTCACTTCAATGAAAAAAAGTTCTAGCTCCCTCAACCTTTCCTCATAAGGCCTGCCCTCCAGTTCAAGCAGCATCCTCGTAATTTTCCTCTGTACCCTCTCTAAAGCTTCCACATCCTTCCCATAATGAGGAGACCAGAACTGAACACAGCATTCCAAGTGTGGTCTAACCAGGGTTTCATAGACCTGCAGCATGTACACAATCGTGTGGCTCTTAAATTCAATTCCTCTGCCAATGAAAGCCAACACACCATACGCCTTCTTTACAACCCTATCAACTTGGGTAGCAACTTTGAGGGATCTATGGACATGAACCCCAAGATCCCTCGGTTCCTCCACTCTGCCGAGAATCCTGCCATTAACCCTGTATTCTGCATTCAGCATTCAAATTCAACCTTCCAAAATGAATCGCTTCACACTTTCCTGGCTTGAATTCCATTTGCCACTTTTTTACCCAGCTTTGCATCCGGTCAATGTCCCTTTGCAACCTACAACAGCCCTCCACGGTATCCACAACTCTACTAACCTTCATGTCATTGGCAAACTTACTAACACACCCTTCAATTTCCTCATCCCAGTCATTTATAAAGATCACACAGAGCAAATCCTTATGGAACACCACTGGTCACTGAGCTCCAGGCTGAATACTTTCCATCTACTACCATCTTCTGTCTTCTTTTGGACAGCTAATTTTGTATGCAGACAGCCAAATTTCCCTGAATCCCATGCCTCCTTACTTTCTAAATGAGCCTACCATGGGAAACTTATCAAATGCCTTGCTAAAATCCATATACAGCACATCCACTGCTCTGTCTTCATCAATGTGTTTTGTCACATCCTCAAAGAATTCAATAAGGCTTGCGAGGCTACACCAACCCTTCACAAAGCCTTGCTGACTATTTCTAATCAAACAGTTGTTTTCCGAATAATCATAAATACTATCTCAGCATTCTCTCCAATAATTTGCCCACCAGAGAAGTAAGACTGACCAGTCTGTTATTCCCAGGATTATCTCTATTCCCTTTCTTGAACAAGGGAATGACATTTTCCAGCCTCCAATCTTCTGGTACTACTCCAGTGGACAGTGAGGATGCAAAGATCATCACCAAAGAGGTAGCAATCTCTTCCCTCACTTCCTGTAGCAACCTTAGGTATATCCTGTCTGGCCCAGGGGACTTAACTATCCTCATGTTTTTCAAAATTTCTAGCCCCTCCTTTTTCCTAACATCAACCTGTTCAAGCATATCAGCCTATGTCACGCTGTCCTCACAACCTGTAAGGTCCCTCTCACTGGTAAATACTGTAGCAAAGTATTCATTCAGGACCTCCCCTACCTCCTCTGACTCCGCGCACAAGTTCCTTCCACTATCCTAGATCAACCCCACCCTCACTCTGGTCATCCTCTTGTTCCTCACTTAAATAAAGAAAGCCTTGGGGTTTTCTTTAATTCTACCCACCAAAGTGTTTTCATACCCCCTTCTAGCACTCCTAAGTCCATTCTTCAGTTCCTTCCTGGCTATCTTGTAACCCTCTAGAGCCCTGACCAATCCTTGCTTCCTCAACCTTAAGTAAGCTTCCTTGACACATTGTGGTTTCACTTTCCAGAGGCTCAACACTCACTTTATTTCCTTTTATCCTTTTCAAATGTAGATATTTGCTGGTTATAAGACACGGACTACAAACTTTTGCTTTCTACTTCATCTGCTTGTACCAACGAGCAACCCAGCCTTAAAAGGGACTGTTGGAAGCTGTTAAAAAAAACCCCTAAACTTCTGCAAGATCAATGAACACCTGCCCGCTCAATGCACATTCAGGGCTCGTTTGCTAAAAATGTCCCCTCCTATTACATACCCATCTGCGGGCTGAGCATGACACATGACCAATTTCGTGTCCTCATATTAACTGTGGCCAGCAATGTGGTATCTACTTAGTGTCAGTGGTTTGCAAGATGCTCATGCCAGCATAATCAGGTGAACAGGTAAAATTGCTCCCAATTAACTTCTAACAATAGTTTAGCATTAATCATATAATCAATGCATTAGCCAATAATTCATAATCAATATATTAACCATGCTTCAGTGGATTTATTCTTGCCTCAAAACGTTTTTGATTCAAGTTCCCATTCCAAAGGCTTAAGCCCATGATCCAGGTTAACACTCCAATTTTGCACTTTTGGACATGCCACTTTTCAGATGTAATATTAAAATAAGGATATATCTCTGTAAGTAGACATAAAAGATTCCATGGCAGTACTGGAAGTTGTCATGCGCAGCTGGACATTTCTTCCTCGATGTCACCAATAAAAACGTGACAGCTTGCTGAACAGAGTTTTGATACTGTGTTTATTTACATTACCTTGGTTATTATACTTCAAAAGGATTTCATTGATCATAACGTGCTTTGGAATGTCTAAAACTTATGATAAGTGCCAGATAAATGCAAATTTGTTTTTCTTTCAAAACCTAACATGGGGAAAACTAAAAGTGACTCAATTTTACTCTGAAAACCAGTATAAGTACTAGATTTACAGATCATAGTGAGCTAAGGACAGGATTAACCTGGGTTTATGATTCAATGCGTATTTTCTATGAATACATCATTTAGTACTTTTTGAATTAAAATAGATTTTTTCATAAAAACTACATGATCACTTCACAGATTAGATTCAACAGAAATGCTGAAACGACAACACACATACGCTATTTTATTCCATGTTTTCAAAAATATCATACTGATCTGAATAAATGAAGCAAGACCCAGATATTACCTCCAAACTGCACTGCTGATTTAACTGGTCTCAACTAAGCCCATGGGAAAGAGCACAGATAAAAGAGTAGGGAATCAGCCAAAGCTGCCTCACCTTGGAAAATGCATCTGTCAAAATGTCAGGTAAGGATAAAACCAGTTTGGTCTTGTGTTTAAATGCCCCACATAGCCTGAAACATTAAAAATGGGCGTTTGGGAAGGTACTAGTGGATGGCTGGCACTTGTGGAACTGTTGGCCAAGGTGAATCAGGGAGAAATAGAGAAGTAAACAGAAAGAACTGTGTGAAGAAAACAGAACACAATAGGTAATTAACTGGATCTCTAGCTAACTGGCTAACATCTACCACTTGCTTTTGTGAGCAAAAATTGACATTCATTACCTTGAAGTCCCAAAAAAAATGACTTGAGTCAGTTAAGCGTAGAGCAAAATGTGATATATATTGAAACAGAGTAAGATTAGAGTGAAATAAAAATGGATGATGCAAATAAACCTACTCTAAACTAAGTTGCCACACTGTGGTGTGCCACTATTGTCCACATGGTGTTACAATGCAGACACTGAAACTCAGAATGCATTAACCACAGCTAAGAAAGCAATCTTTCCTTTCTCCTGTTTATTTTGCATCTACGTGACAGAAGGGGACATTTCAAGCAAATGAGCCCTGAATGTGCATTGAATGGGCAGGTGTTTATAGACCTAGCAGAACAACACACAATCAGAAGGGTGAAACACTTGCCCCAGTTGAACAGCCTGACCCTCACCACCACGGTTTACTTGTGAAGAAAGATAATTCAGGCAAAGTACAGAGGAAAACTAAACAGTAAATAAATAATATGCTTTCATACGTAGCAATCTAGTCAGAATGCAACATGATAAATACTTATTCAAGATAACAAAGTGTTGAGCTGGATGAAAACAGCAAGCCAAGCAGTATCTTAAGAGCACAAAAGCTGACGTTTTGGGCCTAGACCCTTCATCAGAAATGGGGGAGGGGGAAGAGGGTTCTGAAATAAATAGGGTGAGAGGGGGAGGTGGATCGAAGATGGGTAGAGGAGAAGATAGGTGGAGAGGAGACAGACAAGTTAAAGAGGTGGGGATGGAGCCAGTAGAGGTGAGTGCAGATAGGAGGGAGGGAGGGGGAATAGGTCAGTCCGGGGAGGACGGACAGGTCAAGGGGGTGGGATGAGGTTTGTAGGGAGGAAATGGGGGTGCGGCTTGAGGCGGGAGGAGGGGATAGGTGAGAGGAAGAACAGGTTAGAGAGGTGGGGACGAGCTGGGCTGGTTCTGGGATGCAGTTTGGGGGTGGGGAGATTTTGAAGCTTGTGAAATCCACACTGATACCAGCATCTGCAGTTCCTATTACCTCTGATACAAATATTTATTCAATCCCAGTTTGCAGACCTAATCTACTACCTAAGTTTATTGGTAGCTACTGGCTTTTCAACAGCAGCAGCTGGTTAAATGTTAGGATATCCGTGTGAGTCAGGATTATGTAAACACAATGATACTGCATTTTATTCTAACATCTCAATCTAGCAAACATAGGTGGAAAACATGAATTACTGCAATTACAATAGGTCAATGAGGGTCAAATACTGACAAAAAGGGAATATCAAACTATCCAATTAAATCTACCTGCAGTGCACACTGACCTTTTGGCTCTTTCAGATTCACTAAGAACCCTCAAAAATCGTGCAATTGTATTTACACAATAAAACTATTTTAAACAAACTTTTATGATAATTTTAATTCAATCTTGTGATAGACTGGCTGAGGGATGAAAAGACTTGATGCAAATGAAAATTGGTTATTTAATTTTTTTCAAGGTAAATAATAGCATTAATTTACTAATATATAAAACAAGTTACCATAGTCTACCAAAGACTACAGGGCTGCTCCCTCATTTGAAAGAGATGACTAGTGGAGAGTTTAACCTGAGAGTCACCATGAGCAGGCAAGGATGGAGGTTGAAAAGAAGGGCCCCTCGTGGCGACCTCACCTAGTACAGGAATTGAACCCACACTATGGCATCACTCTACATCACAAACCAAATGTCCAGCAACTGAAGCTCTCAGTGATAACTATTTAAGCAGTGAAATCAGTGTCCCACATATTTAGTGTACTTCTTTTATTCCATGCAATGGAAAACAAAATGCATGGGTAAATATGTTCAAGCGTACACTTCTAACAAAATGAACTATTTTTGAGAGTTACATCGTGGACAGAGAACAAACAAGGAATTCTTTAGAAAATAACCTTTACATTAGAGATTTGTTATAGATCTTTCAAATCCTCAGGACCTCAACTGCTTTAGTCATTTAGAAATGTAGTCAGCGCTATCATGTAGAGAAACACAGCAGCAAATTTGAAAACAAACTCCTAAAATTAGTAACTAAATTACCAGAAAATATGTTTATCTAATGTAGCTTTGGGAATATTAATCAGCAATGGCATTAAGGGGAGCTCTTCTATTCCTTAATAGTACCATGAGATCCTGAGAGTAGATGGTTCAATATCCCACTTAAAAGATAGGACACCAATTGTGGTGCGGTATCAGCTGAGATTATGTGCAGAAGCTATTGAAGAGTGGTTTCAAGTCATGACCTTTTGAAATCGGGGTACTGTGTCAAGGTGATTTTTTACATTAATCATTTCAATTGATTTTCTTATGTTTTATACACTTTCCCTTTTTCTCCCAGAAGTATAGTAGGCTCTTCTATAAATTATTAGTGCTCAGCATTTTTGTGATGTGTATTGACGTACCGTACAACACATCCAAACAAGGAATAAGAGTAGACCTCTCGGCCCTTTAAGCTTTCTCGACTATTCAATAATATTGCTGCTGATCTGTTTTTAGCCTCAAATCCCTGCATATTCCTGATACTCTTACAGTGCCTTAGTTATCAATAAACAATAGGTGCTGGAGTAGGCCATTTGGCCCTTCGAGCCAGCACCACCATTCATTATGATCATGGCTGATCATCCACAATCAGTATCCTGTTCCTGCCTAATACCCATAACCCTTGATTCCACTATCTTTGAGAGCTCTATCTATCTCTTTCTTGAAACTATCCAGAGAGTTGACCTCCACTGCCTACTGGGGCAGAGCATTCCATATATCCACCACTCTCTGGCTGAAGAAGTTTTTCCTCAAATCTGTTCTAAATGGCCTACCCCTTATTTTTAAACTGTGTCCTCTGGTTCTGGATTCACCCATCAGCGGAAACATGCTTCCTGCCTCCAGAGTGTCCAATCCCTTAATAATCTTATACGCCTCAATCAGATCCCCTCTCATCCTTCTAAACTCCAGTGTATACAAGCCCAGTCGCTCCAATCTTTCAACATATGATAGTCCCGCCATTCAAGAATCTATCATGAAAGATTCTGCATCAACTGTTTTTTCAATCAATCTTCAGAAAAATAGTTCCTCATCTTTGTCTTACATGGTTGCCCCTTAATTTTAAAGCTGTGCTTATGTGGAGATTGTAATGTGGTTGACCAGGTGACCTCATTCACTTTAAACAGGAGTCTCAGAGGTTCTCCTCCCTCTAGGGAATGGCTTTGGGCTAGCTAGTCAGAGTCCATGTACAGTGCACATGTAAATAAAGGGTGACTTAGTGATGGGATACTGGCCTCCATGACATTATTTCAAGTTAAAACATATGAAGCTTGGTGATGACCTAATTATTAGAAGGTCACTAGTTTTAAAGTGTTTCCGTGTTTTGCTAAAAGAATATATTTACAGCAAGCACTGTAACTCAGCAGTAATGGACTGAAGTGCTACAGTAATTCTGGAAAAGCTGAAGGATTGTTTAAAACAGACAAGGTAAATTAGGTGTGGTAATGTGACCTACTTATCAGCTGAATTTGTGATGGTCTTAGTGCGGTGTTCTATAAATAATAGGGAAGATGGATCAAGAGTGCAAGTGCTCAGCTTCTTTGCAGGGAAAGAGTAAAAAATCAAACTCACTGCAGAAAAATTGGCTAGCTTGGGGAAAGGGCTGTTTGCTCAATGGCTAGAAGTTGAGATGGCACAGGCTGATCACCTGCTCTGGTCAGATTTTTGGAAAAGTCCACATAAACGGGTTCACTTGTGATTGTAAACGTTGTAAGATTTCTGTGGTATCTTTTGTAGTGTCCTTTGGGTGTATTCCGTTGTTAGAACTACCTTGTGTTGTTTACGTCTGGCGTAAACCGATGGACCAGGTAAATGTGAGAATAAAAGTCGACAAACTATGACCCCTAATTCTAGATTCTCCCTCAGAGAAAACATCCTTTTTTGTCATCCATTCAGGATCTACAATGTTTCAATCAAGTCACCTGTGATACTTATAAACCTCAGTGGATATAGGTCTAGACTGACCACTCTTTCCTCATTTCACTAGTCTGCTAAATCTTCTCCGAACTGCTTCAAAAGCACTCACTTGAGTAAGGTGACCAGTACTCCAGGTGCAGTCTTATCCATGGCCTGAACAACTACAGTACTTGAAAGACACTTTATCATGACATTATAATGAATGCATGCAACATAATTTAAGTTTAAAACTATTCAATATAAACTTTGTTCATCTTTGATTTGCATAATGGCTTGAAAATTACACCAATTCCACTCATGAATGTAAGTGAAGTTTATGAAACAGCTGTCCCACCACTGGAGAAGCCTGGTGTCGGTTATAAATGTTCTACACATTTTTCTAAGTGACAGATTTAGGTTACAACAGACTTAGGAGCGCCAAATCTGATCCTGACATAAGCACTTCAATTTGTTGCTCCGTTCTAAGTTGCCCCTTGAGTTTGTGTTTGGTCATTAATTCCATTCTATTTATATAACTGATCATTAATCAGTTACCATTCAAACAACATAAATCATGATTCCAAAAGTGATTTATAGCATGGAAATAAATCTTGTCATATTACTTTTAATTAAATAACAATTAAAAGCTTAAGATTGGAAATATACTGAACATAAATAATTGGAATGTTACAGAAGCTGACGTGAAGTTGGTTTGAACAGTCAAAGTCACCAAAGCAATCAACTTACCCACCACCGCTGCCTGTATTCTTACTGTAGTGTGTGCGAGGCTCACTTGAAGCAAGTTTAAGGAGCTCATTCCACTCTCGCTCCCACTCCTCTTCAGTGTAAACCAAACCAGACTAGTTTAGCAAGTAAAAAAACAGACATATCATTTAAGTATGAAGCCCCATTTTAAATGTGTTTACATAATTGAATAAACAAATCATCATGAAGACAAGGATTTAATAGCAATATCAAATCCTGTACTGACTTGTGTACTCCCAATTCACCCAAATGACATCAAACGGTCAATTCAGAAGCATTACAAGTGATAAGCACAAGATTGTGCCTGTGCAGCACATGTTGTTCTTTCAAAAACCCTGTGCTTTGCTGAAGACAAACCTGGCTCCATTTTGGGGAAAATCTCTAAAATGACTTGAATTCTGACGTTATCCTGGATAACTAGACCACCAGATCAGCCACAGATAGAACTGCAACTGCCCCATCCCAAGAAAGCCCACAAAAACCCTAGAACTTTTGTGGCACAAGTCTAAGTTTGGTACTGTCCCAGAACTTCTGTTATTATGGTGATGCAGTTGTAATATATTAGTAGACACGGGGATGACAGTAACATTATAAATGTACTTGTAGAGTCAGCTGTGCAATTCTGTAAATATTTTTCAATAATTCTCTATAACAGAAACATATGTCCATCCCTACTTAAAGAAAATGACAACATCACAAATGTGCCTCATTTTAGTGACAAGCCCATTTAATTGTCAAGTTCAGAAAGCTTTCCAACAAATTCTGAATTTAATTTGACAAAATTTAACTTAGTCCATTGACAGGAAATGGCTGTGCTTCAGCAAAAGCGTTGACAGAAACTAACCACATTTTGTTCATCACTAAATCAAGCCATTAGATTTTCCAGCTTCAAAGAAAGTTGAAATTTAGTCAGTGATGGAAAGTCCTGATCATGCATCAACAAGTCTCAACTATACACACAGAGGCAAGGTTAAATCAAGGATCAAAGAAGTGTACAAATAAGCCAGAGCTGGAGCTCCTCAAGCAACCAACAGTTGCTACACATGTTCCAAGGTGCTTCCACAGGAATGTGATGAAATAATATGGCATTGGACCATTTAAGGAGCTATTAGGTCGGATGATCAAAAGTTTGTCAAAAGATAGGTTTTAAAGAAATGCTTTAAAAGGAGAAAAGTGCAGTACAAAGACAGCGAGGCATAAGAATGAATTCCTTTGTTTAGGAGGAAGCGTCACCGGACCCATAATGTTAACTCTAAATTTTCTTCACAGATGCTGGCAGACCTGCTGAATTTTTCCAGCAACTTCTGTTTCTGTTCCACACTTCAGGGCCTGGATGACTAAAAGCACACTCACCAACGGTAGTGTGATTATAATAGGCATTTCTCAATGAAGTACAATTACGACAGTTCAGATATCGCACAGGGTTGTGGAGATGGAAGCAATAATAGCAATAGGAAAGGGCAAAGACATTGAGAAATTTGAAAGGAAGAATGAGAACTTTAAAATCAAGACCTGGAAAATAAAGGAACATGATTTGTTGAAAGTTAGGACATCGACAAAGGACTACTTCAAATGTATGCATGTAGACTGTAGGATCAAAACTGTACCGAGGAAGGGTCACCGGACCTGAAACATTATTCTTTCCTTCACAGATGCTGCCAGATCTGCTGAGCTTTTCCAGCAACTTTGTTGTTGTTCCTGATTGACAGCAGCCGCAGTGCTTTTGGTTTTCATTTATATAGACTGTAGGATATCTGCCAAGAATGTATGGAAATAGTCAAGTATAAAGGTAGCAGGCACGAGTGAAGATTTCAGGAATAGATGAGCTAAAGTGGAACAAATTTATGCAAGTAGAAATAGGCAGTCTTAGCGAAGGCACAATACAAGGTCAGAAGTCACCACACAATCAAACACAGCTTACAGGTTGTAAACCACCAAATTTAGTTAGAGAAAGATGGAGTCAATAGCGAGGGAATGGAGTTTACAGCAGTGAGCAAAATTAAAATCCCCAACGTAATTGAGGCAAAGTATAGATGCATTTATGGAAATATGGATTTATGGGAAGCTGGATAAGCATGAAGAGGAGAACGGAGGGTATTGGATAGACAAGAATGGAACTAGACTCAAGTGAAACACTAACAACAGCAGGAACTAGCTAGGCAGGATAATCTTCTGTGCTTTCTGTTCTATGCGATATTTCCTCCAGGCAATCTCAAAGATTGGTCTAGTATGACAGATTCGTATTCAAATTAAAAGACTGAACAAGTCACAAAGCACAACTGCAATTAGAAGAACCATAGAAAAGTTACAGAACAGAACGACAATTGTGTCTCTACAAGCTAAATAAATGAGATGCCCATTCAAATCCCACCTATCAGCACCAGATCTGTAGCTTTGCAGTTTGTAGCACTTAAGTTGTAGGTTCAGGTTCATTTTCGATGTGTTGAGAATTTATAACTGCCAAACTGGCCAACAAATTTCACTCACCCATCAGTGTCTAGATGAAAACATTTTTCTTTTTGTTTCTTTTGAATCTATCAATCACATTAAATCTGTGCTCCCTAGTAACTGACTTCTCCACTAGTGGAAACTAATCCTCTCTGTACACCTGTACAAGCCTCCGACTATTTGGTACACCTATCACCCCTCAAGTGTCCTCTGATCTAAGGAAAACAGCCTCATACAATCTTGCCTCATAGCTGAAATTTTCAAGACCTGAAACATTCTTGTAAATTCCTCAGTACTCTCCTTTAAGCAATTGCCTCCCTCCTGTAATATGGTGACCAGAGCTATACACAAAACTTTAGCTGTGACCTAATAAGTGTCTCATATAATTTCAGCATTACATTCTAGCCTTGTATTCAATACCACACCCAATGAAAGAACGAATCCAATACATCACTTATTTATCTTGCAAAACAGTCTCCAAAGTTTCTCACTTCCTGACCATTCTCAAAATGCTCCTGGTTATTCGATATTTCCTTGCTTTCTTTACCCTCCCTAAATGCATCATCTTACACTTCTCCAGGCTGAATTCTATTTGCCACTTTTCCACCCTCTCAACCAAATCATTGGCTGACAACTTCAGGATGATACGTTTCGCTTGACCACCAACTACTGGTGAAATTTTGAGTCAACTGTAAATCCCAACCATGCCTCCCACATTTAATTCTAAATCTTTACTGCACACCCAAACAACAAGCTACTCAACACTGAGTGCTATGATACAACACTGGAAACTGCTTTCCATTTGCAAAATTTCTGTTGACAATATCCTGTCATGACTAATTTTGGATCCTACTTGCTATATTATGCTGTACCTCAAGACTTTAACTTTGCTGGCCAGTCTGCTACATGGGACTTTGACAAATAACTTAGCAAAATCCATGTAGACACGTCTATTCCACTACCTTCATCAGTCCTACTTGTTACTAACTTAATTGGATTTTTTTGAGGAAGTAAGACATATTCTTCCCTTATCAAAACCATATTGACTAATCCCAATAAATCTGAGCTTCTTAAGTAATGGTTAATCCTATCTCTCAGTATTGATCCTAGTAATTTACCTAACACTCTGAGATCAGACTCACCAGCCTACAATTCTTTGGTCCAACTGATTGTCTATTATTCAGTTAGTGTGCAATGTTTTCAGACCAACATTCCTCTGCTTTCTCACCTACATCAATGAGGACTGGAAAATGATCCTCACAGCATCCATTATTTCCTCCCTATCTTCCTTTAACATGTACATAACTCATCTGGCCCTGAAAAGTTATCCATCTTCAAGGAGATCAGTTCCTGCAGTGCTTTACTTTCCAAATTTTTCCTTACAAGTATTTTAAATGTTTCAATTCACTAACATAGTGGAAATAAACTTTTTCAACAGTCTAGTTGTAGAAGCTGATTATGTATCTTAACAACTGGTCCTTGACGGCTTGTTTATCAATGACATGGGTTTCTATACCACACCTGACCTGGTATTCAAACTAATTAAAATGTGGGTTCTCATGAATGTTGCAGCAATATTACAGGGCAAAAATTCCAATGTAAAATATATTACTAGACCCTCTCGATATTTTCTAATCAACTTTTCAAAGATGTCGTTACACAGCTCTGGAGCAGGTGGGACTTGAACCTACACCTCCTGGCCTACCACTGCCTCACAACAATCCAATATCCTCTCTTCTTACTATTGCAAGTCCAATCATCTTCAGTTATGTCATCGTTGACCTTTTCTCCGTCACAATGTTAGAAGTGGGGCTGTTTACTAACAGTTGCAACAATGTTCAGTCCATTGGTAAATCTTGTGATAATACAGTCATGTTCAGATGCAGCAAGATCTGGACATCTTGCAAGCTTGGGACGGGTTCAATGACTTAAATGGTCTGCTCCCATTTTGATGTTCCTAAATGGCAAGTAACAATCATACCAGACAAATTCCAAGTAATGAACATCTCCAATGGAGAGAATATAACTATCTAATGACATTCAATGGCATTACCATCATTGAATCCATCACCATCAACATCCTGGGGTTAGTATTGATCATAAAGTAAACTGGACCAGCTATATAAATACAGAGACTTAAAGAGTACGTCAGAGGCTGGGAATTGTGCAGTACGTAATTCATCTCCAGACTCTCCAAAGCCATCTATAAGGCACACAAGCAATATCACTGAATATTCTTCAGTTACCAAGAGGAAGGTAGTTCTAATAACTAAGCCTCAACACCACGCAGGAGGAAACAATTCAGAGTGTCACCCATCCACTACCAGTTAAGAGTGAAAATGGTGTGTACCATCAACAAGATGCACTGCAGCAACTCACCAAGGTTCTTTCAAGAGCATCTTTCAAACCTACAACCTCTATTTCACAGAATAGCAGCTGATGCATGGGAACGCAACCATCTCATCTCCAAGCCGTATACCATCTTAACTTCAAACTATTGTCAATTTTCCTTTACTGTCAAGATCTGTCTTTAGCATCAAGGACTGAGTGGTTGTAAGTGCAGTAAATTCTGTCTAAGAAGCTTTGCCACATTCCAAGGAACAAATATAAACAAAAAACAAGGTATTAATCTCCATTTTCATAAAATGTTTATTGCAGCTATTGCAAGCTTAAAAATTCAAATCAGGACACCCCAAAGATCTGAAAATGGATCAGTCCTGAACACGTGAACTGGTGAAGTACGTGAACTGGAGCTACCTCAGATTGTTTAGTCTTTAATGCAAAAAATATCCTACACAAGAAATACACAAAGATCCAAAATATTAAATTACAGCGAAGTAGAATATTTTACTCCTCTATCATAAGCAAGAGTCGTTCAACTGCAAGTTATTTTTAAATGTCCAGTTTTACATAATATCAAATTGCTGCAACTATTGGTTAAAATTACAAAGCCAGTCACCAGTCCACTTTGTACACCAACCTCTTTATTTTGCTGTGTCTGTTGCCATCGCCACCGTCGCTTCAATGCATCTCTTTCTGTGCCGCTTTTCATCATTGTATAAAGAGCTTTACGAAGAATCAGGTCTCTATCGTGGAAACCCCACATACCTCAAACACAAACAATAATGCATTGATACAATTGCGAGATTTATATGATCATGTTTTAGAACTAAGTCTTCAACTTAGGGTGAAAAAGGAGGGCCTGAGGGTCTTGTGGTCTACTCTGAATACTGACTGGCATGTGACTTGGTTGACACAAGTGGTTCTCAGGTTATTTGAGTGGTTAAAAAGGTGAACAAAGAAGCGCGCGCGCACACACACACACACACACACACACACACACACACACACACACACACACACACACACACACACAGGGAGAGATACAGACAGATGAGAACAAAAGGGTGAGTGAGAGAGGGAGACAAACAGACAGAGAAAGAGACATGGGGGGGGAGAAAGAGGGGGCAATGCACTGGTGGAGAAAATGAGAGAATAGCAAGTACTCATGGGGTGGAGGAACTAGAGTGACAGCGTTACACATGGACAAGAGACAGACAGACACAGAAAGAACCAGGTACACACATGGAGAGACAGAGACAGAGACAGAGACAGAGACAGAGAAAGAGAAAGATTCTGGATGTGAGTTTGCTCGCTGAGCTGGAAGGTTCGTTTTAAGACGTTGCGTCACCATACTAGGTAACATCATCAGTGAGCCTCCAACGAAGCACTGGTGTTATGTCCCGCTTTCTATTTATCTGGTTAGGTTTCCTTGGGTTGGTGACATCATTTCCTGCATTGGTGATGTCATTTCCTGTTCTTTTTCTCAGGGGATGGTAGATTGGCACTATCCCCTGAGGAAAAAAGAACAGGAAATGACATCAACACAGGAAATGACATCACCAACCCAAGGAAACCTAACCAGATAAATAGAAAGCGGGACATAACACCAGTGCTTCGTCGGAGGCTCACTGATGATGTTACCTAGTATGGTGATGAAATGTCTGAAAATGAACCTTCCAGCTCAGCGAGCAAACTCACATCCAGAACCTCAACCTGAGCTACAAATCTTCTCAAAACTCACTAAAAGAGAAAGATAGCCACACATACACACAAAGGAATGGAGAGATAAATAGACAGACACACAGGGAGGAACAGAAACAAATGCACAGAGACAGGAAGAGAGAGAGGGAGACGGATATATGGGATCTGAGGGGAAGAAGGCACATATGGGGTGAGAGCAAGACAGAAATGCACGGAGAGAGAGATGCTCTAGAGATAGAGAGAGACCATAAGACCATAAGACACAGGAGTGGAAGTAAGGCCATTCGGCCTATCAAGTCGACTCGCTATTTAAATCATGGCTAATGGGCATTTCAACTCCACTTCCCTGCACTCTCCCTGTAGCCCTTAGATTCCTTCTGAGATCAAGAATTTGTCGATCTTTGCCTTGAAGGCATCCAACGTCCCAGCCTCCACTGCACTCCGCGGCAATGAATTCCACAAGCCCACCACACTCTGGCTGAAGAAATGTCGTCTCATTTCCATTTTAAATTTACCCCCTCTAATTTTAAGGCTGTGCCCACGGGTCCTAGTCTCCCCGCCTAACGGAAACAACTTCCTAGCGTCCACCCCTTCTAAACCATACATTATCTTGTAAGTTTCTATTAGATCTCCCCACAACCTTCTAAACTCTAATGAGTACAATCCCAGGATCCTTAGCTGTTCGTCATACGTTAAACCTACCATTCCAGGGATCGTCCGTGTGAATCTTCGCTGGACGCGCTCCAGGGCCAGTCTGTCCTTCCTGAGGTGTGGGGCCCAAAATTGGACACAGTATTCTAAATGGGGCCTAACTAGAGCTTTATAAAGCCTCAGAAGCACATTGCTGCTTTTATATTCCAACCCTCTCGAGATAAATGACAACATTACATTCGCTTTCTTAATTACGGACTCTACCTGCAAGTTAACCTTTAGAGAATCCGGGACCAACACTGCGCCAGAGCCATATGCATGGGGAGAAGGAGTGACACACAAACACACACACAGCAGAGGGAGAGGGGGAGAGGGGGAGAGGGCGCAACTGACAGCGAGCGAGTGAGTGAGAGCGCACGAGCGAGAGAAAAATGGGAGAGACATAAACACATACACAGAGAAAGACAGATACAGAAAAATATAAATGGGGGCAGAGACAGACATGGGGGCTGAAAGAGACACCTACACACATGAATGGGGGACAAATCAAGACACATATGGGGCGAGGTATGTGGAGAAAGAGAGATTCACACTGTCCACCTGTCTGGCTGTGTATCTCTCTTTCTCCACATACCTCGCCCCATATGTGTCTCAATTTGTCCCCCATTCATGTGTGTAGGTGTCTCTTTCTGCCCCCATTTCTATATCTGTCTTTCTCTGTGTATGTGTTTATGTCTCTCCCATTTTTCTCTCGCTCGCGCTCTCTCACTCACTCATTCGCTGTCAGTTGCGCTCTCTCTCTCACTCTCTCACACTGTCCACCTGTCTGGCTGTGTATGTGAGAGGGAGAATGAGAGGGGGGAAGAGGGAGAGTGTGAGAGTGAGAGAGAGAAAAAGAGAGAGAGATTTATGATCCATCATGAGGATGCCTGTGCTTAAGACACAAGGATTTAAACAAATCTGGAAGGTGCAGCATTTACTAAGAAACACACTAAACACACCATAGATGGAAATTTTGGTCATGACAGAAGAGTTTTTATTCGTAGTTTAGAGTAAAAGTTGCAAACCAAATAGTGCTTAGTGAATGATGTGTTGTTTGTATTTTATAGCAAAACATCTTGAAATCTTGTCTTGCAATTCATTGAAGTTCGACACTTGGAATTCAAACTTCTGTATCTAAGTTATGGATCTGTCCGGACCATAAGATTATTTATGCCAAATGTTTGAACAAACTGCGGCAAAATAAATAGGTTACACTTTATGTACATATTACCTAAGGAGGCTGCATGTAAGAGACAATTTCCATCTCCTGTTGTTGCTAGTGGGAGAAGTCGTTTGCAACTTGAACAAACAACAGACCACCAATTTAGTCGACCTGTAAAATTAAGTCAATTTGTAAATAGCATGGTAACAGTGAAATCACTGGCTCCCTGTTGGAGTTTACATGGTTTAAGCTGCACAATGTATATCTATTTATTTTTATTCGATGGCATGAATGAATATTTATCATTTCATTCTGCAGCTTACCATCATACCTTTACAGCAGTAACACTGATGGGAGGGAGAGAAAAGACATGTCTTATGGTCATATTACAATTTAAAAAGTCGAGATACAAACCAAACTAGAAGAATGCTTAATTTCAAATATCATTTTACCAGATATGGAGCTCATTGGTTAACACTAATGCCTCACAGCGCCAGGTACCCAGATGTGATTCCAGCCTGGGGTGACCGTGTGTGGAGTTTGCACGTCCGCCCTGTGCCTGCGTGGGTTTCCGCCAGCGGCTCTGGCTTCTTCCCACATTCCAAAGATTTGTGTATTAGCTGGATTGGCCATGCAAAATGCAGTGTTATGGGTTGAGAGTGGGGGAATGCTCTTCAGAGGGTTGGTGAAGACTTTTTTTTCATTCATTTGTGGGATGTAGCTGTCACTTGCTGACTGCATTTATTGCCCATCTCTAGTTGCCCTCGAGAAGGTAGTGGTGAGCTGCTTCTTGAACTGTTGCAGTCCACCTGTTGTGGGTTGACCCACAATGGCATTATGGGGGGATTTCCAGGATTTTGACCCAGTGACAGTGAAGGAGCGGCGATGTATTTCCAAGACAGGACTGAGCGTGGCTTGGAGGGGAACATGGAGGTGGTCATGTTCCCATATACCTACTGCCCTTGTCCTTCTAGGTGGAAGTGGTCGGGGGTTTGGAAGATGCTGATGGAGAACCTTTGGTGAATTTCTGCAGTGCATCTTGGAAAAAGTACAGCTGTTGCTACTCAGCAAAGATGGATGGAGTGAATGCTTATGTATGTAGTGTCAATCAAGCGGGCTGCTTTGACCTGGATGGTGTCAAGCTTCTTGAGTGTTGTTGGGGCTGCAATCATCCAGGCAAGTGGGGAGTTTTCCATCACACTTCCGACTTGTGCCTTGTAGATGGTGGACAGGTTTTGAAGAATCAGGAGGTAAGTTAGTCGCCGCAGTATTCCTAGCCTTTGACCTGCTCTTGCAGACACTGTTAACGTGGTGAGTCCAGTTTAGTTTCTGGTCAATGATAAGCCCCAGGATGTTGATCATGGGGGCTTCAGTGATGGTAATACTGTTGAATGCCATGGGGTGGTGGTTCGATTTTCTCTTATTCGTGATGATCATTGCCTGGCATTTGTGTAGCCTGAATGTTACTTGCCACTTGTCACCCCAAGCCTGGATATTGTCCAGATCTTGTTGCATTTGAACATGGACTGCTCTAGTATGAGGAGTCACGAATGGTGATGAACATTGTGCAATCATCAGCAAAAAATCCTCACTTCTGACCTTAAGATAGAGGGAAGGTCATTAAATGAAGCAGCTAAAGATGGTTGAGCTGTGGACACTACCCCAAGGAACTCCTGCAGAGATGTCCTGGAGCTGAGATGACTGGCCTCCAACAACCATGATCATCTTCCTGAGTGTTAGGGGACTCCAACTACTGGAGAGTTTTCCCCAATATCCATTCATTACACAGTTTTGCTAGGTCTCCTTGACATCACACCCTGTCAAATGCAACCTTGTCATCAACTGCTGTTGCTATCGCCTCACTTCTGGAATTTAGCTCTTTTGTCCATGTTTGAACCAAGGCTGTAATGAGTGTGGAGCTGAATGGCCCTGGCGGAACCCAAACTGGGTATCACTAAGCAGGTTATTACTGAGCAGCTGTTGCTTGATAGTAATGTTGATGACACGTTCCATCACTTTACTGATGAGTAGACTGATGGGGTGGTAATTAGCCAGGTTGAATTTGTCCTGCTTTTTATGTACAGGACGTACCCAGGCAATTTTCCGCATTGTCATAGAAACATTGAAGATAGGAGAAGCAGGAGGCTATTTGGCCCTTCAAGCCTGCTTTGCCATTCATCACGATCATGGCTGATCGTCCAACTCTATAAACTTTGATCCCATTTTCCCCAAGTTTGGCATCAACTACTTCCTGTGGTAACGAATTCCACAGGCTCACCAATCTCTGGGTAAAGAAATGTTGTCTCATCACCATCCTAAATGGTCTACCCAGAATCGTCAGACTGATGCCTGGTTCTGGACACGCTCACCCTCGGGAACATCCTGCTTGCATCTACCCCGTCTAACTGTTTTCTAAACGGTCCACTATAAAATCCTTGATAATGGATTCGAGAATTTTCCCCACTACCAATGTTAGGCTTCCTGATCTATAATTCCCTGTTCTCTCTCAACCTCCCTTTTTAAATATTGGAGTGACATTAGCCACCCTCTAATCTGCAGGGACCGTTCCAGGGTCTATAGAATCCTGGAAGATGACTACCAATGCATCCACTATTTCTAGAGCCATTTCCTTAAAGTACTCTGGGATGTAGATTTACAATCCTGGGGATTTATCGGCCTTCAAGCCCATTAATTTTCCCAGCGCCATTTCTCTACTGACATTGATCTCCGTCAATTCTTCCCTCTCACTAAATCTGGCATTTTCCGACATTTATGGTATCTGATTTGAGTCCTCTTTTTTGAAGACAGGTCCAAAGTACATGTTTACTTGCTCAGCCATTTCTTTGTCCCCTATCATACATTCCCGTGTTTTCGTCTGTAGGGGATCTACATATGTCTTCACCAATCTCCTTCTCTTCACATACCTATAGAAACTCGTCATATCAGTCTTTATGTCCGCTGAAAGCTTACTGCACTCTTTAACCACCAAAATCACACAATACCTTTCCCTTTTTTACCATTGTTCCTAAAAACAATACTGTAGGGCATTCTGTTCCCATCCCTGGTCACCCTGCAGCTATGTCTCCAAAATACACTTGTCTTCATTCAAAATTGGAGGGTGTCTTGCTGAGGTCCTCCTTCTGCTACAACGCATGTCCTGTCAATGTGAATTGGCTGTAACATGATTGACGAATAGGGGAACATTATTTCTAAAATGTGAACTTGTGTTGGCTATAACACGACTCTATTGGTGCATGGTGGAGTACGTGTCGACATCATATGATCATTTCACAAGCTTTGCTATAAATATGCATAATGTTAGCACTGAAAGAGTCTCATTGTCAGCACTACATTATCATTTTGCAGGCTTTGTCGTGAAATGCTTTCAGTGAGGGGTTCAGTCCAGCCTCTTCCCTCACCAAGTCAACTTGATATTTTTTCAAGTTAAGGTGTTAAATTTACTTTGATTTTATTATTAAATATCAATTAAATGTTTATTCAAATTGTGCTATCCTTTGTGTTAGGCTTTTGAGTGAATTTTGAGTGATTGACTGATTTTGTTTTGGTGGTCTACTCCTAACCCCACTTGTACCATAGGCCCTATTATTTCTACAGCACGATTTTGTATAACGCGATGTTGCACAGGAAAGCAACTATCGTGTTAGAGCTGAACTGACTGTTCTAGTGCTGGAATGTTGTCACGGCCCGCAGCTTTTGCGGTATCCAGTGTCTCCAACCGTTTCTTGATAGCACATCAAGTGAATCAAATTGGCTGAAGACTGGTTTTTGTAATGCTGGGGACCACTGGAGGAGGCAGGGAAGAAATCATTCACCTGGCATTTCTGGCTGAAGATTGCTGCGCATGTTTGAACGTTATTTTTTGCACTGATATGCTGGGCCCTTCCATCATTGAAGATGGGGATATTTGTGGAACTTCCTCCTCCGTTGAGTTGTTTCATTGCCCACCACCATTCACGATTAGATGTGGCAGGACTGCAGAGGTTAGATCTGATCTGTTGGTTGCGGGATCGCTTAGCTCTATATATCACTTGTTGTTTATGCTCTCTGGCGTGCAAGTAACCTGTTTGGTGCCTTCACCATGGTGACACCTCATCTTCAGGTATGCCCGGTACTGTTCCTGGTATGGTCTCCTGCACTCTCCATTGAACCACGTTGATCCCTGGCTTGATGGTAATGGTTGAATGGGAATCAAGCCAGGCTACTAAGTTACATACTGCGCTGGAATACAATTCTGCTACTAATGGCCCACAGCACCTCATTGATCTCGAGTTGCTAGATCTGTTCAAAGTATGTCCCATTTAGCACGGTGATTGTGCCACACAACACGATGGAGGCTATTTTCAGCGTGAAGGTGTGACTTCATCTCCACAAGGACTGTGCTGATGTCACTCCTACCGATACTATCATGGAGCAAAGCAATTGCTGCTGGCAGATTGGTAAGGATGAAGCCAAGTATGCTTTTCCCTCTTGTTGGTTCCCTCCTCCTTTGCCACACTTTAGTAGCTATATCCCTTAGGACCCAATCAGCATGATCTGTAGTACTGCTGCCGAGCCACTCTTGATGGTGGACATTGAAATCCCCCACCCAGAGTACATTTTGTCCCTTGGCCATCCTCTATACTTCCTCTAGGTGTTGTTCAACATGGAGGAATACCGATTCATTAGCTGAGGGAGTACGGCACAGGGCAAGGAGCAGGAGGTTTCCTTGGAGATAGCAAGAAGTGTCGATGCTGGAGTCTGAGATAACACAGTGTGGAGCTGGAGTAACACAGCAGGCCACGTAACGGAGCAGCAGGAAAGCTGACGTTTCGGATCAGAACACTCCTTCAGAAAGTTTCCTTGCCCCGTGTAACCTGAAGCCAGCTGATGGGCTGAACAGCCTCTTTTCTCACTGTAGGAATTCTAATGATTACATTCTGGAAATGGCCACGACAAATCATTCTACAGCGAGTTGGACTAAAAATAACCTGTAATTTAGTTACATTTTTTCCTGGAAACAGATCTTTATTTGAATATAGGTCCACCTGGTCTTCCTGTGTAAGCCTAAAGGCTGAACATCAGTAATCTATTTTGATTGTAAATCAAAATTGATTTTTAACTGACATCACAGGAAAGGCTAATCCTGCCCTTACCCAACACCCATACAGACAATTTTCTGCAAAGGTCCTTGTTTAGCAGAAATCACAGTGGAGTGCAAAAACTTGGACTAATTCCAAGCTTTCCTGTGTGCAGGAAAATGAGGTGGCAAACTGTAGGATCTCACTGCCATTCCAGCAAGGATGAGCTAACTATCCACAACAAGGGTAGACCTTGGGGCATTCTGGTTATTATGGCTTAGAAGGTTGGCACGATTACCAAGCAGCACAACAGGGAAACCATCCAAACAAGACACATTCCTTGAATAAAAATATTAGTATTCCATATGAAAGTGTGGCACAGAATCAGAGTTATTACAGAAGTGATTACATAGCAAATCCCGCCATAACTGAAGCACTAATGAAATTTAGTGCAGATGTTCATCAAATCCATTCTAGCTCTACATTTCCAGCTTTCCTATTTTAATTACACGTTGCAAATATCATTGCAAGGTCATACTGTAAGTCATGTTAGTAACCAAGCTCGGAAATAAAGTTCCTTCTTGAACTATTTTTCAAGTTTGTTTCATTAATTTTACGTTGCATTCACAAATCAATAAAGTACTTAACTGGCAGTCAAGATGGTAGATGCATTGTCCAGGCCACAATAAACATTTTATCATTTTTTCCTATTCCTGTCAGTTCTCCATAATATCTTGAAAAATTTGATCAATCATCACTAATCTTCTAAATTCTAGGGGACCAAATTTTGTTTATTCGATCACTTCAAAATAACCTTCAGAGACCAGGTAAATTCTGATGGAATACATGTGCACAAAGTCATTATATGAAGTCTCCATAATCCATAACCTGCATAATGTGTGGTGCCAGAAATGCTGACAGTATCCTAGATATAGCCTAACCAGAGGCCTGTGCAGCATAATGTCCACCTCTTTGCTTTTTCAGTGTAAAGATGTAAAAGATAAGTACCCATGAACCTTTTTGACTATTTTCACAACATTTTAACTATGTACACACCACCCACTATTTGCCTGCCCCAGTGTTAGAATCAGCTGGGATCATGACACCTTGTAAACCTAAGTATTTTATTGTAAGTACTTATTATAAATAGTGAGTATTAAGGAAGGTCCAAATTTCATCAGCTCAGATGAAAAAGTGAGGCTGGTTTACTAAAATGGCTGTCAATTATGCAGCTATTAGAGAAACTGATAAGAAATCAATTAGCTGTGATTGTTGTAAACTGTAAACTAATCCACAAAAACAATACTTCAACAAGCAAGTTGTTAATCAATGGAACAGGCTCTCAAGAGTGGCACTACTGATTAATTCAAATGAAAAGCAGATCATTTTCTTTAAGAAAATTGCATTTTAGGATATAATAAAATTAATAAATTAAGTTATCATTCTAAATTACTGCGGTTTTGTTTATGCAGCTGAGGTCCTTAGTGAAAATCTAAAGATGTGATTATCCAAAAATTCAATGTATTTTGTGATGGTTTTTGTAATCTATTATTTCGTGCTGCCTATTAACAGGGCATATTAAATGCTTGATTGGTATAGCTTACACTTTAGGGTAGATTCCTTGAGATTCAATAAGCGAATTCACCTGAAATATTTACGAGATCTAGTTTAATGCATAAAAAAGTTGTACAATTAAAGGCAATTACTTTAAGGTGTTAAAACATCATAGATTTTTTTGGCAAGAATTGGAGTTCTTACAGCGAACCTTCTACCAAAATATCCAAATAACTCCTAGCTTGCTTTTAGATTATAATGGTTCTATGAGCCAGTGGATGTATAATCCTGCATTTGTATCCTTGAAATAATTGCTTTTATATGTTTTGTTCAATGTTAAGACAGCTAATCACTGCTTTAATAAATAAAGGAAACTAGACCACATAGTTTAATGTTCAAAACTGGGGGAAGGCTAATTTTGATGGTATGATGCAACAAGTTTCAAAAGTTGATGGACGGGAGGCAATTCGCAGGTAAAAGGAGCGCTAGAAAGTGGGAGATCTTCAAAAATGAGACAATGAGAGTCCAGAAACAGTGTGTCCCAGCTGGTGTGCTGGGCAAGGCTGGTAGGTGCAGGAACAAGAGAAATTGAGGCTCTGGTTAAGAAAGGCGGGGAGCAGGTATAGACAGCTGGGACCTAGTGAATTCCTAGAAGAGTACAAGGGCAGTAGTAGTATACTCAAGGGGGAAATCAGGAGGGCAAGAAGGGAACACGAGCTGGCTGTGACAAATATGGATAAGGAGAATCCAAAGAGATTCTACAAATACATCAAAGGTCTAGAGAGAAGCTAGAGGGAGAGAACAGGGCCTTTTGAAGGTCACACAAAAATCAAGAAGGCCACATATGTGTGGAACTGCAAGAGGCGGGTAAGATACTAAACAAGTATTTCACATCAACGTTCACTGTGGAGAAAAAGAAACTAGAGAACCTGGAGAAATAAACTGTATTATCTTGTAAAGTGTAGGAATAAGTGCTACACTTGCCCCCATACCTCCTCCCTCACCCCCATTCCAGGCCCCATGAAGACTTTCCATATCAAGTAAATGTTCACTTGCACATCTGTCAATATGGTATACTGCATCCACTGTACCCGTTGTGGCCTCCTCTACATTGGAGAAAGCAAGTGAAGGCTGGGGACCACTTTGCAGAATACCTCTGCTCAGTTCACAATAAATAACTGCACCTCCCAGTCGCGAACCATTTCAACTCCCCCCCCTTCCCATTCCTTAGACAACATGTCCATCCTGGGCCTCCTGCAGTGCCACAATGATGCCATCCAGAGGTTGCAGGAATCACAACTCATATTCCGCTTGGGAACCCTGCAGCCCAATGGTATCAATGTGGACTTCACAAACTTCAAAATCTCCCCTCCCACTACTGCATCCCACAACCAGCCCAGCTCGTCCCCACCGCCCTATCCTGTCATTCCTCTCACCTATCCCCTCATGCCACACCTCCATTTCTGACCTACTAACCTCATCCTGCCCCCTTGAACTGTCTGTCTTTCCCGGACTGACCTATCCCCTCCCTATCTCCCTACCTTCACTCACCTTTACTGGCTCTATCCCCGCCTCTTTAACTTGTCTGTCTCCTCTCCACCTATCTTCTCTTCTATCCATCTTCGATCTGCCTCCCCCTCTCTCCCTACTTATTTCAGAACCCTCTCCCCGTTCCCCCTTTTCTGATGAAGGGTCTAGGCCCAGAATGTTAGCTTTTGTGCTCCAAAGATGCTGCTGGCCTGCTGTGTTCATCCAGCTCCACACTTTGTTATCTTGTAAAGTGTCCTTATTACAGAAATGGTGGTGCTGGGTGTCTTAAAATACACAAAGGTGAATAAATCCCAGGAACCTGATCAGGAGTACCCCAGAACTTTGTGGGTATGGAAGTGATTTCTGGACCCCTTGCTGAGATATTTTTAACATCGATAGCCACGGATGAGGTGTTGAAAGACTGGAGTTTGGCTAACACGGTGCCATTGTTTAAGAAAGAAGGTAAGGAAAAGCCAAAGAACTATAGGCCATTGACCTTATGTCAGTGGTGGCTAATTTGTTGGAAGGGATTCTGAGGGACAGGATTTACATGTATTTCAAAAGGCAATGGCCGACTGGGGATGGTCAACATGGGTTTGTGTATAGAAAATCGTATCTAACATGACTGAATGTTTTGAAGAAGTGACAAAGAACATTGATGAAGGCAGAGCTATGGGCGTTGTCTATGTGAACTTCAGCAAAACGTTTGACAAGATTCCACATGGTAGACTGGTTAGCAAGGTTAGATCACATCTCCATCTCTGGTGGCTGCCTCAAAACCAACATTTCAAGCCCACCGACTCCCATAGCTACCTCTCACCCACCAAAAATGAGAACCCTACTCCAAAGTCCTCTACCACCACCACACCCGCACATCCCAGATCTTCTATTTCAAGGATTGTAACATTCCCCCTCCGGCGATCAAAAATGCTCTCAACCATACCTGCTGCGTTTCCCGCACCTCTACCCTCATATTCCGTCTCCCCAACAAAAATAAAGACAGAATCCCCCTTGTTCTCACATATCACCCCACCAACCATGTATCATTCTCCACCACTTCCACCATCTACAGTCCGACCCCACAACCAAATACAGATTTCCCTTCTCACCCCAATCTACCTTTCATAAAGGCCGTGCTCTCTGCGACTCCCTCATCCACTCCCCATTAATCTCATCACCCCCAGCACCTTTCCCTGCAACCACAGGAAATGCTACGCTGCTCCCACACCTCCCCCCTCACTTCCGTTCAAGGCACAAAACCAACCTTCCACATTAGACAGGGGTTCACCTGCACATCCATTAACTTGGTGTACTGTATCCGCTGCTCCAGATATGGTCTCTTATACATCGGTGAGACCAAGCAGAAACTCAGAGACCATTTTGGCATGACCAGCATCTGTGCTCTGTTTGTGACAAACAACAACACCTTCAGCTTCTCCCTATAGCTCAGAGCCCCCCAACCCTGGCAACATCCTCGTAAATTCTTTCTGAACCCTTTCAAGCTTCAAAACATCTTTCCTATTGCGCAGAGACCAGAATTGAATACAGTATTCCAAAAGTGGCCTAACCAATGCCCTGTACAGCCACAACATGACCTTTCACATTTTATTCTAGGGGGGGAATAAGCAATCTACCATCACAATTCCTCTTATACAGAATACACAGGAATGGATAAGGAATAAAAAGGGAAGCTTATGGTAGGTACTGAGGGCTCAGAATACCAGAAGCCCTTGGGGCTTATAGAAAGTGCAAGGATTACTTGAAGAAATTGGGGAGGTGAAGAAAGAGCATGAAAAACACTGGGTAAAATAAAGGAAAATCCAATGGCATTTTCTAAGTATACAAGGAGCAAAAGGATAACCAGGAAAGAGTGGTGCCCACAGAGACAATCTGTGGGCAGAGCCTGAAGGCATAGGTGAGACATGGAATGAGTTTTTCACATCTGTATTCACAATACAGGAGAAATCAGGAAAGAGGATTGTGTTATATTTTAACAAATTACATCCAAGGAGGTGCAAATATTAGTGGTTTTGGCAGGGTTAAATTGGATAAGATCCACACATAGATCAGAAGGGTGAGGAAGGAGATGGCAGGGGCTTGGACATTAATTTTGATGTCCTCCTGGATACAGGAGATGTGCCACAGGAGTGGACAGCAGCTAAAGTAGTACCATTATTGAAGAAGAATGGTAGGGGTAAGTCAGAGAACTAAGCCAGGTCAGTAAATCTAACATCAGTGATACAGAAAATACTGAAAACAATTCTGAGGAACAAATTTAATCTGCACTTGGAGAAGAAAGGATTAATTAAGGATAGTTAGTATGACTTTGTCAGTGGGAGATCATGTCTTACAGATCTGAATGCATTTTCTGAGAAGATGTATGGATGAGGATAGTGCAATGGATACAAACTACATGGACTTTGGTAAGGGCTTTTGGGAGAGAGGTCAAGAAGGTAACAGTCCTTGACATTCGAAGCAATTGGCTTCAAATGAGGCTCAGTTTAAGGAGGCAGAGGATGATGGTCAAAGGACGTTTTTATGGCTGAAAGACAATGACACATGGCAAGATACAGCGTTTTTCAGTTTCTGTCTGTGGTGTACAGTAATTTCAGATCTAGTCAATGTCAGATGTTTGATCAGTAATTTTGTAGATAACAAAAAAGGTTGAGGCGAATAACAAAGAGGAGAACATTAGGTTACAGGATGATATAGACAGCTGAAACAGAAATATATTTACCTAAAGAAAATGTCTGCTGAACATTTGTTCTGGCTTTTTTTGTATGAAATTGTCAGTCATCCCTGGTCCAATATTTTTTATACAGTATATTTCTAATAATTAAAAATGGCATCAACTTCCAAATTTCCTTTTTAAAAATTAGCAAAAATTTCTCTGAACACTGGAGCTAAATGTTTATAATCTTCCTTGGGATGATGTAATTTTCAAATTCATACTCTTGAAAGTCATTAATCGAGGAACACTAGTCAAAAAGTGTTGAATTTGCAGGACTACCTATATGATCCTGGTAAGCTGGTATGAGGTTTCAAAGCCCTCCGCTTCTTCCGGTCCCGCAGACCCGACCAGTCCCCCTCCACTGACTCCCTCATCCGCCTAGCCGAACTCGTCCTCACCCTCAACAACTTCTCTTTCGATTCCTCCCACTTCCTACAGACTAAGGGGGTGGCCATGGGCACCCGCATGGGCCCCAGCTATGCCTGCCTCTTTGTAGGTTACGTGGAACAGTCCCTCTTCCACACCTACACAGGCCCCAAACCCCACCTCTTCCTCCGTTACACTGATGACTGTATCGGCGCCGCCTCTTGCTCCCCAGAGGAGCTCGAACAGTTCATCCATTTCACCGACACCTTCCACCCCAACCTCAAGTTCACCTGGGCCATCTCCAGCACATCCCTCACCTTCCTGGACCTCTCAGTCTCCATCTCAGGCAACCAGCTTGTAACTGATGTCCATTTCAAGCCCACCGACTCCCACAGCTACCTAGAATACACCTACTCCCACCCACCCTCCTGCAAAAATTCCATCCCCTATTCCCAATTCCTCCGCCTCTGCCACATCTGCTCCCACGATGAGGCATTCCACTCCCACACATCCCAGATGTCCAAGTTCTTCAAGGACCACAACTTTCCCCCCCACAGTGGTCGAGAACGCCCTTGACCGTGTCTCCCGCGTCTCCCGCATTTCCCGCAACACACCCCTCACACCCCGCCCAAAGAGGATCCCCCTCGTTCTCACACACCACCCCACCAACCGCCGGATACAACGCATCATCCTCCGACACTTCCGCCATCTACAATCCGATCCCACCACCCAAGACATTTTTCCATCCCACCCCTGTCTGTTTTCCGGAGAGACCACTCTCTCCGTGACTCCCTTGTTTGCTCCACACTGCCCTCCAACCCCACCACACCCGGCACCTTCCCCTGCAACCGCAGGAAATGCAACACTTGCCCCCACACCTCCTCCCTCACCCCTATCCCAGGCCCCAAGATGACTTTCCACATTAAGCAGAGGTTCACCTGCACATCTGCCAATGTGGTATACTGCATCCACTGTACCCGGTGTGGCTTCCTCTACATTGGGGAAACCAAGTGGAGGCTTGGGGACTGCTTTGCAGAACACCTCCGCTCGGTTCGCAATGAACAACTGCACCTCCCAGTCGCAAACCATTTCCACTCCCCCTCCCATTCTTTAGATGACATGTCCATCATGGGCCTCCTGCAGTGCCACAATGATGCCACTCGAAGGTTGCAGGAACAGCAACTCATATTCCGTTTGGGAACCCTGCAGCCCAATGGTATCAATGTGGACTTCACCAGCTTCAAAATCTCCCCTTCCCCCACCTCATCCCTAAACCAGCCCAGTTCGTCCCCTCCCCCCACTGCACCACACAACCAGCCCAGATCTTCCCCTCCACGCACTGCATCCCAAAACCAGTCCAACCTGTCTCTGCCTCCCTAACCTGTTCTTCCTCTCACCCATCCCTTCCTCCCACCCCAAGCCACACCTCCATCTCCTACCTACTAACCTCATCCCACCTCCTTGACCTGTCCATCTTCCCTGGACTGACCTATCCCCTCCCTACCTCCCCACCTATACTCTCCTCTCCACCTATCTTCTTTTCTCTCCATCTTTGGTCCGCCTCCCCCTCTCTCCCTATTTATTCCAGAACCCTCACCCCATCCCCCTCTCTGATGAAGGGTCTAGGCCCGAAACGTCAGCTTTTGTGCTCCTGAGATGCTGCTGGGCCTGCTGTGTTCATCCAGCCTCACATTTCATTATCTTATGAGGTTTTGATTTTTCATCTTAGTGTAAAGACTTCTGTTTATTTTATAATTCAGTTGTTCGTTAGCTTGCTGAGCCAGTTGTTCTATGGTGGGCAAATGTTTTGTTATCCTTCCAGGCAATATTTTGCGGGCAACCTCTTATCGAAGCGTTAGTGTTCTGCTTCCTTCTGGATTTATATGATCCTCTGGTGTGATGCACTTGTTGCTTCTGGTTCAGGTGTTTTAACAGCAATCTGTATATAGGATCCATTTCTTCCATTAATAAACACAGAAGTAGACTGCGTATACAGACCACTGCTTCTGGTTCTGTTGTTTTAGCAGTGGTCTGTATACGCAGTCTACTTCTGTGTTTATTAATGGAAGAAATGGATCCTATATACAGATTGCTGTTAAAACACCTGAACCAGAAGCAACAAGTGCATCACACCAGAGGATCATATAAATCCAGAAGGAATCAGCATTGGTAGTTCCTACTATCTCTATCCACGTATGTTTTTTTTTCAGCAATTCAAACCAACATTTCAATTAGAAGTCGGACTGACGATATTGCCTAGAAGGGTAACAAAATGTTTGTCCACCACAGAACAACTGGCTCGGTGAGCTAGCAACTACATCCACAACCTGAGCTACACAAATTTTTGCTTTGACCTTAAAAATTTTATAATTTACTAATCTTACAATTGAAAATAATAACCAGTTTTGATTGATTTGATTTGGCACTTTATTTTAACATGCAACTTCAGAAGGGATTTTAAATAAAATCCTGAATGATATTTAAGTGCTGCAAACTGGAACTTAATTTCAGTTTTTAAAATTTGCAGCATGGTTTTAAAACAAGTATTGGACTATGGATAGCTAACAAGAAGTTAGCGAAAAAGGCACAGCAAACATTCAGCAGGTGTTTTCTTAAAGAAAATACGTCTGAATATTATATAACAAGGTGTAGAGCTAGATGAACACAGCAGGCCAAGCAACATCAGAGGAGCAGGAAAGCTGACATTTCCGGTCTAGACCCTTCCTCAGAAATGGGGGAGGGGAAGGGGATTCTGAAATAAATAGGGAGAGAGGGGAAGGCAGATAGAAGATGGATAGAGGAGAATATAGGTGGAGAGGAGACAGACAGGTCAAAGAGGTGGAGTTGGAGCCAGTAAAGATGAGTTTAGGTGGGGAGTTAGGGAGGGGATAGGTCAGACAAGGGAGGACGGCCAGGGAAGGCGGGATGAGGCAGGTAGGTAGAAGATGAGGGTGGAGCTTGAGGTGGGAGGAGTGGACAGGTGGGAGAAGTGACAGGTTAGGGAGGTGGGGACGAGCTGGACTGATTTTGGGATACGGTCGGGAGAGGGGAGATTTTGAAGCTTTTGACGTCACCTCATGCTCCCACGAGGAGCTTGAACAGTTCATCCACTTCACCAACACCTTCCACCCCAACCTCAAGTTCACCTGGACCATCTCCAACACCTCTCTTCCCTTCCTCAACCCCCACTATTTTCATCTCTGGCAACCACCTGGAAACCAATGTCCATTTCAAGTTTAACTCCCATAGCTACCTAGAATACACCTTCTCACACCCACCTTCCTGCAAAAATGCCATCCCCTATTCCCAATTCCTTCGCCTCTGCTGCATCGGCTCCCAAGGTGAGGTATTCCACTCCTGGACATCCCAGATGTCCTCATTTTTCAAGGACTGCAACTTCCTTTCCACAGAGGTCAAAAACGCCCTTGACCATGTCTCTTGCATCTCCCGCAACAACAACCTAAACAGATTCCCCCTCGACCTCACATACCACCCCAGCAACCTCTGGATCCAACACATCATCCTCCGAGACTTCTGCATCTGAAATCTGACCCCACTACCAAAGACATCTTTCTCTCCCCACCCTTATCTGCTTTACAGAGAGACCACTCTCTCCATGACTCCCTTGTCTGCTCCACACTCACCATCAGCCCCACCACCCCCAGCACTTTTCCCTACAACCACAGGAAATGCTACACCTGCCCCAACACATCTCCCCCTCACCCCCATCCCAGGCCCCAAGGCGGCCTTCCCCCTCAAACAGATGTTCACCTGTACATCTGCGAATGTTTATCTGATAAAGGGTCTAGGCCCGAAATGTCAGCTTTTGTGCTCCTAAGATGCTGCTTGGCCTGCTGTGTTCATCCAGCTCCACACTTTGTTATCTCGGATTCTCCAGCATCTGCAGTTCCCGTTATCTCTCATGCGCTAACGTGGTGTACTGTATCTGCTGTTCCTGACGTGGCCTCCTCTACATCAGGGAAACCAAGCGGAGGCTTGGGGATCGCTTTGTGGAACATCAACTCTTCGGTTGCGACAAACATCTGCACTTTTGAGTCGTGAATCATTTCAACTCCCCTCCCACTCCTTGGATGTCAGGTCCATCCTGGGCCTCCTGCAGTGCCACAATGATGCCACCCGAAGGTTGCGGAAACAGCATCTCATATTTCGCGTTGGAACCCTGCAGCCCAATGATATCAATGTGGACTTCACAAGCTTCAAACTCTCCCCCTCCCACAACTGTATCCCAAAATCAGTAAAGCTCGTCCCCTCCTCCCTAACTTGTTGTTCCTCCCACCTCAAGTCCCACCCCTATTTCCTACCTACCAACCTCATCCCACCTCCTTGGTCTGTCTGTCCTCCCTTGACTGACCTATCCCCTCCCTAATTCCCCACTTAAACTCACCTTTACTGGCTCCAACTTCGCCTCTTTGACCTGTCTGTCTCCTCTTCATCTAGAGTCTCCTCTATCCATCTTCTATCCCCCTCCCCCTCTGTCCCTATTTATTTCAGAATCCCCTTCCCCTCCCCCATTTCTGAGGAAGGGTCTAGACCCGACACATCAGCTTTCCTGCTCCTTTGATGCTGCTTGGCCTGCTGTGTTCATCCAGTTCCACACCTTGGTATATCAGATTCTCCAGTATTGGCAGTTCCTACTATCTCTATACACGAATGAATTTTTTTTCCAGAAAATCAAATATTTCATAAGTTATGTTGCTTTCTCTCAGGACGTTAAAATATGGAGTATCACATTTGTCCATTTTTCAGTTCATACTTAAACCTCATAATTGGAAAAGAAAATAATTTATTATTGCCAGTCTCTTTTCACATTCTCCTAAAGAAGCTATCTGAATGTCCTGGACATATATTAAATGTTATTTATCCAAATCCTCAAAACATAACAATGACACCAAATTTGGAGAAGTGGTAACAGTGAAGATAATACATATTGACTGCATCCGGACATAGCTAGGGTGGAAGAATGGATAGACAAGGAGCTGATGGCATACAACTCCTGGAAATGTGAAGTCATATATCTTGTGAAGAGGACAGAAGCAACAGAGACTACATGGCACCGTTATATAGAGTGTACAGGGGAAAAAAAAAAAGAGAGATCTGGGGTGTACATGCATAAATGAATCTTTAAAGGTGGCAAGAAATATTGAGCACGGTTTGCAAAGTATCTTGTTTCACAAAAAGAGGGATGCAGTTCAAATGCAGGGAAGTTATGTTGATCTCCTGCAAGTCTCTGATTAGGCTGCATTTAAGGATATTACGTTTATCTCTCATCACCATAATATTTGCAGTGGACACTGGGGATGGAATGGTTCTAGGATTGGGGGAATATGAATTTAAAAAAGGTTAATTTGGAGAAACTGAAATTGCTTGGAGCAAATGAGGTCGAGGGAAATTTTTATAAAGATGTACATGTTTGGATGAGAAAGAAAAGGGAAGTCTGGGTTTGGGGCAACAGATTCAGAGAGATCTGAGAAAGAACTTTTTGTATAATGTGGTAATTGCCCACAATATGGTGGAAGCAGAGGCAAATCAGAATCATAGAATCCCAACTGTACGGAATCAGGCCATTTGGCCCATCAAGTCACACTGACCTCCAAAGCACATTCCACACAGGCCTCACCTAAACCCTGTAACTCTGAATTTCCCATTGCTAATCCCTGGACACTACGGGCAATCCAGCATGGCCAATGTAACCTGAACTTTCGGACTGTGGGGAAAAACCAGAGCACCTGGAGCAAATCCACGCAGAAACAGAGTGAAAGTGCAAACTCCACACAGACAGTTGCTCAAGGATGGAATCGAACCCAGATCCCTGGAGCTGTAAGGCAGCTGTGCGAACCACTGTCCTGCACTGATTTTAAAAGGAAATTAGATGGACACTTGAAGGACTCTAGGTCCTGTAGTAGGCTGCCCAAATGGTCCAAGGCACTGAACTCAAGTTCTAGTCTCATCAGAAGCATGGGTTCGAATCTCAATGCTGCCAGCTTTCACTTTAAGGTGAGGTGATGGCCTATTGGTACTATTGCTGGATTAAGAGTCTCAGGTAACGTCATGGGGACACAGCAACTAGCGGAATTTGAATTCAATAAAAGTCAGGAATTAAGAGTCTAAAGTCAATTGTCAGGAAAAATCCATTTGATTCACTAATGTCCTTCAGGGAAGGACATTGATATCCTTATCTTGTCTGTCCTACATGTGACTCCAGACCTACAGCAGTGCGGGTGACTCTTAGCTGCCATCTGGGCAATTAGGAATGGGCAATAAATTCATTCCATGAACAAATACTTAAAAAAATAAATTTGCAGGCTACAGGGATAGAGCCGGAGAATGAAACGAACTGGTCCATGGATAGCCAACAGTATTAAAGGGCTGACTGGCCTCTTTTATACAAAGAACAAAGAAACCTACAGCACAGGAACAGGCCCTTCGGCCCTCCAAGCTTGCGCCGATCAAGATCCTCTGTCTAACCTGTCTTCTATTTTCTAACAGTCTGTGTCCACTTGCTCCCTGGCCATCCATGTACCTGTCCAAATATATCTTAAAAGACGCTAACGTGTCTGGGTCTACCACCTCCGCTGGCAACGCATTCCAGGCACCCATCACCCTCTGTGTAAAGAACTTTCCGCGCATATCTCCCCTAAACTTTCCTCCTCTCACTTTGAACTCATGGCCCCTAGTAATTGAGTCCCCCACTCTGGGGGGTAAAAAGTTTTTTGCTATCCACCGTCTATACCCGTCATGATTTTGTAGACCTCAATCAGGTCCCGCCTCAATCTCCGTCTTTCTAATGAAAATAATCCTAATCTACTCAACCTCTCTTCATAGCTAGCACCCTCCATACCAGGCAACATCCTGGTGAACCTCCTCTGCACCCTCTCCAAAGCATCCACATCCTTTTGGTAATGTGGCGACCAGAACTGTACACACTACTCCAAATGTGGACGAACCAAAGTCCTATACAACTGCAACGTGACCTGCCAACTCTTGTACTCAATACCCCGCCCACTGAAGGAAAGCATGCCATATGCCTTCTTGACCACCCTATTGACCTGCGTTGTCACCTTCACGGAACAATGGACCTGAATACCCAGATCTCTCTGTTCATCAATTTTCCCTAGGACTTTTCCATTTACTGTATAGTTCGCCCTTGAATTTGATCTTCCAAAATGCATCACCTCGCATTTGCCCGGATTGAACTTCATCTGCCATTTATCTGCCCTATTCTCCAGTCTATCTATATTCTGCTGTAATCTCTGATAGTCCCCTTCACTACCTGCTACTCCACCAATCTTAGTGTCATCAGCAAACTTGCTGATCAGACCACCTACACCTTCCTGAAGATCTTTTACATATATCACAAACAACAGTGGTCCCAGCACAGATCCCTGTGGCACACCACTGGTCACAGGTCTCCAATTTGAGAAACTCCCTTCTACTACTACTCTCTGTCTCCTGTTGCCTAGCCAGTTTTTTATCCATCTAGCTAGCACACCCTGGACCCCATGTGACTTCACTTTCTCCATCAGCCTGCCATGGGGAACCTTATCAAACGCCTTATTGAAGTCCATGTATATGACATCTACAGCCTTTCCCTCATCAATCAACTTTGTCACGTCCTCAAAGAATTCTATTAAGTTGGTAAGACATGACCTACCCTGCACAAAACTATGTTGCCTATCACTGATAAGCCCTTTTTCTTCCAAATGGGAATAGATCCTATCCCTCAGTATCTTCTCCAGTAGCTTCCCTACCACTGACGTCAGGCTCACCGGTCGATAATTACCTGGATTTTCCTTGCTGCCTTTTTTAAACAAGGGGCCAACATTAGCAAGTCTCCAGTCCTCCAGGACCTAACCCGTGTCTAAGGACACTGCAAAGATATCTGTTAGGGCCCCGGCTATTTCCACTCTCGCTTCCCTCAGCAACCTGGGATAGATCCCATCCGGACCTGGGGACTTGTCCACCTTAATGTCTTTTAGGATACCTAACACTTCCTCCTTCCTTATGTCAACTTGACCTAGACTAAGCAAACATCTATCCCAAACCTCAACATCCTTCATGTCCCTCTCCTTGGTGAATACCGATGCAAAGTACTCGTTAAGAATGTCACCCATTTTCTCTGACTCAGCACATAACCTTCCTTCTTTGTCCTTAAGTGGGCCAATTCTTTCTCTAGTTACCCTCTTGCTCTTTATATATGAATAAAAGGCTTTGGGATTTTCCTTAACCATGTTTGCCAGCAATATCTCATGTATATACAGTAAATGACTGTGTGTAGCTCATCAAACATTAAAAATTCTTATTGATGTGCAATGATCTTGGTTGAACTTCGAATTTAATGCTTAGAAATAGTATTCAGCCCAATTGATTTATGCAATTTACACATTCTTGACGCCAGCGGCATGGTTATTTTGTTACCCATGGAGCTAATTTGGGTTCAACTCATTCATGAGTGCTAAGTAGTAATGCTCCCAGCACCTAGTCATTTCCCAACATTCTTGAAAAATCACCAGCATTTCATGTGAATTGATAACTGTCACAATTCTAGACAATTTGAAATATTTTCTTACCTGCCTGTTCCAAGGCTACCATTGTCGACTGTTCAATCAAATCCCGTTCAATAAAGCTTCGAAAATCTTCACTGTACACATTTAAATCTGGCAGCTGGAATGTATAAATGGGCATCTCTAAAGGAAACTGCTCATTAGTGCATTCATTTGCTACCTGTGATCGAGCGAGGGACATTATGGCTGAACTTGCATGAGAAATTCCTCGTGAGAGGCGTTTTTCTGAAAAAAATTATAAAGTACTATGATGATGCAAAATCTTGTTGGGTAGAAAATACCAAGAATCTGAAAATTGATTAGAGTGCAACATACAGAAAGTGAAAATGCAAATCTGAATTTCACAAAACAGCATTTGCAAGGCATTATCTGACAAAACAAAAAAAAATTAAAAAATGCAATTTTTCCCTTCATGATAAACATAAGATATTCACTATCACTCGTGTGCAAATATTTTAAAAGTACAGTTTTGATATGATGTTTAAAGTGTTTGTAAATGTCAGTTCATGAACAACTTAAATCTAATATCAAGTGAGGTGAATAGAGAGGAAAAAAATAAAATCAGGATATATCCTGTACATAACACAACACATACATTCAAACTTCTCTTTTTGCACCCAGACATTTCACATAACACAAGATAAAAGTAACTAGATCAGTATTTTTAAATATTGGAGGAAAAATTAATCTGTAAATTTGCAAAGGGGAAATTATGTATTAAACTTTTATACGTTTCTAAAAAACAGGATGTTTCTCCTGTGACTTTGAATTTAAATTAAGAAGGCATTCTCATTACTCTGGTCTTCAGAACTGAAAGTAAGAGTGACAAAACATATCCATCCTCTGCAACGAAATTCTATGTTAAAAGTATGAGTTAGACCACTGTGATGGCAGTGTAAAGTCTGGATTTTAAGTCCAATCATACCTGCGCAAACACAAAACTGTCAGGACAGTAGATTATTTTTTGCAGAAAGTCTTTTTTTGGCAATGTGACAAAAAACAGTGGAACCGCAGATTTTAAAGGCAGTTTGGTCCACATGAGTTGCTACATATATTTTATATAGTAATATTTTAAGAGGTTGTTGACTTGCTCACTAAGCTGGCTTGTTCTTGTTCAGACATTTCGCTGCCATGCTAGGTGACATCAGTGGAGCCTCTGATGAAGCGATGACATTCTACTCTGCTTGGAATTTATACTGTTATGGTGAGTACTGTCATTTCCAGTTTTGATCTGCATGGGTTTATACATGGAGTCCAATTCTGTATGTTTGTTCCCGCAAAATAACCATGGTAGCCAAAGCCAAACATAGACATGCACAGGAATTGGTAGAAACATGGCTTTCCAACCGTACTTCAATCAACAAACATATAGAATTGAATCCCATATACAAACCCACAGGGGTCAAAACCAGAAATGACGCTACTCACCATTACAGACCGGACAGTATACATTCCAAGCAGGGTAGAATAACATCGTTTCATTGGAGGCTCCACTGACGTCACCTAGCATTGTGACAAAGTGTCTGAACAAACACAAGCCAGCTCAGTGAGCAAGTCTTCAGCCTCATCCACAACCCGAGTTACAGATCTTGGGCAATACATAGTTTAGATTAGGAAAGATTAACCAAGAGTTACTTTAAAAAGTAAGTAAAAGAGCAGAGGTAAAATTTTGGAAGAAAACTAGTGCAAACTACAAAAATGGACAGCAAAAGCTTCTTTAAGCATATACAAGGGAAGAGAGTAGATAAAGTGAATGTTGGTCCATTGAAGGGCAAGACTGGAGGGTTAAGAGTAGGGTACACAGTGGGGAACAGAGAAATAGTGGCGACACTAAGTCAATACTTTGCCTCAGTTTTCACACTGGAGGACACTAGTACCACACCATTAGGTCATACAGAGGTTACAGAAAGGGAGAAATTTAGAAGAATCTTCACTAAGGTAAAAGGTATTGAGCAAACTATTGAGATTGAAAGCAGACAGGTTACCAGGACTCAATAATCTGGATCGTAGAACCTTGAAGGAAGTGGCAGCAGGAGTAATGGTTCCATGGTATTATATTCCAAAATTCCGTGGAAGCAGGAAAGGTTCCAGTGGATTAGAAAAATGCTAATATGATGCCCTTACTCAAAAAGGGAGGGAGACAGGAGGGAACGATAAGACCAGCAAGTAATAACAGGAAGTTTGCAAAGACAAAACATAATCACAGTCACCATTTTTTCATGACAAGTAAATGGTGTTTGATGAGTTTGCTTGAGTTCTTTGAAGAAATAACAAGTAAAGTGGATACTGGGGATCATATAGTATAATCTGGGTTTCCAAAGGCATTTGATAAGATGCTGTACAAAAGCTTAATACTCAAGATAAGATCATGTGAGGTTGGGGTTATTACTAGCTTCGAAAGAGGGCTGGCTGACTAACAGAAAGCAGACAGTTGGGATAAATAGGTCACATCGCACCTGCACATCAGTCTGCCTGCCAGCTGAGGACTGGGGAAGGGGAGCATATTTTGCAAAATCTCTTCCCTTCATTTTCTTCCTCTGAGGTGATTTAGTTAAAACCTACAAATTACAAAGAACAAAGAACATTACAGCACAGGAACAGGCCCTTTGGCCCTCCAAGCCTTCGCCGATCTAGATTCTCTATCTAAACATGTCGCCTATTTTCCAAGGATCTGTATCCCTCTGCTCCCTGTCCATTCATGTATCTGTCTAGATGCATCTTAAATGATGTCATCGAGCCCACCTCTACCACCTCCGCTGGCAATGCATTCCAGGAATCCACCACCCTCTGCGTAAAGAACTTTCCACAAATATCTCTGTTAAGCTTTTCCCCTCTCACCTTGAAATCTTGATCCCTAGTAATGGAGTCCCCCAAACTGGGAAAAACTTCTTGCTATCTACCCTGTCTATACCTCTCATGATTCTGTAGACCTCAATCAGGTTCCCCCCTCAACCTTCGTCTTTCTAATGTAAATAATCCTATAACTACTCAACCTCTCTTCATAGCTAGCACCCTCCATACCAGGCAACATCTCTGCACCCTCTCCAAAACATCCACTTCCTTTTGGTAATGTGGCGACCAGAACCGTACGCAGTATGCCAAATGTGGTCGAACGAAAGTCCTTTACAACTGCAATATGACATGCCAACTCTTGTACTTGATACCCCGTCCAACAAATGAAAGCATGTTGTATGCCTTCTTGACCGCTCTATTGACCTGCGTTGCCACCTTCAGGGTACAATGGACCTGAACACCCAGATCACTCTGTGCATCAATTTTCCCCAGGGCTTTTCCATTTACCGTATAGTTCGCTCTTGAATTGGATCTTCCAAAATGCATCACCTCGCATTGCCTGGATTGAACTCCATCTGCCATTTCTGCGCCCAACTCTCCAATCTGTCTACACTCTGCAGCATTCTCCAACAGTCCCCTTAACTACCTGCTACTCACCAATCTTAGTGTCATCTGAAAACTTGCTAATCAGACCATCTATACCTTCCTCCAGGTCATTTATGTGCGTCACAAACAACAGTAGTCCCAACACAGATCCCTGTGGAACACCACTGGTCACAGTTCTCCATTTGAGAAACTCCCTTCCACTACACCTCTGTCTCCTGTTGCCCAGCCAGTTCTCTATCCATCTAGCTAGTACACCCTGGACCCCATGCAACTTCACCTTCTCCACCAGCCTACCATGGAGAACCTTATCAAACGCCTTACTGAAGTCCACGAATATGGCATCTACAGGCTTTCTCTCGTCTATCAACTTTGTCACTTCCTCAAAGAATTCTATCAAGTTGGTAGGATATGACCTTCCCTGCACAAAACCATGCTGCCCATCACTAATAAGCCCATTTTCTTCCAAATGTAAATAGGTCCTATCCCTCAGTATCTTCTCCAGCAGCTTCCGCACCACTGACGTCAGGTCTATAATTACCTGGATTATCCTTGCTCCCCTTCTTAAACAAGGGGACAACATTAGCAATTTTCCAGTTCTCCGGGACCTCACCCATGCTCAAGGATGCTGCAAAGATATCAGTTAAGGCCCCAGCTATTTCCTCTCTCGCTTCCCTCAGTAACCTAGGATAGATCCCATCCGTGTCTGGGGACTTGTACACCCCTTTGCCCTTTAGAATAAACAACATTTTGCCCTTTCTTATGCTGACTTTACCTAGAGTAATCAAACATCAATCCCTAACCTCAACATCTATCATGTCCCTCTCCTCGGTGAATACCGATGCAAAGTACTCATTAAGAATCTCATTCATTTTCTCTGACTCCTCGCATAACGTCCCTCCTTTGTCCTTGAGTGGGCCACCACTTTCTCGAGTTACCTTCTTGCTCCTTGTGTATGAATAAAAAGCTTTGGGATTTTCCTTAACCCTGTTTGCTAAAGATATTTCATGACCCCTTTTAGCCCTCTTAATTCCTCGTTTCAGATTGGTTCTACTTTCCCAATATTCTTCCAAAGCTTCGTCTGTTTTCAGTGAACACATTATTTAAAAGGAATAGACAGGACAGATGCAGGGAAGATGTTTCTCTTGTGTGGGAGTCTGGTATAACGCAGGAATATAATTTAGAACCAAGATGAGAAGCATTTGTTCACTCAGAGGAAGCTGAGGCTATTTAAAGTAGATAGATTTCTGATTAACAATGATGTCAAGTTCATATGCAAACTTAAGTTGCCAGGTCATTTAAAGCTGTCCTTAAGCCCCAGTTGGGGAAACCAGTGCATTGTCAGCATTTTTCAACAATGGTACTTGTATGACACAGTAAAAGATGGGCTGTTTTGAATTTAGGCCCTTTAGGCGTCAACGTCTCAGCATTAGTACAGAACTTTTTTTTGTTCTATTTTGTAACTACATATGTAAATGACTATACTGCAGGTAAAGCAATATTTTTTATAATGATTCAAAATACATGAACAGGAAAGGTTTAGCCGAATATGAGCCAAATAGGTCTAGTTTAGTTTGGGAAACCTGTTCGGCATGGATGAGGTGGACCAAAGGTTCTGTTTCTACGCTGTATGACTCTAATTAGCAAGGTAGTCGGCACAACATCGAGGGCCGAAGGGCCTGTACTGTGCTGTTATGTTCTATGTTCTACATATGGGATCCAGCAGAGCTAGCCATTTGGATACAAAATTGCCTTGAAGGTAGGAGGATAGTTGTGAGGAGGGTAGTTTATCGGACTGGAGGCCTTCAACCAGCAGTGTGCCACAAGGATCGGTGCTGGGTCCACTGCTTTGTGACATTTACATTAATGATTTGGACTGAATATAGCAGGAATGGTTAGTAAGTTTGCAGATGACACCAAAATTGGTGGTATTGTGGAGAGTGAAGAAGGTCATCTCAAAGTGCAATAGAAGCTTGATCAGATGAGTTGATGGGCCAAGGAGTGGAGTTTAATTTAGCTAAGTGTGTGAGGTGTTGCATTTTGGTAAGGCAAATCAGGGCAGGATTTACACACTTAATGGTAGGGCCCTGGACAGTATTGCCAAGCAAAGAGACTTTGGGGGTACACGTTCATAGTTCCTTGAAGATGGAGTTGAAGGTCGACAAGGTAATGAAGGGGGCATTTGGTATGTTTGCCTTTATTGGTCAGTGCATTGATTGTAGGGGTTGGGACGTCATGTTGTGGCATAATAGGACACTTGAAATACTGCATTCAATTCTGGTCTCCATGCTATCAGAAAGATGCCGTTAAACTTGAAAATGTTTACAAGGATGTTGCTAGGGTGGACAGTTTGAGCTACAGGGAGAGGTTAAATAGGCTGGGGCTATTTTCCCTGAAGCATCAGAGGCTGAGGGGTGACCTTACAGAGGTTTATAACATCATGAAGAGAATGGATAGAGTGAATAGCCAAGATCTTTTCCCCAGAGAGTACAAAACTAGAGAGCATAGGTTTAAGGTGAGGTGGGACAAATATAAAGGGGACCTGATGGGCAATTTTTTCACGCATTGGGTAGTGCATGTATGGAATGAGCTGCTACAGGAAGTGGAGGAGGCTGGTCCAATTATAAATTTCAAAAGGCATCTGGATCGGTACACGAGTAGGTAGGATTTAGACAGATATGGGCCAAATGTTGGCAAATGGGATGTGATAAATTTAGGGTATCTGATTAGCATGGGCAAGTTGGACAGAAGGATCTGTTTCCGCGCTGTTTATCTCTATCACTCTATGACCTGTAGGAGTGTTGCATGCCGACAATTAAACACATTACCTTGAGAAAACTCATCCTGTCTCTGCTCAAACTTTTTCACTTGGTTGGACAGTTCTTTGTCTTGCTGCTTGTAGAAGCTTCCTTCGTTGAACTCATGAGGCAGATTCCCAGTTTGAACTTGCCGAAGTTGTTCAAAGTCATTCAGTGCTGCACTCAGATCCCAGTTTTTACCTACGAAGGTAAAATTGTACATTGTGCATTAATATCCAAGTATGACTAATATGATTTCTAAAGGGAAATCCATCAGCCGATTTCCCTCCACATTCCTTTATTTAGGAGTCAAACGCTTTGTGGATGAAATTCACTATTTTAAAACAAATTCAGAAATAAAATCAAGATAGGAATATTTGTTCATTACAATTCTACGAGTCTATTTAGAAAAAAAAATTGGATATATACTTGTATGATCACTAAGCAATAAAATTCTGAAACTTGGAACTCATTTTTAGATTTGTGATGATGCAACTGCTCATCAAATAATTAACAAAGTAATAATAATCAATCAATATCACTACTGGACAATGATTTGCCGAGTTCTGTGCAGTACTGCACGCAGAACATTTTGACATTCAAAACCTCCACATGTGGCCTTGGCTCAGTGATAGCACTCTTGCCTCAGATTGTGGGTTCAAGCCCCACTTCAGTGATTTGGACACAAAGTTTGGGCTGAAATTTCAGTGCAGTCCTGATGTCATTTCTGCATTCTGTTTCAGATTATTACAACAAAGGACAAGGCTTTGTGTTCATCATTGAGTAAAAGCGCTTTGAAAGATATACATTTAGTCCTATTTCTCCAATCTCCTTCACAAAAACGCACAAGAATGTACTTTTCAAGTATACTTCCAATTTCTTATTGAAAATTACTCTTAAATCTTCTTTTTCAGACAGTATATTCTAGATCATATTGATTCACAATGCTAAATAACTTCTCCATTTCCCTTTGGGTTTTTTTGCTAGTTAACTGCAATCCATAGTCTTCGGGATGGTGGGCAAAATGCTTTCTGTCCTCTCAGGTGGGCTTTAAAGATTTCATGCTACTTTTCAAAAAGGCCAGAAAAATTCTTCTACTGTGCTGGCCAATATTTACTCCTCAAGTAATGAGTATCTATATTACTTCAGTAATTGATGTCATTGCAGTTTGAAGGAATGTTGCTATGCATAAAATTATAAGTGACTCTACTTCAGAAGAATTATTTAGTTGTGAAAGATGAGGTATCCCAATGGTTTAACATATTGAGCAACTCTCCTGAATACAGAGATAATGCATTGGCTTGCACTTCAGATTGAGACTAATGTAGGCTGGTGAGTCTTGTATTCCCTTTGGCTGTAAGTCTTTGACACATTTACAAGAAGTGAAAAGTAGGGAAGAAGGAACATGAGTAAGCCATTCAGCCACTTGAGCCTGTTCTGCCATTCAATTAGGCCATGGCTGATCTGTACTTCCAGTTGTATTTACATTTTAGTATCATGTTTGTGGAACACAGCAGAGCTTCCTTCAGACAATTTAAAATATTAATCAATTCTAACTAACCAGAATAATTGTTTCCTAAACTAATTTCTATTCCTAAGTACATTGTAAATGATGAAACTATTTTTCAACGTAAGCATCAACTTCAGAACGAGGCTGAATATATATGTCTAGGCATCATCCTCATGCCAATGATCATTTTAATTTGATTTAATATCAAACTTACTATAATTGTGTGAGGGACTTGAAGCACGCTTCAATAAAAAAAAGCCGGCATTTCAACCATAGCAGATTGCTCAGCATTCAGAGCACATCCATGCCATTCAATATGTGGATATGTTAAACCATAACTTGGCTTGCTGCATGCCAAGGCAATCTGATAACAAAGAGGAGTCAGTGTCTTGTTGATGGCTATCTAGACATTTTAGAGCAGAATTAAGATTCAACTATTTTGTCGAGGATCTGGAGTTACATATAAGCCATGCCAGGTATGAATGACAGATTTCTTTCCTCAAAGGACATTAATGAATCAGGTGATTTTTTTTAATAACAATCTAGAATCTGCATGTCACCTTAACTGAAACTAGCTTCATTTATTCTAGGTATATTTAATTCAACTGAATTTAAGTGCCTGAGCTGCTCTGGTGGGAACTAATGCTTGTCACCAGCTCACAAGTTCAATTCAGTTTTTTTGTAGACTAAATTGAAGCAACAAAAAAAGTCAACAATTAACCAGCAAATTAAAAGGGAACAATCAAATTTGTCTAAAGCAGCTTGTAGCTTGATTAGAAGAAAGATTGTTTATGAATATTGTTATCATTATAGGTTCTTCAGATTAATATCCCTGAATCACCTTTGGAACATGAAACTGCTTTTGTTGAAGAGAAAACTTGCTATTATTCATAAACAGCATTCACCTTTATGATTCATGTTTATGCAGCAAATGCTTGTGCTGTGACCTTACCTAAAAGTTAGTTTAATTTTAGAGAAATTGAAGCCTTGATTGTTTTATCTTCCAGTACTAGAATTCACACTCAAAACTACCAAGTGTGAGCACCCAATCCTCTTGACAAGTTAAGAAACTGAAAATTTTCTACAAATTGCCCATGTCTGTATGTTTATTCCCTCCCTCCTCCCAACGCCCACCCCCACCCAAACACAGCAGAGATACTGAATGAAATCAAATTGAAATAGTGGGCAGAGTGATACTCTATTTACAATAATTCCAAAAAACCTTAACATCGTACAGCATTAGAGGTCAAGTCATAAAATCAATTTTAATGCAAAAGGAGGCCACTTAGTCCATCAAGCTCATACTGGCTTGTTGCACAACAATGTAGCTTGTCTTACTCCTCCCATAGCCCTTCAAATAGTCATCTAATTTTCTTTTGGAATAATTTGTTTATTCCCAATTCCAGAAAAAAACTTCTTTACCCAGAGCATGGTGAGAATATAGTGTGAGGGAGCACATTTTTGTTTTCCTTTTTCAATTGTAAACTGAAATGAATGTTGGATTATGATATAGGTACACATTTTTAGCTGTGTAAGACACTGATTTTTTTTGAAGCAGTGACATTGTAACACAGGGACAATGGTCTAAGGAGTTTCTGAGTCAAAGAAAAACTGCCTGACGACAGCCTTGGATTGGTTGAGTTGCAGTCTGTTGCAAATCTCTAAATGTAGAGAGACACCTTGATTTGAAAAACTGAAAATCTCTCTCCCTCTCCCCCACCCCCCCCCCCCCCACCCCCCCACCCCTCCTTTTCCTGATGAGTGAAATCTGTTTTGAAGAGAGAATTCTAATAGGTTTTTTCTTTGGTTTGTCAGATCAATCATTGAAATGAAAAATGACTATTGCTTTACAGGCAACAGCTTGTCATCATTGCTGAAGTCAAAATGAGGTGTATGAGATAATTTAACCCACCTTTGTAGTGTGGACATTTGATCTTCAGAATTTTGCTCCCTGTCTTTTTTTGTACCAATAATGTGTCAAACCGATAGTCTTTAAAGGAATATGGTTTAAGAAGCATAGTACTAGATTAGTAGTCTTTTTATGCCCCTCTGCTATTTGTTAATGTTAGGTGTATTACAATAAATAGTTTTTTTTTATTATTGACAAAATTTGGTGTGAATTGTTTTTGTTCTGAACAACTGAGAGTCAGACAAGCTGTCATCCTAGATGTCCAACTAGGATTTTATACATTTTGTGAAGACCTGTGGAACAGTATGATTATCAGTACATTCTTCGCAGTTCAATCATGCCAGTAGAACTTGCAATCATGGGAATAGGTGCATTTAAGAAGGAAGTAAATAAGGAATTAAGTTGCTCACATGTAAATAAGGAAGAATGAGAGATTCAAGTGGAGAATAAATACAGGTATAGATTAATTGCAATAAATGGCCTGTTTTTGTGCTGTTAGTCCAATACAGTTCCATTTAAGAACTCAAACAGATGCTGCACAATCCACAAAGGAAAATTTAAAAACAATGAAGCTTCTTGGGGAAAACAGCAAGTAATGTAAAATTTCTCACAATTTTAATATTCAAAAAACTTGATCACATCAGTGGGCTGATATTATCTAGTCTGATACCTACATGAAGCCAGTTACACAAATATTCAAAAAATGGAATCAATTTATATTGCTGAACATTATTTAGAAAGGATACTTAGAACAAGATGTAACCTTTAACACGTTGTGGGGAGTGAGCACCTAGCAAAGTTCAAACCCTATTCCGTGTAAGTTGGTTGAATCTGTCAAGGCAACTAAGGACCAAGCCTTTGGAATGCTCTCCCTCAGAAAACAGTGAAAGCTACATTATTGAACCTTTGAAAGGTTGATACAGTTAAATTTTGACAAAGAAGACAAAGATTATGGGGGCAAAAACTGCAAAGTGGAGATGTGACCTCATTCACATGATCTTACTGAATGATGGAGACGCTCAAAGGGCTGAATGGCCTATTCCACTAGTATAGCCTATGATTTAATGACATGAAAACTGGCCTCAGTAATACCAAGTTATAAGTGATGGGCTTGGTGGATGCTGAAAATGCTCAGAAATCCATCTTTAGTACTTTCAAATGACTCCTACTGAGAGGTCCAATATGTGGGAACATTAGAAAGAAAAGAGAGGGATCATGCTTTAATCCACACAAACAATATTCTACACCTGCATTCAATATCGTGCCTTTCCCTATGGAGGGTAGGCATAACTGGTTAGATCAACATTTGTTACCTACTCCTTTTCTCAACAGTTTTTACTAAATTCTGTATTTGTAAAGTTAGCATTTCTTAACTTGACCACATGATGTAGGAGCGTGACGTTTTGATTGGTTATTGGCCAGATTTGTTTATTTTATGCTGCTATTTAAACTGCTCCAATGCAGAATACCACCACTCACGCTAGTTGTTCACATTCTGCGGGAGTGGGAGCTACATGCTAGAACCATTACAACCCATAATGGTCAGGTATATCCAGTGCTGATAGGAAGGGTATTCCAGGGAATAGTGAAGCAAGGGCAATAAAGTTTGAGGGAAACTTGCAGGTGGTCGTGTTCCCAGCCATCTGCTTCCTTGCCTATCTACATAGAGGTTGTGGAATTTGGAAGGTGCTTTCAAAAGTAGGTATGACAAATTACTGCAGTGCATCTTGTATAAAATGCACACATGTGCCATTTTGTATTTATGGTTGACTGGATGTTTAAAGGAGATGATGGGGTGCCAATCACACGGGTTGCTTTGTTCTGAATGGCATCAAGGTTTTACAACGTTGATAGACTTGTAATTCCCTAAGTATTCCATCACACTCCTGAATTGTGTTTTGTAGATGGAGAACAGGTTTTCAGAAAATCAGGCGGTAAATTACTTTCTACAGAATTCCCAGTGACTGACACATTCTTGAAGCCACAGAGTTTCTGGCCAGTGGTAACTCCAGGATATTGATAACCAAAGGATGCTATGCAAAATGTTTGGCCACTGGATCAAGGAACCAGAAGTCTACCAGAGTTTATGTCACCATACTCCAGAAAATGGTCATGGCTTCACAACAGGAGAGCAGAGGGGGAAAACTAAATAAAATAAACCAACAAATAATTATAAAATTGCTGCATGATGAGAAATGGAAGGCGTCAGATTATTAGCACATTTGCTTTACAATCCTCATATCTACATTGATCCACATTTTAGAAGGCACCTAAGGAATTTCATACATGTATATAAACTAATATTATTTATATGGAACCACTCTACCACTAATTCCAATTATAGTTCAACTCTCCTACAGTTCCTTACAACCTTAAACTGAATTAATTTGCATGAAATTCAGCTCATGGTCATAAAAAGCAAACAATTACAAAACTCACTTTGTATGGATCAAAACAACGTTACAAAGAATAGTAAATGAAATGTTATGTGATTCATTTTCTGTAAACTTCTTCATAAAAATTTAACATGAATCCAAGACTGCCACCACCCCCCCCACCACATGACTACAGCCGTGACTCAAAGGATTATTTGTTCCTTATCACCTATAGGTTTCCCAGATGACAGCATAAGCTTTTAACAGCATTGGCTCATTACAATAGTTTTAAGTCATTAGTGGCAATCCCTTGAAATCAAGGGTAATATCCATCAGACTAGAGGAGTCTTCAGATGACTGGGGAGCCCAATTTTGGTTCCACAAGTTTGCCTGCAGTACCTCTAAAGGGAAACTTGTCTCTCTCCTATAACAGGGAAATCAACTAGTCTCCCGACACTGTGCTGCTTGGCAATATACTGCAGGTCAATTTGGAGATTGCTAGATGATCAATCAATAGCAGCCTAATGAAGTCTACCCATCCCAATATCCTTCCTGCCTAGTGACAGAAAGTACCAAGTAATCTTCTCAGAGTGGCCAAGCTAACATGAGATCTTTACAATGTGGATCAAATTTCATTTTACAATTTATTGTATTGATCACTCACAGCATCATGTCTTTGTAGAATTCAAAAGCTAAATGTATGAAAATTATATGGCATATTAATACTTGTCAGGGTTTTCCTTCATTTCATATCACACTGTCCACAAACCCATTCTATTTTGACTGATTATATATTTTTATATAGGCAGAACAAAAACAGGTGGCCAGAAGAATGTGTTATTGGCTGATCAACACTGATGAAACTCCCTGAATCTAAGTTCCTAAGAGTCCACCAAAAGCATTCGTTATGCTGGATGATGAGTGTTGGAATTCTTAGATTATGGAGTCATGACAGGAAAAAAGTCATTTTACGTCAGTCCAGTAGGTAAGAAGCCATGGATGTTGATGCCTGTTTAAAAAGTGGGCCATCAATATTATTCTGCTAGGAAGTGCGCTTTCTCTTAGGTAGGCAATAAGAATTTAATGAAGGGCCTTGGCATCAATTCAGAAGTAGTATTTTCATAAATAGACTTGCTGGTTCCAAAATTATCAATACCTTCACTGAGAAACAAGAATGAGACAGAGGTTAAACTGCTTACTGAAACATATAAACAGACATACATTCTGACCAAATGGACTAAAATAGCTTCAAAAGAATTCTTTATCCCCCACTCCTGCAGGATGTGAACAGCTAGCTCAAGTGGTGGTATTCTTCACTGGAACAGTTTAACACTGGCCAATTACCAAACAAACAGTCATACTGCTACACCATGTGGATCTAGCTAAGAAATTCTAAACATTACAAATACGGATCATAGAATCCCTACAGTGTGGAAACAGGCCCTTCGGCTCAACAAGTCCACACAGAACCTCAGAGCATCCCACCCAGACCCATCTCCCTATAACCCACCTAACCTACCACACCCCCCGAATACTATGGGCAATTTCCCGTGGCCAATCCACCTAACCTGCACATCTCTGGGTGGAAACCAGAGCACCGAGAGAAAACCCACGCAGACACAGGGAGAATGTGCAAACTCCAAACAGACAGTCACACGATCACACGAGGCTGGAACTGAACCAGGGTCCCTGGCGCTGAGGCAGCAGTGCTAACCACTGTGCTACCCCTAACATAGTAGAACGTAGCAAAAACAATTGAAAAAAAATGTGCAACACCAAAATATTTTAGCCCTTTTTAGTGAAGATTACACAATGTTATATAATAACAATAAACAATATTTTGACTTCAGCATTTAACTCACCTTCCAGCAGGTCTCTTGCCAGACCAGGTTCTGCCCCAGTGGAGCGAACAAAGTCTGACAGGACCGAATCCATATCAAGTGTCATGTGATCATGTAGACGCTCTACTTGAAATACAGCAGAACTGGTTTTGATCACCAGGCCTTTAGCTCGTCATCTGTTAAAAAATATAATAGCAGTTTCCAGGGCATATAAAACAAACTTTATGTCAATCATCACTCCAGGAAGAGCCTATGGCTACTGTCCTCTGACTGCTGCAATCAGTCAGGGAAGTACAACATCTCTCACAGAATTACTTGCTTGTTTTCTGCTGCTCAAAGTAATATGAATGCAACAGCTCACTCCTAACTGTTTGTACCATTCAGTAGCTGTGAAAGTAACAACTCCACCAGTGTGTGACAATGACTCATATCTTATGAAGCAAAAGAATAGAGAAAACAATCCACAACTGCAAACGGGATGCAGTTGGAAGTTAATGACTATTCTATTGCACCACACTAAGTAATTAAAAATTAAAATCCAAAGTGACTCCATTTCTTAGCCAATGCAAAACAAGTTTGTTTCACAAAAGTAAAAGCTGTTGAAATCCAAATGAAAGAAGTGTAAATAGCAGGTAGCATAGCACCAAAACTTAATTTTGCAAAGACCTACTTATGCTGCTATTTTAAATAAACATCACAGCAGTACTTAGAGGATATTCCTGGGACATTGTCCAGTGAAGCCAAATGGGTGGAACTGAGAGATATGGAGGGAGTGATCACTTTGATGGGATTGCACTATAGGCTCCGCAATTGTCAGTGGGAAATTAAAGAGCACAGCTGCAAGGAGATTGCAGATAGCCCTATGTACAATGTGTTCGTAACAGAGGAGTTTTAACTATCCAGGCAGAGATTGGGACTGCCACAGTGTTAAGGGCTTGGATGGAGAGAAATTTGTTAAGTGTGTTCAAGAAAACTTCTTCAATCAATAAGTAGATGGTCCTACTGGAGAATGGGTAAAACTCTTACCTCCTCTTGGCAAATAAGGCAGGGCAAATGACTGAGGTGTTACTGGGGTAGCACTTTGGGACTGGTCCATAAGTTAAAGTTCTAAACTCATGGATGATAATGGAATAGTGTACGTTAGATGGGCTTCAGATTGGTTTCTTGGGTCGGCGCAACATCGAGGGCTGAAGGGCCTTTGCTGCGCTGTAGTGTTCTATGTTCTAAACTGGGGCAAGGCCAGCTTTGATGGTATTAAGCAGGAACTTTCAAAGTTGATTGGGTGGGGCTGTTCGCAGGTAAAGGCGCATCTGGTAAGTGGGATACATTCAAAAATGCAATAACGAGCGCTCAGACACAGTATGCTCCTTTTAGTGTGAAGGAGCACAAATGTTGGCAAGAATAGGGAACACTGGATGACTGGGGATGTTGAGGCTCTGGTCAAGAAAAAGAAAGAGGCATGCGTCAGGTATAAGATAGCTGGGATCAAGGGAATCCCACGTGGGGAGTAGAGGAGTACACTTCGGAGGGAAATCAAGAGGGGAAAACAAGAGGACATAAAGGTAGCTTTGGCAAATAAAGTTAGGAGAATCCAAATAGATTCTGCAAGTATATTAAGGACAAACACCGACTAGGGAGAGAATAAGGCCCCTATTAGGCCATCTATGTGTGGAACCACAGGAGATGGAGGAGATACTAAACAAATATTTCATGCCAGTATTTACCGTGGAGAAAGACATGGAAGCTAGGAATCTCGGAAATAAAATGGGATGTCTCGAAAAGAGTCCACATTACAGTAGTAGTAGTCCTGGAGGTCTCAAATGCAAAAAGGTAGAAAAAAAAAACTCCTCGATCTGATGAAGTGTAGCCGAGGATATTTGAGAGAAGCCAAGGAAGAAATTGCGGGGTCTTTAACAGAGATATTTGTCGCATTGTGAATGGAAGAGGCTAATGTTGTGCCACTATTTAAGAAAGCTAGGGGATTCTGGACTGGTGAGCCTGACATCAGTAGTGGGTACGTTGTTGCAGGAGATCCTAATAAACAGGACTGAAATCCATTTGGAGAGGAAAGGACAGGTTAGGGATAGTCAGCATGGCTTTGTGAGTGGGAAATCATGTTTCTTAAACTCGATAGGGTTTTTTTTCTAATTTAGGTGAACCAGAAGATAGATGAAAGCAGAGTGGTAGGCATTATCTACATGGACTTTGGCAAGACCTTTGATCAGGTTCCACATGGTAGACTGGTAAGGTTAGATCACATGGGATCCAGAGAGATCTAGCCAATTAGATACAAAATTAGCTTGATGGTAGGAGACAGGATAGCGGTGGACACCTGTGACCAGCAGCGTGCCGCAAGAATTGCTGCTGGGTCCACTCTGCCCATCATTTATCTAAAAAAATTTGGATGAGAATATAGGAGGCATGGTAAGTTTGCGGATGACACCAAACTGATCATATAAGTGGACAGTGAAGCAAGTTATCTTAGTGTATAACAGGATCTTGATCAACTGGGCCAGTGGCCAGTGAGGAATGGTAGATGGAGTTTAATTTAACAAAATGCAACACCTTGCATTAATCTAAGACAAACCAGGGCAAAAATTACACAGTTAATGCTCAGGCTCTGAGGAGTGTTGTCGAACAGACCAAGGGATGCAGGTACATAGTTCCTTGAAAGTGGTACCACAGGTAGACAGGATGCTGAAGGCAGCACTTGGCATGCTTATCTTCGTCTGTCAGAGCACTGATTACAGGTGTTGGGCATTATGTTATGTCTTGGTGAGGCCACATTTGGAGTGCTGTGTAAAATTCTAGTCACCTGCCTAGAAGATGGATGTTATTAAACTGGAAAGGGTGCAAAAAAAAATTACAAGGATGTTACCAACACTGGAGGTTTCGGATAGGCTGGGACTGTTTTTCCTGGAGTGTAAGAGGCTGAAGGGTGACCTTATGGTGATTTATAAAATAATGAGGGACGTAGATAAGATGAATAACCAAGGGCATAGGTTTAAGGAGAGAAGGAAAGATTTAAAAGGAACCGGAGGAGCAACTTTTTCCAAACAAAGGGTGATGCATATATGGAACAAGCTACCAGAGGAAGTGGTCCAGGACAGTACGTTTACAACATTTAAAAGATGCTTGAACAGGTACATGGGCAAGAAAGATTTAGAGGGATATGAGCCAAATGCAATCAAATGGGTCTAGTTCAGTTCAGGACACCTGGTTGGCATGGTCAATTTGGACCGAAGGGTTTGTTCCTGCGATGTAATTATGCGTAATTTTCAGGAGTCTCTCTAAACAAAATAAAATGTGCAAAAATGACATAAAAACAAAGGTACCACAATCTCTAAGTTTCATTATAATTTAATGAAGGTGTGCCAACATCACAAACATAAGCTCTAAAGAGAGGTTTATCTTTTCTGTTTCCGAGCCTGTAAGAAGATTTTATTCTATCTTTAATACTGTTGCTTTTGAGTTTAGTAGGCTACTGGAAGATTCTATTGTAGAGAGGATTGTGCAGGGAAGCTGTCTAAGGTTACAATTTTTGTGAGTGAGTGTGACATTATTCAGAAATTTTAAAAAAGTACTAATGAAACAGAGCCAAAATCAATGGATAAAACACAAATTGAGAAGAAACAGCCAGAGGACAGATTTCTGATGGACCCTAGAACTACAGTGTAAGGGGAAAACAGACTGTTTGGAGTTTACAACAACACAGCAGTGTGTTAACACAAAGTCTTTGTATACATACATCTTCAGTTTATGCCAATAATGTACATGGTGCATGGTAGAAGTCACATGACTTTGACAGACTAATGAGAACATTGATGCATGATTATGTTTTAATCCAAATTCGACTTTCTAAAGAAAAAATTGCATGTCTTATCATGTGTTTCAAATTACCCAAATGATCAAATATATACACAACCCTTTTCATGCCTTAGCAGTTCATTAAACCCATTAGTCTACACATGTGGTCTACAAAATCATGAGGGGTATAGACAGGGTGGATAGCAAAAAGCTTTTTCCCCCCCCCCCAGAGTGGGGGACTCAATTACTAGGGGTCATGAGTTCAAAGTGAGAGGAGGAAAGTTTAAGGGAAATACGCGTGGAAAGTTCTTTACACAGAGGGTGGTGGGTGCCTGGAATGCGTTGCCAGCGGAGGTGGTAGACGCAGACATGTTAGCGTCTTTTAAGGTATATTTGGACAGGTACATAGATAGGCAGGGAGCAAATGGACACAGACCCTTAGAAAATAGAAGACAGGTTCGACAGAGGATCTTGATCGGCACAGGCTTGAAGGGCCGAAGGGCCTGTTCCTGTGCTGTAGGTTTCTTTGTTCTTTCTTTCTTTATATGCAGTGCTAGTCTCTTAATAGTACGGGCATGCATGTTGCCACTGGGCAATCATCTGGGGTGTTGTTTTCCAAGGAAGTATAATTCTTGAATCATTCACTGTTGCTGTGGTCTTTCTGCTGGGTTGCTGCAGCTCCCTTCTCTGAAGGTTGGTGTGTGAACTGTGCAGATGGTGAATTCACCTTCTCTTGATCAGCTATGTGCACCTTCTCCAGTTAAGGATATGTGCCTGCAGTTGTGATGATAATAGTTGGTCATTCACTTACACTGCACATGATCAAGGTGAACACATACATTCCATGCATGTCCCAATTTGGGCTGGTTGAACGTTTGTACTTTGTCTGGTTCTTCAATGCTCAGCTCTGGCAATGGCTTAGCAATCTTACTAAAATGAAATGAGATTTTGTGCTGTTTCAACTTGAGTTGGACATTCACACCTGTTAGTGTTTCTGGCTTCAGTTGTTTTCTGTTTGCTTTCGGAACACTAATTTCTGCAGTGTGACACTAGTATTTGACCTGGACTATTATCCATTCTTTCAGTAAGCATATTTCCCAACTTGAGAATTTATGTGCATACATGTTGGGGACTTGCTTGATTTATTTATGATTCTTTTACCAGTTTCACTGCTGTTTCAGTCCTTTTATTTCACCAGGGATCATGTGGAAATGGTACGCAGTGCTGAATTTACCAACTGTTTATCAAGTGACACAATTCTTCACTTATGAACTATGGCTCATTCTCGTTCATGACAATGTTGGATTGCAGTAATGGTCAGCATGCACTTACAAATTTAACAATCTCACCTGTAGTCATTAAAAAGGCTGGTCCACTTCAATAGGAGTCTGAATAGTACTCATCTATGACAAGATAAATTTGTTCCTCTGAACGTAAACAGGGCCAGTCTCAGCTTCACCCATGGCCTTTCTAAAGATATTATATGTCATCAGCAGGTCTCTAGCTTGTTTTGTTGGTGCTCATTAGAACAGTGTATCTGGCGCTGATCTGGCACATTCCCAGAACTTGCACTGTTCCAGTCACCTGAGCCACCTTCCACTTCATCTGAAGCTCTAAGACAGACTGTGACCGCTGGGTCACCGTGTACAAAACTTTGCATAAGGTACAGTGAAAGAAATTGCCAAATGCTGTCTTCATCCTGATGGCCATCTTGGTGTGAAGCTGCAGCAAGCTGTGCACAGACCTCAACACGCAAACACCAAGTGTCACTATGTACTGAGATTCTACCAGTACATGGTTTTGTGAAGGATGGGCCTGGCTTTGTTGCTGCGGAACACTCCAAATAGTTGGACCATTCTGTCCTTCGTGGAGAAATTTGCAAAGAAAAGCACCTTTGACCATAAATCCATCAGGAAGTGGTCAGCAGGTAGCATACCTAAGACCCTGTTGAGTAAAAAAAAAAAGAGGGGCTGGATCCTGTTGGGTTGTCCCCTGAGCAGGCCATTAAAGTCACGTGGCAGAATGCCTCATCACCAGAGCGTTCCAACAAGCATCAAGACATACTTGTCTGATGGAGAGAAGTACATTACAGGTAGTTTTGCTAATAATACTTGTTTCATTAACACAAATTGGCTGTAACACGATTGATGAATAGTCAATGCTGTTTGGGGATTGTGAACTTTCTGCTGCACAGGTATAGCAATTTTCTATAGCACAAGTTCACACAATAATGCAACTGCTGCATTACAGGAGAACTACAGACACCTGTAAGATCCTTTGTGTATGCCTGGACACTCTGCACCACCAAATGCTACCCTCAAAGTGGCTGTAGGGACGGCATACAGACTGTGTCAGATTTCCTGCTGACATGTGCCTTTGCAAAGGAAATCAGTGGAGAAATGCAGTGCTTTTGGTCGAGGTTTGTCTTCAGCTGCTCCGAATTAGGACTCTGTGCTCTATAGTCTCACAACAAGACATATCGAATGCGCCTGGAGGGCTATCAACACAGCAAAAGACGCTCTGGTCTGCCTGAAACTTGTTGGTCTCTACCTCAAAGTGTTGCAAGTTTCACGACTACATGCTGAGGGACAAATTAAACTTTGGGGCAGCTGCTGCCAAGGCGCAGGGTGCACGATCACTGTCTCGGTTCTTTCTGCTGAAGTTAAATGGAGGTCCGTTCGGTTATCAGGCCCACCCCGTGCCTCAAATGCATGTAAATATAATCTTGAATAAGTAAGAAATACCTTTGGTTTGTTTGTTGGATAGAATCAAACACCAATGTTTGTTTAAAAACCAAAAAGAACTGCAGACGCAGAAAAACACAAACGAAAAAACACAGCAGGTCTGGCAGCAACTGTGGCGAGAAATCAGAGTTAATGTTTCGGGTCCAGTGATCTTTCTCAGAACTGGACTATGTTAATTCTGATTTCTTTCCACAAATGCTGCCAGACCTCAGAGTAATTGTGATTTCCAGCACAGAAACAGGTGCTTTGGTCCAGCTCATCCATGCCAATAAGATATCCTAAATTATTCTAGTGCCATTTGTCAGCTTTTGCCATATGCGTCTAAACACTTCCTATTCACATACAACATTTAAGAGTTATCAGGATGGGTAATTGTACCAGCCTCCATCACCTCCTCTGGCAGCTCGTTCCATTGTCACCAAGCCCTGCAAGAAAATGTTGTACCTCAAGGCCCTGTTAAATTTTTCCCCTCTGACCTTAAACCTATGTCCTCCAGTTTTGGACTTTCCCATCCTGGTGAAAAAATCTTGGCTATTCATATTATTCATGTCCCTCATTTAATAAATCTGAGGTCACACTTCAGCCGGCAATGCTCCGGTGAAAGTAGCCCAGGCCTATTCAACCTCTCCCTATAGCTCAAACCCTCCACCCCAACAACATTCTTTTAAAACTTTCCTGCACCCTTCCAAGTTTAACAGCTTCCTCCCTATAGCAAGGAGACCAGAACTGAATGCAGCATTCTAAGTGGCTTCACCAATGTCCTATACAGTGACAACATTACATCCCAACTCCTACAATCAATGCACTCACAAATAAAGGCAAGCATTTCTTCACTAGCTTGCCTATCTGAAACTCACTATTAAGGAACTGTGAACCTGCACTCCAAGATCTCTTTGTTCGGCAACAATCCCCAGGACCCTACTACTAAGTGCATATGTCCAGACCTGATTTGCCTTTCCAAAATGCAACACCTGACATTTATCTAAATTAAACTCCATCTGCCACTCCTGGGCCCATCTGATCAATGTCCTGTTGCAGTCTATGATAGCCTTCTTCACTGTCCGTTACATGACCAATTTTGGTGTCATCTGCAACCTTACTAACCATTCCTCCTATACTCACATCCAAATCATTTAAAAATGACAAAAAGCAGTGGACCTAGCACCAATCCTCATGGCAGACAGCTGGTCACAGGCCTCCACCCTTTTAAAGATATAAACAAAAAAATCTAAGAACCTCTGCCACTGCCCCCATTAAGCACTCGTGGGACAGGGACAGCACCAGGTGAAACACGCTGCAAAGCCCACTCTTCTCTTTCGAAACAGAAAGTAAAGCTGCCTTAAATTTGTTAAGGAAAAACAAAAATAAATATCCTATTACTCTGTTTTTAATCCTCTCAGTAAACAACCAAAAAAATTGCTCTCCCTTCGCTCCATCCCCACTAACTGCTTTTGGGCAGGGACCACAGAGAGCCAAAATAAAAATTAACTCAAGCGAAAACAAATAAATAAACAACTAAATAAATCAATCCCCTCTACTCCATCCCCATCAAACACTCCAAGGACAGGGACAATGGTTGAACATCCAGAGAATGTTCCCTTGCTCATTTCATTAAAAAGTAAAATTCCCACACACCAATTCCCATCAGGTACACCTGAGACAGGGATAGTATGGGCCTAAAACAAAAGCCCCCTTGATTCTTCCAAGGGGTCCCAAATTGGACAAAGGGAAAATACAATAGCCCTCTTCCCGAGGCACCAAACCAAAAGCAAACGCAAACTCAAAAGGTGAAGTGGAAACTTGTATTACAGAAACAATGAACTAACTCAGAATATCATTGTCCAGACTCATAATGCACTCCAGCCTCTGCTGTGCTCAGCATCTCAAAAAGCCTCGACCATGCCAGTGAGCACTGTATGCTCCCCCTCTGGGGACACCAGAGCGTGGATGCAACTGCAAAAGAGACACGGGCATCAGGAACAACTAGCCCCCCTTCAGCCTACTGTCTGGATCTGTTAAAGTCTATCTGGGCCAGGCTCAGGAGTAAACTCACTAGAAGGCTCTTAGACTTCTCCACCCCACCCTGCACCGGATGCCTGTAGATCAGGAGTGTAGGCTGTGGAGGCAGTGAGAGCAAGTCAGAGGTGGACGGTGGCGAGAGTAGGTCAGCGAGGCTGTGGCAGTGACAGCAGGGCACTGAGGCTGCGGTGGTCGGCATTGAGTGGCATTGAGAGTGAGTCAGGGAGGCTGTGGCAAGAGTGGGCCAGGATGGCGGATGGCCGCGAGAGCAAGCCAGTGGTGTGGCAGAGGAGAGCGCAGATCGGTGAGGTGGTAGCGGTCAGCAAGAGCAGGATAGTGGCATGGCGGCAGTCGGTGGCAAGAGCGGACAGCGGCCTGGCAATTGGAGTCAGGCCTGCATCAGTGTGGAGATGGGACTTGAGACTGAGATTTGGACTTTTTCTCTTCTTGCTTACATTGTGGCTGTTTAAATCTTTTATATCGTTAAATCTTTTTCTGGTTTTTGTAACCAAGTGGGCACCAGTCAATGGTGACTTTATGCACTTTTTACTGTATTTATGTACTCCTGCACATAGTACACATGACAAGTAAGTAAATCTAAATCTAAAACAATTCAGTTCTCGCAGTGAGAACACCGCTTTCCCCAAACTGGATGACCTTTCTTCTTTGTACAATGTCCTCCATAAGGGGAGGTGACAGCCTAGTGGTATTGCTGGACTGTTAATCCAGAGACTCAGATAGTGTTCTGGGAACATGGGTTTGAATCCCACCACAGCAGTTGGTGGAATTTGAATTCAATAAATATCTGGAACTAACAGTCTAATGATGATCATGAATCCATTGACTATGGTTGGAAAAACCCATCTGGTTCACTAATATCCTTTAGGGAGGGGAAACCGCTATCCTTACCTGGTCAGGCCTACATGTGACTCCAGACCTACAACAATGTGGCTGACTCTGAACTGCCCTCTGGGCAATTAGGGATTGACAATGAATGCTGCCTAGCCAGTGATGCTCTCATCCCATGAATGAATATTAAAAAAATCCACATTCAGTCCTTAATCTGCTGTTGTTCTGCCTTTTGTACTTGGAGAATCTATCAGGACAATGATGAACTGATCTGTTCAGACAGGAATATACGTTAGCCGTTGATTCACAAACGCAAAACTTCTGCACGTGTTAATTGCTCTCCTGAGTGTAAACTTGTCTACTCTTAACAGGCATGTTCTCATTGTGGGATCTTTTATGCTTAATACAATCCTGGCTCTAAATAGATTATTCCTTAATTGCAAATTCAAAGGTTTCTAGCAATGTGAGTCATTTACAGGTTGAATATATATATGCTAAAGAACTCTTTTTCATTTTGATCGATCCATTCATACATAAACATGCATTTGGGACTCAAATGTAGCTTCAGAGCAATTAAGTGTGTGTGGTGTGTTTTTTTTTCGGCTCTTCAGAGAAATTTAGGGTGGAATATATTTTGAAATAGTCTCTTCTGAGCAGTAATAGAAGTTTCAGAACTGTCCTGGTTTGCTCAATAAATCTGCTATTTCATATCTCTGCCATTGTGCACAGAAAAATATTCCAGTTTTACACATCATTTAACAGGAGCTAGTAGGGGAAAAACCTAAAGCCACTTTCAACCAGGCATTAATACTGTGGGTTGTTTTGTCGTTATTCATTTCTTTTATTTCAAAGCCAGCTCAGAGCTCACCTATGACCTCCTATCAGTAACTGTGCTTTCCTTCTGCCAAGCAGTCATCCCAGTGCCATTCTGACACAATGTTTCAAGCGTCTAACACAGAAGTATGCTGGACACCAGATCTTTACTGGAGTGAGCTTAAGATGTCAGCCTACAGGAATGTACCTCATGGTAAAGGCCACATGACCATAACAGACGAGGATGGGCATCTGTACATGATTGCATCCCAAAAGACATTGCTAGAGATGCATATTGGAGAAACGCAGCCATGCAAAGGAGCTGTAAAAAAGTAAAATGGAATTAATAGCATAATTGATCCTAACAAGATCATGAAAGAATACACCTTTCATTAGTTTAGTTGGAGCCATTAATGCCGTGGAGAGGTTAGGAGACTGTAGAGATTCAAACAGGGAATGTAAGGAGAGATAGGCATGGAGCTCATATGGAACATTTTGGAGGATCTCAGAAGGAAAGCGGATTAGAGATGATATAATAGCTGGAAAGGACAGAGGGTGTCAATGAACTTCTGAGGTGGGTGATACAGTCTTCAAGGAAAAGGGAAAACTGCACGTAGCACATGAAATCGTGGGTAGTGCAGTCTAAGGCACGGTGTACTTTCTAGCACGATCCCTAAACAACAAACAATTTCAGAGGACAGTGAAACATTTGCAATTGATGATGTGACCAATTGTGCTTGATATTTTCAAATCTGTGACCTTACAAAGCATCATGAGCAGCAGGACAGGCAAATAGGGAGACTAGAATGGAAGACGGTGCTCAAATGAAAGGAGCAAGGGTTTCAAAAACCAAAACATGAAGGTGATCAAGCAGGCAAGTAGAGTGTTGTTGTGATAAATAGTAGGTCAAAGTCAAGGAAATGGAAATTTCTAAATTATCTGAAATAAAAATTTGGAATTATTGCCATAGGTGGACATGGAGAAGAGGAAATTTAAGTAAAAAAAAGGATAATGCGGTCACTAAAGTCATGAAGTCGTGGATTACGGTTGTCTCAAGTGATCAAAACTTTGAATGTTGACAGGATGTGATGATGAAGCTAAGGAGGTCTCAAAGCACATGAGTAACAGTGGTTAAATACATGGCAAGACTGAAAAAGGAAAAGAGAATAATAAAGAAACAACAGAGGATCCCCGATATTGTTAAGTTATGGGTTCAGGCGAAAGAGTCACTCAGGATCGTTCGGGAGAACGGAGAACTGAGCTCACAACTTAGTACAAACGTAAGCAAACGGAGCAATTTTGAGCGAGACAGGGAGCATAGAAAAAGATTGCGTGCAGGTAAAAGGCCAGAAGGAGGGGTCCCGGGGAGGGAACGTGTTGGCAGTTGGGCAAAGGGGTCTGTGGGACGGGGAGAGGACTCTTGTCCAAAGAAATGGGCCTGGAGGTGAAGGCGGCAGAAGAGGAGCTCAGCGTCATGGTGTGCCTGAAATTTGTTAAGGTGGGGGTGCAGAGGGATAAAGCTGAGGCCTTTGCCGAGTACACAGCATTCAGCATCAGACAGCAGAAGGTTAGGAGGGATGGTGAATACCTGACAGGAGTTAGGGAATTGGAGAAGGGGAGAGAGACAGAGGGATGATGAGGAAAAGGAGGTTCCAGACGGCCATGGGTATTTTTGAGTAGTTACATCTTGTGGGCCTTGATGTCTGAAAGGAAAGAAAAATAAACTTTGTTAGCACGATGATTGAGCTGGAGGATGAAGTGGAACTGCAGAGTGGTGGAGCCCTGAGCCAGTGTGTTGCAATGCTGTTGGAGAGAAATGTTGAGTGTATGCACGTGCTGCCGCATGGCACCCAGAGTGGATCTCAGGATGTGGCAAGAGCAGCTACCTGTGGAACGTTGGACATCACAGGAGGTATCTGTGATCCTGGGTGGATTCAAAACATGACGGATGAAAATTCAGTTGGAGTCCACGTGGGGCGAGTCTGAGCCACAGGCAGTCACTGAGAAATGTGATATGTCTGCGGAAATGAGTTTTAGCAAATACCTGGTCAAACAGTGAGTGACAGTGAAATTAAGGTCAGTGGGCAAGAGGAGAAAATGGAACGGAAATCCTGCCAGAAAAAGGAGCAGAACTTCAAGGTGTGATGTCTGGAAGAGATGTGGCATGAGTTAAATACTAAATTAAAACTGAAAGAACTGCAGATGATGTAAATCAGGGACAAAAACAAAGTTGCTAGAAAAGCTCAGCAGGTCTGGCAGCATTTGTGAAGGAGAAAACACAGTTAACGCTACGGGTCCTGTGACCTTTAAGGGTTTTCTCCAATAAAACATTAACTCTTTTCTCCTTCACAGATGCTGCCAGACCTGCTGAATGTTTCTAGCAACTTTGATTTTGTCCCTGATTTACATCACCTGCAGTTCTTGTGGTTTTAGCACAGAAATAGATTTGGGACCTATTAACTATTCCCCCTCCCAACCGGATCGTTAGAAACTCCTTTGTCTAACTGTCTTTCTCTCTCTTTGGGCCCTATCCTATTGTTTACTCCCTACCCCACCCACCTCCTTATTTTTTGCATTATAAAACTGACATTTTCCCAGCCACCATCAGTTCGGAGGAAGGATCACCAGACTCGAAAGGTTAACTCCGTCGTCTTCTCCTTCACAGTTGCTGCCAAACCTGCCGAGCTTTCCCAGCTACTTTGTTGTTGTTGTTGTTGAACGGAAACCCCCTTGTTTTTAAACTGTCACCTAATTTGAGTCTTATCCACAAGGATAACATTCAACATTCACCTCTGTCCCTCAGGATTTTGAGAGATTCAGAAAGACCACCTTTCATTCTTCTACACTCCTTGAACAGCTACAGACCAATCTGTCAGACCTATTCTCATAAGATAATGCCTTTATGTCAGGAATCAAATCGACTAAACTTTCTCTTAAATGCTTCTAACAAAATTATGTTCTTTCTTTAATAAGAAAACCAACACAGTACTCCAGATGTGGCCTCAACAACTCCCTGGTTGTTAACATGTAACTGCTGGGAGGACTTACGCAGCCACTAGTCAGTTAAAATGAGAAGCCATACTTCATACTACATAATTGGCTTAAGTGCAGGAGATGGTAGAGGATTGCTTTTCAGACTGGAGGACTGTCACCAGCGGTGTTCCACAGGGATCAGTTCTTGGTCCTCTTTTGTTTGTCATTTGGATGATTTTAAATGAGAATACAGAAGGCATGGTTAGTAAGTTTGTGGATGACATCAAAATTGGTGGCATTATAGACAGTGAAGAACATTTTCAAAGATTGCAAAGAAATCTTGGTCAAATGGGTTGATCGGTTGATAAACAGCAGATGGAGGTCAACCTGGATAAATGTGAGGTATTGCATTCAGGTACAACAGGGCAGGACTTATATAATTAATGGTGGGACCTTGGCAGTGTTGTAGAATAGAGGGTCCTGGAAGTTCAGGTATATAATTCTTTGATGTTTGCGTCACGTATAGATAGGGTGATTAAAAAAGGTGCTTGACATGCTTGCCTTCATTGCTCAGACTTCAAAAAGGATAGGATTGGATCATCATGTTGAGAATGTACAGGACACTGAGTAGTCCTCTTCTAGAGTACTGTGTCCAGTTATAAGAAGGATATTATCAAGCTGGAGAGTTTTCAGAAGTTATTTACCAGGATGTTGCTGGGTATGGAAGATTTGAGCTATAAAGAAAGGCTGGATAGGTTGGGAGTTGTTTCACTGGAGCTTAAGAGGTTGAGAAGTGACCGAATAGAAATTTATAAAGTGATGATGGGTATAGATAGGGTTAATGGTAGTTGTAGTTTCCCTGAGATTTCAAGACTAGAGGGAGCATTTTTAAAGTGCAAGGAGAGATATTTGAAACAGACCTGATGAGGACATTTTTTTAAAACACATACACAGAGGGTAGTTTGTGTGTGGAATGAACTTCCAGAGGGAGTGGTGAATGTGAGCACAGTTACAACGTTAAAAAACATTTGGATAAGTACAGGAATAGGAAAGGTTTGGAGGGATACGGGCCAGGAGCAGGCAGGTGGGATTAGTTTAGTTTGGGATTATGTTTGGCATGGACTGGTTAGACCAAAGCATCTGTTTCCTTTCTGTATGATTCTGTGTCTGAGATATTCAAGATTTAGAATTAAATATATGGGCTTTGACTAATAGCAAGTCCAATTTAACAGCTGATAAGCTTGATGTGTAATCTTCTTTGATCAGGTACATTTGTGGAGGTATTCTCCATTTACAGAAACACAACTTTAATGAAGAAGGGTCCTTGTGACTGGCTACATTCATTGCTAAGACCCAAGGGTGTAATCAGTCTGCTTGATTCAATAACTAATACTTGACAGAGGTTGGGTGCAAGAATTGCCATAATTTCTGGGCGGTTTTCAGCATTAGGAAAGAGGTGTTTCCAGAAAGCATGAAAAACATACCTGCCTGAATTACTGACAGTCCCAGTGACATCCTCCACAAGCATGGAATCAGATTTTCTTTATTTCCAGATGACATCCAACTTTACTTCTCCACCACTTCATTTGATGTGCAAACACAACTGTCCTGTCAGATTACCTGTCTGATACAAGTCCCATATTAGTCAAAATTTCTTCCAATTGAACAGCAGGAAGACCAAGTTATCATCATCATTTCCAACCATTACCCTTCAGTGCTTTACTCTCCTCAGTTTAAATCTTAGATCTCATACCTCCTCCATTACCACTTAGATTTACTACTACAACAATTATTTCCATCTGTATCCCATGCCAACTGCTGCCAAAATTTGTAATCCATACTTAGTCCTGCTGGGCTTGATTAATCTAATGCTTGCCTTGCCAGCTCTCACCCTCTGTTTTGTCCTTGTTCAGAAATTACACACCAGAGTACTGCTCCACCACAAGTTCTTTTCATCCATCCCCATCTTAATACAATGTTTATTTTCATTGAAAAATGAATTCAATAACTTAAGAAAGTGCATGTTTGTTAATCTTGGGGATGCTTGAAAAGAAATGCAACAGTTGTGGTTTATATGGATTTTTAAATAGACAATAGGTACAGGAGTAGGCCATTTGTCCCTTTGAGCCAGCACCACCATTCATTATGATCATGGCTGATCATCCACAATCAGTATCCTGTTCCTGCTTTATCCCCATAACCCTTGATTCCACTATCTTTAAGAGCTCTGTCCATCTTTCTTGAAAGTATCCACAGAGTTGGCCTCCACTGCCTTCTGGGGCAGAGCATTCCATATATCCACCACTCTGGGTGAAGAAGTCTTTCCTCAACTCTGTTCTAAATGGACTACCCCTTACCTTTAAACTGTGTCCTCTGGTTCTCATCAGCGGAAACATGTTTCCTGCCTCCAGAGTGTCCAATCCCTTAATAATCTTATACGTCTCAATCAGATCCTCTCTCATCCTTCTAAACTCCAGTGTATACAAGCCCAGTCGCTCCAATCTTCCAACATATGATAGTCCTGCCATCCTGGGAATTGACCTCGTGAACCTATGCTGCACTCCCTTAATAGCCAGAATGTCCTTCCTCAAATTTGGAGACCAAAACTGCACACAATTCTCCAGGTGCGGTCTCACCAGGGCCCTGTACAGCTGCAGAAAGACCTCTTTGCTCCTGTACTCAATTCCTCTTGTTATGAAGGCCAGCATGCCATTAGCTTTCTTCACTGCCTACTGTACCTGCATGCTTGCTTTCATTGACTGATGTACAAGAACACCTAGATCTCGTACTTCCCCTTTACCTAACTTGACTCCACATAGATAGTAATCTGCCTTCCTGTTCTTGCCACCAAAGTGGATAACCTAACATTTATCCACACTAAACTGCATCTGCTATGCATCCGTCTACTCACTTAGCCTGTCTAAGTCACGCTGTATTCTCTTAACATCCTCCTCACATTTCACACTGCCACCCAGCTTTGTGCCATCAGCAAGTTTGCTAATATTACTTTTAATGCCTTCGTCTATATCATTAATGTATATTGTAAACAGCTGCAGTCCCAGCACTGAACCTTGTGGTATCCCACTGGTCACCACCTGCCATTCTGAAAGGAACCTGTTTATCACTACTCTTTGCTTCCTGTCAGCCAGCCAATTTTCAATCCAAGTCAGTACTTTGCCCCCAGTACTATGTGCCCTAATTTTGCTCACTGATCTCCTAAGTGGGACTTCATCAACGGCTTTCTGAAAAGTCCAGGTACCTAAAAAAATTCCAGTAGATTAGTCAAGCACGATTTCCCCTTTGTAAATCCATGCTGGCTCTGGCCTACCCTGCTACTGCTATCCAAATGAGTCGTAATTTCATCTTTTATAATTGAACATAAAACATAGAACATTACAGCACAGTACAGGCCCTTCAGCCCTCGATGTTGTGCCGACCTGTCATACCGATCAAGCCCATCTAACCTACACTATTCCATCTACGCCCATATGCTTGTCCAATAACGACTTAAATGTACTTAAAGTTGGCAAAGCGTTCCATTCCCTTACTACTCTGAGTAAAGAAACTACCTCTGACATCTGTCCTATATCTTTTACCCCTCAATTTAAAGCTATGCCCCCTTGTGCTCGCCGTCACCATCCTAGGAAAAAGGCTCTCCCTATCTACCCTATCTAACCCTCTGACTCCAGCATCTTTCCCACCATTGGGTAAGGAACCACATAGGAGTACATTAACATCTCTAACTCAAACATTATTCTAAATTTCTCGTCAGTTTCCTTACTCTCAGTTAACAATAGGAATCCAGTCAGCCCATCTCTAAAATAAAATCAGAATGTAGAGACCATTGCTATTTTTGATTTCTTTTTCTTTTGGTTTGGAACCAAGTGTTAAAATGATAGAATTCCCATGTGGAAGCAGGCCATTCAGTCCATTGAGTCCACACTGACGCTCCAAACAGTATCCTACCCAGACCTAACAAGGTGTAGAGCTGGATGAACACAGCAGGCCAAGCAGCATCAAAGGAGCAGATACATTGATGTACTGGTTTCTTGTTTTCTGAAGAAGGGTCTAGACCCGAAACGTCAGCCTTCCTGCTTCTCTAATGCTGCTTGGCCTGCTATGTTCATCCAGTTCTACACATTGTTATCTCAGATTCTCCAGCATCTGCAGCTCCTACTATCTCCCAGCCAGACAAATGTTTGATGTGGCGGTGGGGGCGGGGGAACCATTCAGGCAAGTCACCAGATGGTCAGCAAAGTATGGCTTTGGATTAGGGAAATGCAGATTTCATTAAAAGAAAGCAGGATCTGGTCACAGGGGACTGGGAACAGCTCCTTGCAGGTAGATCTACAGCAGAGCAATGGGGGTGTGGGGCAGTCAAAAAGGAGCAAGGGAGAGTACAGGTCCAACATGCACCCTTCACAGGGAAATTTAACAGTAATAAAGTTCATGAAACCCTGAATGTCTGGGACTATTCAGGGCTGAATAAAGAAGAGTAGGTCTTTTAGAAAGTCTAATGGGAGCAATTCAGCTGTGGCCCTAAACAAATACAGGAGGTGCAGGAGGGACCTTGAGAAAGCACTTAAAGCAAAAAGGGGACATGAGAAAGGACTTGCATCAGGATTAGGAAATGCTAAGATACTTTATAAAAACATTAAACTGGAAGAGGTTAACCAGGGAAAGAGTAGGCCCCATTAGGGACCAAGGGGATAACCAGTGTGCAAAACCTCAGAATATTAGAAGGATGTTGAATGAATACTTCTCTTTGGTTTGCAGTCAGGATAAGAAGAATGTAAGGACGGAATTCAGGAAATGAGACCGTGAGGAACTTGCACAGTTCAACATTGGAAACGGGGAGGTATTGGAGGATTGGTCAGGCTTAAAAACAGACAAATCCCCTAGCCTGGGTAAACTGCATATCAGGCTGCCGTCAGAGGCAAGGCAGGAAATTGCAGGAGCTCCGACAAATTTTTAATTTCTATCTGGCCACAGGGGAAGTGCCAGAGGACTGGAGGATGGCTAATATAGTTCCGCTTTATAAGAGCAGTAGTAGAGATTACAGACCAGTGAGTCTCACATCAATGGTAGGGAAGCTATTGGAGAAAATTCTGAAGGAGCGAATTAATAGCCAGTTGGAAAGGCATGGCTTAGCTAGGGATAGTCAGCGTGGCATAGTCAGATGGAGGTCTAAGAAATGCTGGAATTTTTGAAAATGAGATCAAGTGTGTACATTAAGGAAATTCAGTTGATGCAGTTAATATGGATTTTAGCAAAGCTTTTGACAAGGTCCCACATGAGAGACTGATTGAGAAGTTTAAAGCACATGGAATTGAGGGAAACTTGATCAGCTGGATCAGAGATAATGGGAACTGCAGACGCTGGAAGGGTCTGATGAAGGGTCTAGGCCCAAAACGTCAGCTTTTGCGCTCCTGAGATGCTGCTTGGCCTGCTGTGTTCATCCAGCTTCACACTTTGTTATCTTCACCAGGATGTTGTCTGGGTGTTGTAAGGAGAGACTAGATAATCTTGGATTGTTTTCTTTAGAGCAGAGATGAATAAGGGGGAACACGATCAAGAGGTACAGGCAGGGTGAAGAGAGAACATCTGTTCCCTTGGTTGCGGGTCAATCATGAGAGGGCATAATTTAAGGGCAAGGGGTAGGATATTCAGAGGTGATCTGGGAAAAACTGTTTCACTCAGCAGGTGGTAGGAATCTGGAATGTACTGCCTGGGAAGGTAGTGGAGGATAGCAATCTTCAAACCTTTAAAGAATAATTGGATGACTACTTCAAACATTGTAACATTCAGCATATAAAGACAAGAGCAGAAATTTGGGATTGGTGCACTTTTAGTGACAGTTATGTTAGAGCAGACTTGGTAGGCTGAAGGGACTTTTCCATGCAGTACGAATGTATGAATCAAGTTGTTGAAACTTCAGAGAAAAGAATCCCAATCTGCAAGAAATAGGTAAATATTTCTAGAAATCTGCTGAAGTTGATTGCACTAACTTGTGATTTCAGAATTCAAGCAAGATATGCAGTTCTACTTGCCTATGTACAACCTATTGTCCCACAATTTCATGAAAGCCTGGTAACAATCATTTAAAACTAGTTAACAAGGCATAGAGCTGGATGAACACAGCAGTCCAAGCAACAGCAGAAAAGCTGATGCTTCATGTCTAGACCTTCCTCAGGAAAAAAAAGGTATAATCCTATCATCGAAAACTAGTTATTGCTTTATTTTCTTTGTTAATTTATCGTTAACTGCATCTGTGCGTGAGTGGGGGATGGGGGGGGGGTGAGGTTATTATCAAAGGCGACTTTGGATTGTAACTATCAATCAGATTACCTTATTACTTTATGTTCTGCTGAAGTTTCATTATTAATAATAAACTGTTAGTGTGCAATGTCTGTTATCCATAAAAATCAGATTACCAGCAACTGGACAGTTTAGAGGGTCATTGAATGTTTTAGATTCAGTGTATTGGGAATCCAATGACAGTGGGGCTGATTTGTTTTGGCTTGCTATCTGTGTTACAGCAAGAAAGTACTGGAGAAACTCAGCAGGTCCAGCAGAATCTGTAGAGAGAAGCAAAGTTAACGTTTCAAGTCCAGCACAACTCTTCCAAAAAGTTTTGCTTTTATTTGTCCACTTTTAAAACATCTCTCTTTTACCAACCTTCCTGAAAAATCCGTTCAGCAATTATATTCACTCCATCTAAAAATGACAAGAAGAGTACTCAAATATTCCAAGAGGTGGAGGATTTCAATTATTATGGCAAAAACAAATTGCAAAAGCAGTGGTGGAGGAAAGATTAGCGTAGGCCTGGTTGTGAACAAGATAATGGTTTTAGTAGGTATATTAGAAGAAACTAATTTCACTGGCAGGAAGGGTGGCAACCAGAGGATGGTCTTAAATGTAATTAGCAAGAGAGCCATGGGAGAGATATGAAGACTTATTTTCACAGTAGATTGTTAACCATCAGAGATGACCAGACTAAAAGGATAGTGAAATCCGAATTATAGTAGAAGAGAACTAAACATAGTTGAAAAGGAAAAATTTGCAGGGCTATGGGGAAAGAGATGGGAGAGTAAGACTGATTGATGAGCACTTTCAAAGAGTCAGCAAGCACAATGGACCAAATGATCCTTTTCTGTTCTGTAAAATTCTACGAATGTCAAAGAGGTTCCACTAATCCTTCAAAAATGTTAATATAAAATAACATTGTGTATGCACTTCCAAGTATTCATGCCAATTTATCAAATCGCTGATTCAATTGTTCCTCATCACTTTTCAGCTAAAAAAATAAAGAGTTCAATTCAAAACTTCTATTATTGTTGTCACGTAATTTCAACAGACAAAAGTACATAAAGATAATATATGTTTAATGTCGGGATTTGATCTACAGAATTGGCATGTGGGAAACTGAGCCTAACATCTGTGATGGGTGAGTTGTTAGAGTTATTAGATTTGGAGAGACAGGATCTACAGGTATCTGGAGATTTTAGCACTCATTAGGATAATCAGCATGGCTTTGTGCCTAGGAAATGGTGTCTCTCAAACTTGAGTTTTTTGAAGGGGACCAAGGAAGTAGTGAGGGCAGTGCAGTAGAATTGTCTACAAGGACTTCAGCTAGACCCTTGACAAGGTACCACATGGTGAATTGTTGAGCAAGGTTAAATCTCATGGGATCCAGGGAGAGCTGGCTAATTGGATACAAAATTGGCTTGAAGGCAGGGTGATGGCAGAGAGTTGGTTTTCAAACTGGTGGTCTGTGAAGAGCAGTATGCCACAGGGATCGGTGCTGGTTCCTTTGTTTTTGTCATTATATAAATAATTTGGACAAGAATTGAAGAGGTATGATTAGTAAGTTTTCGGATTACACCAGGATTGGTGGTATAATGGACAAGAAGTTGTTTATTATGCAAAAGACAGAGTGGGGGAAGGGATAGAACTAAATGATAAGTGGAAATGAAGCCCAATGTGGGGGAGAAGAGCAGTTGGACAGACAACAGGATCACGGTCAGAGTAGGATAATGAATAATTGCAACTGGAGACTATTAGTCATTAAAAATGGTTGAGCGTAACAGCAGAGGATATGATAACAAGGTGTGCGAGAGTTGGGGTAAGGACATGGAACAAGGTGCCTCCAGCCCCAAAGCTCAAATGGAGTTCAGGAGACTACTCAGTTGCCAAGCGGAAAAGGAAGTGCTGCTCTTCCAGCTTGTGCTGAGCTTCACTGGAACACTGCAGCAAGCCTGAAACAGAGATGTTGGCTAGAGAACAAAGTGATGTACTGAAGTGGCAGGCAACTGGAAACTGTTATCTTTGTAGATAGCACATCGGTGTTCTGCAAAGCAGTCACCCAATCTGCATGTCATTTCCCCAATGTAAAGGAGTTTACATTGTGAGCAGCCAACTAGATTGAGTGAACTGCAAGTAAAGCGCTGCTTCACCTAGAAGATGTGCTTGACCCCTTAAATCGTGAGCAGGGATGAAGTAACTGGGCAGGTGTTATACATTCTGCAGTTGCAAGGGGAGGTGCCATGGGGAATTGTTGGGACTGAAGGAGAGGTGTCCTGGAGGGAAAGGTCTTGCGGTAGGATGACAAGGGAGAGGAGAATGTGTCTGGTGGTGTATCCCACTGGAGGTGGCAGAAATGGTGGCTAATGATCCTCTGGATGCAGTCACATTTGTGGATGGTAGGGGAGGACAAGGGGTCCCCATCATTTTGAGAGAAGGAAAAGAAGGGGTGAGGGCTGAAGTGCGGGAGATGGGTCAGACTGGATCAAGTGCCCTGTAAACCATGATGCTGGGGAATCCTCAGTTGAGGAAGAAGGTGGATGTTTGGAGGCTCCCTTCCTGAAGTTGATTTCATCAGATTTCCCATCAATTTCCCAATCCCCCAAATTGCCAGAGGTCTTTGCAATAGGATATGCCTTAAATTTTTGTCATTATGTTATCTTCAACTTTCTTGGTTAGCCACGATACTTCTTTTTCCTCTCTTATAATCTTTCCTCCTTTCTGCAATATATTTTAGTTGGGAGGAAATGAACGTCTCCTTAGAAACAGTTGCCATTGCTCATCAATTGTCCTACTTTTCAGTCTTTCTTCCCAGTCCACTCAGGCCAAACCTGATCTCAAGCTGCATAAATTACTTTTATTGAACTCAAGAATGCTAGTTTGGGATTCTAGTTTCTTGCTCTAATGCTACATTTGAAATTTTATGTTATGATCACTCTTCCCTAGGCAATCCTTTACTAGATATCCCACCCCAACAATACCACCAAATCTGGATTGAGCCTGCGTCCGTTTGAATCCCCAGCATATTGCTGAAAGAAAGCAAGAGGGGAGGGAGGGAGGGAGGGATGAAGGGAAAGAAAAAGAAACATTTAAATGAATGCTCCCTTGAGGCTACCCTTGTCAATTTGATTATTTCAGTCTATGTACATACTGAAATTATCCACGAGAATTGTGCCTTTCTTCCAAGCCAACATTATTTCCTGTTTTATATTACACTCTGTGAAAACACTGTTTAAAGACCCGTAGATTATTCCTACCAGGGGCCTTCTTCACTTCCTACTTCATATTTCTACCCAGACTGACTCGATGTCTTCAAATCGCCAATACTGATATCATTTCTAACTACTCTCTAACTGATCTCTTCCTTTACAAGTAAAGCTGCACCACCTGCTTTTCCTTCTGAAACGCTGAGTATTCTCCGATATTTAATTCTGAGCCTGGTCACCCTGCAACCACATCTTAGTAATCACCATCAAATCATATCCATCCCCTCCATTTGCGCTGTTAACTGATTAATTTAATTTTGAATGCTTCATTCTTTCAGATACGAAGGCTTTAAATTTGTTCTTGTTCCAACCTTAACAACAAATTGAGGCTAACTACTTAGATTCTTAGAATATATGTATGCAATGCCTTTCTCATCCCTGTTCTTATATAGACAGCATAAACTATCTCCACTGCTCATATATGGTTCGTTGGCCTACATTGCGAGAGTTGAGTACAGAAGCAGGGACATGTTGCAGTTGTACAGGACATTGACGAGACCACACCTGGAATACTGTGTGCAGTTTTGGTCTCTTTTTCTGAGGAAGGATGTTCTTGCTGTCATGGGAGTGCAGCGAAGGTTTACCAGGCTGATCCCAGGGGTGGCGGGTCTGATGTACAAATAGAGACTGACTACGTTAGGACTGTTTTTGCTGGTGTTCAGATGAACGAAGGGGAATCTCCGTCTTATAAAATTCTAACTGGACTAGACAGGGTTGATGCAGGGTGGATGTTCCTGATGGTGGGTGTGTCCAGAACCAGGGGTCAAAGTATGAAGATTCAGGATAGACGATTTAGGACGGAGATAAGGAGGCACACAGTGGTGAGCCTGTGAAATTCATTAAAAGCAAAAGAACTATGATGCTGTAATTCAGGAACAAAAACGAAAGTTTCTGGAAAAGCTCGGCAGGTCCAGTGTCCCTTCCTCAGAACTGATGGTGGCTGGGGAAAACATCAGTTTACATGCAGAAAATAGGGAGGCGTGTGGGGTAAGTAGTAATAGAGGTGGGATAGAGCCCAAAAGAGAGAGAAAGACAGTTGGGCAGACAAAGGAGTTGCTAACCATCAAGCTGGGAGGGTGAATAGTTGTTAATGGAGACTGCTAGTGACCAACAACAGGAGATGTGTAGTGGCAGGCTATATGGTAACAAGGCCTGGTGTGTGGGGTGGGGCGGCTGGGACATGGGAGAGTTTTGGCCCTAAAATGACTGAACTCAATACTGAGTCTGGAGGGCTGTAGAGTCCCTAAGCGGAAAATGAGGTGGCGTTCCTCCAGCTTGTGCTGGGCTGCACTGGAACACTGTAGCAAGCCAGAGACAGAGATGTTGGCTAGGGAACAAAGTGGTGCATACAGTAATGAAATTCATTACTGCAGGAAGCAATTTATGCCAAAGCACTGAACGTATTCAAGAGGTGACTAGATATAGCACTTGCGGAAAATGGGATCAAAAAGTTTATAGAGAGAAAGCAGGATTAGGTTATTGAGTTGGACGATCAGACGTGATCATGAAGCATGGTGGAGCAGGTTCGAAGTGCCAAATAGACTCCTCCTGCTCCTATTGTCTATGTTTGTATGTCTTCTATATTTCAGGATCAATTTCTTCTGTTTACCAACAGTGAGAATAGAAGAATTCTGATACTGACAATGGGAAGGAAAATAATCAAAATAGCATTCTTTTTCTGTACTTAATAAATCCTTCAGGCAAGCTAATCTGAACCTTCTGGCAGTCAATATAACATTAGCAGGCACTTAAGCAGTGATGTAAAAGATGTATTGCTGCTTCTAGCTAGGTCTTCAGCCATTTAAGCCAGCTGCCTCAGCACTGATCTCCTGCTATCACAGCCATAGCAAGTTAACCAAGGTTTGAATTTTGCACAATAGTGGTTATGCTGGCTGTAGTTCGCCTGGGGATAGTGAATGTGCTGCTGTAACGTGCAGTTCAAATTACCTTTGCTCATGTCTTGAGGCCTGATATTGTGCGATCAGCCACAAATTAAATAAAGGACAGCAATTATCAGTTTGCTCTCCCAAGACAATACAAAAAACAGCTCAAGAACTTTAAAAGGGTACAGTAAAGCACTGACCAAAGTGCTTAATGATTAATCAGGAATCAGTTCTCACTGCCTGGGAAGCATTTTTATTTCTTAATTGCACCAAATTATTCATGAAGAAATATTATTAAAAGTAACCACAAATCTTGCAGATTTTCACTTCAAACATGTGAATGTTTAACTCAGCAAAATATTAACCATGAGAAGTGCAAGGTTTCAGGGTTAAGGTCTGGTTGGGATGCTCTGAGGGTCGGTATGGACTTGATGGGCTGAATGGCTTGCTTCCACATTGCAGTGATTCTAAGATTCTATGAAAATGATTCCAGATCATATTGACTGGTACTGGATAGGATGTCAAGTTCGTACATTAGTGACTTTAAAGGGAATCAAAAAAACCTGCACAAAAAAAACTCAGTTTTTAAAACAAACAAAATGATAAACATAGCTTTCATAATGCTGATGTAAAACAAGAAACGAATGTATCCGATATCAGCAGTGGAAAAATAAGATCAAGAGAGAATGAATGATTCAGGTTTCAAAGAAACGAATGTGCACTCACCGCAACAAACCAGAGATAAAACTGGTAAAGCTACGGAGCTACAGTTTAACTTACTGCACAACGACACTAACTGTTCAAACAGTAATTGATACCAAATAGTTAATTGCTTGTCAATTACTTCGATATGTCCAAGAATTCAGCTCTTTGTGAAATGATGTGGTTTGATTAGCTATATTAAGGACTTTGAAGAACCCATTTGATTAACATTTGATCTGTACAAATTTAGCTGATTTCAAGATTGGGTTCTGCTTTTCAGGGAAGGAAGAAGAGAAATTTGAGTCAGCACTCTTACTTTCAAATTTCTGCTCAATGATATCAATGGGCACTGTATTAGTGTATGACATCAGATAATAACAGAATTGGTAAAATGTACTTACTACCTTCTGCGCTGTTAAGTTAGATGGAAACCTACACCGCTCTGCATCTCAGAGATAGTAGAGGTTTCTTGAGCACTTAATGCTTTTTAAAACAAACATTAATGTTTTCAACACAAATTTCCACTAAGCATAATGTAACAAAGAACTGATGTATTTCACTGCACTGGTGGAACATCACTACTGTTCTCAGGTCTTATTGCTCCAAATCCATCGACACTCAGGTTAAAAATCTCTCCTTTGATGAAATGGCATTGATAGTGAATATACAATTTTCAACTTTGAAATCAGGGTTAGGAAGCAGCTTATATCTTGCACATCAGCTCAAAATAACACTACCATCTCCCAATGTGAGTCTTCCACAACTGTTTGCAACTTGAAAACAAATAATTTAAGATTCAATAAATGTGAGAGCGCATGGAGGAAACACACTGCTGCCAACAACAGCAACATAAACAGAACGGCCAGTTTAGTGCTGCAACGGCGATCAGCAAGTAACCTACTGTGTAGGGACAAAACGAGGCACAATGAGATTAACTGAAGAAATAAGAACAAATTGTCAGAGCGTGAAAACAACTGAAGGCATAGATGAGGACAAGACAGGGTCCATCAGAGGGTTAAATAGGGTGGATAGGGAGAACCTTTTTCCTAGGATGGTGATGGCGAGCACGAGGGGGCATAGCTTTAAATTGAAGGGTGAAAGATATAGGACAGGTGTCAGAGGTAGTTTCTTTACTCAGAGAGTAGTAAGGGAATGGAACGCTTTGCCTGCAACGGTAGTAGATTCGCCAACTTTAGGTACATTTAAGTCGTCATTGGATAAGCATATGGACGTACATGGAATAGCGTAGGTTAGATGGGCTTGAGATCGGTATGACAGGTCGGCACAAACATCAAGGGCCGAAGGGCCTGTACTGTGCTGTAATGTTCTATATTCTATGATAGTTTGACAGATCAAATAACATGCACTTTTATTCACAAAATTACTTTAACACTGCTGTAACTTTATTTAAGTTTCAGTTTCTTGCTATCCAGTCAGTTTTTCACAAGTGTGATGCAACAGCTTTAAAGGGAATGGAGATCATCAGTAAGGCATTTGTTACTTGAAAACCTGCCAACTCCCTTGGAAAATCAGAAGGTGCCTGAACTAATTATCACAAATCAACTGGTGACACAGCAACGTTCTGGTTAAAAAAACCTCAGGCAATGACAAACTCTCAACTGTGCTAACCATAGAATGTGCTAATTGGATTAATTTCTCAAAATACACACTTCTGCAATCTACTTTAACTTTCTACTATTGCAGCATTATCTCTAAATTTGGGAAAAACTAATGGATACTTTGTACAGTAGTTATAGTTATGCAAGTGAAACTGACCAGTGTGTTTTGTCAAAAGTGTGTTGATAAATCACCAACCCAATTTTATTTCTGCAATATTTCAACTAGAGTGATGAAAGCATTTTGCTTAGATGAATCCTGCAACTCCTTCACAAACGCTACAGTGTTTATATTGTGAAATCACATACAGAACCACAATGCTGATGGAGATAAGGCAAGTTCCAAAACATTACTGCAAATAGGAAATAATTTTGGTGAAGCAAGTTGAAGGATTCGAAGTATGCCAGATGCCAGTTTTAAATTATGAGGAAAATACATGTACAATAACTGAATTCAATGCAAATGACTAGCATTCTAATTTGTCATAATCAACGCCAGTTATGAAGTACCAGTTTCATATGGACAGCAACCTTTTTGTAACTCAGCTGACAATTATTCAAACATAAAACCTTTTTTTCATCCAAACAATCAGAAGTTCATAATTTCTTATTTATATAATAAATCTAAACCGGAGCTGAAGTAATATCTTGCACTGAAGAATCGTATGTATGAGCCAAGATTGTCCAAAACAGGTTGATAGAGTTTCCAAATTTTCAAGATCATTCTATCAAGGCAGACATTTAACCCAAGAGTGGATCCAATTTTTGGTGCAAGGTTGGAATTTTACGTAAGAATGTAAAGAATAGGTGCAAGCTACACAGCCCTTCTAGCCAACCTGTTACTGAGTAAGGTCAATGATGATTTTCCATCTCAACACAATTTTCCTGTGCAATCCTCATATCCATTTTACATCATAACCTGGTAAAGTAAACAATTTCATATGTAGTTATACTAAGAACAGCAACACAATTCACTAACAAATGGAATTAAACAGCTAAACCAAGGCATAAAAATGTCAACTACAGAATCAGCCAATTCTATGCACTGCTTATGTAAGCATTTGACAGTACTTCTTTTCGGCCTATTTGCATTCTTTTGTTGGCATTTGGAGGTCATACAGTATCTTAAGTTGGCCGAAATCCAACCTCTTTGGATCTAATGTGCACAATTTATAATCACGAATGTCAATTTTAAAGATCTAAATCAGGGTTTGATATCATGCTGATACAGAGCAATTTATAGACAAAACTGTAAATGCCCTTTTCCGGACTCTCTACTGATCTTTATGTTTACCCTATTACCTTACAAAGTCAAAACCAATTACATTTACATCGTTTGTTAAATTTTTTTGTATGCAGTGTTGGTTCTGTTCCGGAAACAATAATAATTTTACCTTGTCTCATTATCTCTGAACTTTAGCTTTAATTGCATTTTGTTTGTTGCCTATGGAAAAAAATTTGGGCGAATCTGTGTTTAGGCTTTTTACATTTAAACTGTATTCATTTTCAGACTGAGAGAAAATAAATCGTACTTTTTCTTTCCATAGTTTTCAGGAATTGTTATTTGTATACATTTCTCAACAAAATGTTAATTGGTATTTAGTGTCTCATACAACTTCAAAGCTCAAAAGAATGTTTTAAAGAAGAGATCTCTTGAATGAGTATAGGAGTTAGGGGCAACTCTTTTGTACAGGGGTGGTGTGCGTATGGAATGAGCTGCCAGAGGAAGTGGTGCAGGCTGGTACAATTCCAGTATTTAAAAGGCATCTGGTGGGAATATGAATACGAAGGGATATAGGCCAAATGCTGGCAAAAGGGACTAATTTATTTAGGATAGCCGGTCAGCATTGACACATTGGACAGAAAGGTCTGTTTCTGTGCTGTATATCTCTATGATTACTTACTCAAAACTGAGACAGGATGCATTTTGGTAGGAAGAGCATTGAAAGTGGCAGGGCGGGCACACGTGCGCGAGAAGGGGGGGGCGCGAGAGGGCGTGCGCGGCAGGGGGAGGGGGGCGCGACAGGGCACGCGCGAGAGAGAGAGAATGCATTGGAGAACAAAAAGAGAGAGCTGTTCTCAACAATGGTTCCAGGAATGAGCAGCTTCAGTGATGAGGACAGATTGAAGAAGTTTGGACTGTTCTCCTTGAGACAGGAGGCAGCTAAGAGGTGATCTGATCAAGGTTTTCAGGATCAGGACCATGTTGGTTAGAGTGTACAGGGAGAAACTGTTCCTACTCAAAAGAAACAAAAAGGCATAGGCTTAGTGATCTGCAAAGGAAGATGAAGTGAGGAACACATCTTTCACTGAGTAAGTAGTTAGGGTATGGAATGCACATGTCCAGAAATGTGGTGGAGACAGATTTAATTAAGGCATTCAAGAGGGCATTGAATGATTATTTGAATAACATTATGCTCAATGTCACAGGGAAATGGTGGCGGACAACACCACAAAAATCGCCATTATCAAATGATAGAAGTACCCAAGGTATCTGTACAAAGAAATCGCTGAAGTATTCACAACAATCTTCAGCAAGTACCAAGTGGATGATCCATCACAGCCACCTCCAATAACCACCAGCATTAAAGATACCAGTCTTCAGCCAGTTTGATTTACTCCACGTGCCATCATGTCATACAGCAGAGAAACAGAACCTTCGGTCCAATTCAAGATAACAAAGTGTGGAGCTGGGTGAACACAGCAGGCTAAGCAGCATCTTAGGAGCACAAAAGCTGACGTTTCGGACCTAGACCCTTCATCAGAAAAGGGGGACGGGGAGAGGGTTCTGAAATAAATAGGGACGGGGGGGGGGGGGAGGCAGACCGAAGATTGATAGAGGAGAAGATAAGTGGAGAGGAAAGTATGGGTGGGGAGGTAGGGAGGGGATAGGTCAGTCTGGGGAGGACGGACAGGTCAAGGGGGCGGGATGAGGTTAGTAGGTAGGAAATGGAGGTGCGGCTTGGAGGTGGGAGGAGGGGATAGGTGAGAGGAAGAACAGGTTAGGCAGGCGGGGGCAAACTGGGCTGGTTTTGGGATGTAGTGGGGGGGGGGGGGGGGGAGGGGGTGGAATTTTGAAGCTTGTGAAATCCACATTTATTCCACTTGGGAACCCTGCAGCCCAATGGTATCAGAGTTGCAGGTCCAATTTGTCCGCAGTGACCAGACATCCCAATCTGACCTAGTCCCATTTGCTAGTTTTGGCCCATATCCCTTTAAACCCTTCATGTTCATATTCCCATCCAGATGCCTTTGGAATGTTATAGTTATATCCAAATCTTCAACTTTCTCTGGCAGCTAATTCCATACATGCACTGTGTGGAAAAGTTAGCCCTCGGGTCCTTTTCAAATCTTTCCCCTCTCACCTTAAATCTAAGTGCTCTAGTTCTGGGCTCCATGACCCTGGAAGAAGCCTTGGGCTATTTGCTCTATCCATGGTTTTATAAGGATGTATCAGGTCCCCGCTCCTCCTCCAATGCTCCAGGGAAAGAAGGTCCAGTCTATTTGGTCTCTCGCTGTACTTCAAAGTCTTCCAGTCCCAGCAACATCCTCGTAAATCTTTTCTGCACCTTCTCTAGTTTAACAACATCCTTCCTACAGAAGGGTGGCCAGAATTTTATGCAGTATGCTAAAAAAGTGGCCTCACCAATGTCCTGTCAGCTGCAACATGATGTCCCAATTCCTGTATTCAATGTTCTGACCAATGAAGGCAAGGGTGCGAAATGCCTTTTCACCACTCTGACTCCACATTCAAGGAACTATGCACCTGCACCCCTACGTTTTTGTTTGGAAACACTTCCATTATTGGAAGTGGACATCGTGCGACACGAATGTTACTTGCTACTCGACAGCCCAAGCTCCGGTCTGTTTCTTTTCTGATAGTGATGTTCATGGATTGAAAGGAGCCATGGAGGCAGCAGGAGGCTTTTTTGGCATGCCCCCCTTCCTCTACCCCACACCCAAAACATCCACTCCCTCTACCACTGACACTCAGGAGCAGCAGTGTGTACTACTGTAAGATGCAACGCAGAAATTTACTGAAGTTCCTCAGACGACACCTTCTAAACCCATGTTCACTTAAGATAAGGTCAGCAGACAGATGGAATACCACCATCTGCAAGTTCCCCTCAAAGTCATTCATCATCCTGATTTGGAAATACATTGCTAGGTCAAAATCCTGGAATTCCATCCCTCAAGGAATTGTGGGTCAACCTGCAGCAGTTCAAGAAGACAGCTCACCAGCATCTCCACTAGGGCAACTTGGGATGGGCAATAAATGTTGGCTGGCCAGCAATACCCATGACCCATGAATGAATAAAAAGTAAGAGATAGGCACTTGGTAACATTGTGCTGAATGGCCTTCTCCTGCGCAGTAAAACTTCTATGAAAAGCCTAACATATAGCAAAGTACATCCATGTTGAAAGTGTAATACAAAAATATATTCACAATGAAAAATTTTAAAAAGTGGGAATAAAAACATATGAAATATTGCAGTGTTCTGAACAAGAAAAACTGACATTCAAATGCAACAGGTAACAGATTATATTAATTGCTGCAAGAAATAAAGATGAAATCTAGAAATATTATTTATGCATAAGACTGAGTGGAATACTGAATAAAACAAGTGTTCTGATTTAATGCATGAACAATGATTCAATGATTTAATGATTTGTCCCATGGATAATTAAGGCCGCCCATAAGATAGAGGAGGAGAAGGTCATTCAGCCCATCGAGTCTACTCCGCCAGTCAATGAGATCATGGTTAATCTGATAATCCTCAACTCCATTTTCCTGCCTTTTTCCCATAACCCTGAATTTCCTTCTGATTAATTTTTTCCTATCTCAACCTTGGAATACAACCATGACAGCCCCCCAGAATAAATAATTCCATTGTTTTATCATTCTCTGGAGAAGAAATCTCTCATCTCTGTCTTAAAGGTGTGACCCCTTATTCTGAATTTTATGCCCTCTGGTCCTAGACTCTCCCGCAAAGGGAAATAACTTCAATTTTTACTGTGTCAAGTCTCCAAGAATTTTGTATGTTTCAATAAAGTCACCTCTCATTTTACTATATTTCAAGTACAAGTATAACTTACTCAACCTCTCCTCCATAAAACAGTTCCTCCATACCTAGTAGCTGCTTAGTGAACCGTCTCTAGACCGCCTCCAATGCCAACATATATCTTTCTTTAGGTAAGGGCCCAAAACTGTTCACATAAGGCATTAAAATCAGCCCACAGTGGGGATACAGTTTTAGCAAATCCACCCTAGTTTTGTACTCTATTCAGTTTGAAATAAAGACCAATATTCCATTCGCCTACCCTATTACTTGCAGAACTTGCATGTTAGTTTTTGTTGATTCACGAGGACTTCCAAATCCCTCTGTTCCATAGCATTTTGCAGTTATTTTCCATTTAAATAATATTCAGCTCCTCTACTTCTTCCTACCAAAATATAGAACCTCACAAAATCCTCATTAGGGCAAGTTTCCATGTTACTGATGACTATGTCTGCACAAACCGTGTGTGGTTACAAATCATATTGGATCACACGGATCAGTTGGAGCAACAGGGGAGGCAATGGCCAAGTGGTATTATCGCTGGACTGTTAATCCAGAGACCCAGGTAATGTTCTGGGGACCCCGGTCCGAATCCTGCCATGGCAGATGGTAGAATTTGAATTCAATAAAGTATCTGGAATTAACAGTCGAATGATGGCTGTGAATCCATTGCTGACAGTTGGTAAAACTCATCTGATTCACTAATGAAACTGTCATCCTTACCTGGTCTGACCTACATGTGACCCCAAACCTACAGCAATATGGTTGATTCATTGCTGGCCTCTGGGCAATTAGGAATGGGCAATAAATGTTGGCCTAGCCAGTGACACCCTCATGCAGTGAATGAGGGAAGGAAAAGAATAAAGCTGTTACAGGCAATGCGATTTACAGAAGCTAGGGGATACGATACATGGTTGCTGTAGGGAGAAAAACGACAGATAGTCAAGTAACAAAGTATGAAGCTGGATGAACACAGCAGGCCAAGCAGCATCTTAGGAGCACAAAAGCTGACGTTTCGGGCCTAGGTCTAAGTGAATCTCTAGAAGAATATAAAAGCAGTAGGAGTATACTTTAGAGGGAAATCAGGAGGGCTAAAAGGGTTAAAGAGAATTCAAAGGGATGCTACAAATACACTAAAGGCAAAAGAGTAACTAGGGAAAGAACAGGGACCCTTAAAAGATTAGGAAGGCTACCTATGTTTGGAAACATAGGAGATGGTGGGTGGGGGGGTGTGGGTAGGAGAGAGCGAGAGAGCGACAATAAACAAGTATATTGAAGGATATGAAGGTATAGAATGTGTGAAAATAAACAGCAACGTCGTGAAAAAATGTCCATATTACAGACGAGGAGATGCTGAACGTCTTAAGATATACAAGGGTGGATAATTCCTGGTGGCCTGATCAGGTGTACCAAGAACACCTCATTATCTTGTAGGTATACAAGATAATGAGAGGCATAGATAGAGTTGATAGCCAGAGACTATTTCCCAGGGCAGAAATGGCTAGCACGAGGGGTCATAGTTTTAAGGTGGTTGGAGGAAAGTATAGAGGGGATGTCAGAGGCGGGTTCTTTACACAGGAGAGTTGAGAAGCATGGAATGCGTTGCCAGCAGCAGTTGTGGAAGCAAGGTCATTGGGGTCATTTAAGAGACTGCTGGACATGCATATGGTCATAGAAATTTGAGGGTGCATACTTGAGGATCAATGGTCAGCACAACATCGTGGGCTGAAGGGCCTGTTCTGTGCTGTACTGTTCTATGTCTAATTCTGTGGGAATAAAGGGAAGTGTTTGCTGAGCCCCTTGCTGAGATACTTGTATCATTGACAGCCACAGGTGAGGTCTTGGAAGACTGGAGACCGGCTACTGTGGTGCCACTATTTTAGAAAGCTGGTAAGGAAAAGCCAGGGGACTAATAGACCAGGGTGAGCCTGAGATTGGTGGTGGACAAGTTGTTGCAGGGAATCCTGAGGGACAGGATTTACATGTATTTGGAAAAGCAAAATTTGTTCAGATGGGCCAATGGGCCGAGGAATGGCAGGTGGAGTTCAATTTAGGTAAATGAGAGCTGCTGGATTTTGTAAAGGCAAAATCAGAGCAGGGCTTATACACTTAATGGTAAGGTCCTGAGGAGTGTTACTGAACAAAGAGACCTTGGAGTGCAAGTTCATAGCTCCTTGAAAGTGGACTTGCAGATAGATAGGATAGTGAAGGTGGTATTTGGTATACTTGCCTTTATTGGTCAGTGCTAAGTATGTTGGAGTTGGGAGGTCATGTTTTGGCTTTACAGAACATTGGTTAGGCCACTTTTGGAATACTGTACATAATTCTAGTCTCCTTGCTATAGGAAGGATCTTGTGAAACTTGAAAAGAGTTCAGAAAATATTTGCAAGCATGTTGCCAGTGCACAAGGCTTTAAGCTGGAGGGAGACATTGAATCGAATGGTGCTATTTTCCCTCGAGTGCCAGAGGCTGAAGGCTGACCTTTTAAAGGTTTAGAAAATCGTGAGTGTCACGGATTGGATAAATAAACAAGGTCTTTTCCCAGAGTTGGGGAGTCCAAAACTTGAGGGCGTGGGTTTAAGGTGAGAGGACAAAGATTTCAAAGGGATGCAAGGGGTAACTTTTTCCACACAGAGGGTGGTGCATGTATGGAACGAGCTGCCAGAGGAAGAGGTGGAGGCTGGTACATTACAACATTTGAAAAGCATCTGGATGGGTATATGAATAGGAAGAGCTTAGAGAGATATAGGTCAAATGGGGCTAGATTTAAATCAGGGATATTTGGTTGGCATGGACAAGTTGGACTGAAGGGTTTGTTTCCGTTCTGTACATCTGAGTCCAAGTATGTCAAAAGCACAAAGTTACACTTTTGTTGCATTTTAAATGCATTGAAAGAATAAAGTATGTTTTAATTGAAGTTTAGTCGTGGACCAATTGAATCATATCTGGAACACAGCACCTTGCCGTTAAAATAAAGATGGGGTCCAGGTTATCTCCACAATATAATTTGGGGGAGGCATGGACTGGTCTGTAACTTTATGATGGACTCTACTCAATGGTCTGGGTGGGAAGTGGGAAGAAGGAAGGCAACATAAACTCCGTTTTTTAAAAAAAAAAATACTGTGTCATAGGTCAGCTGTCACAGCACATTCACCAATATGGCGCACATGCAGAGGTTGAAGCTTAAAATGAATGAGCAACAGTCCTCGTTTTTGGGGTGCTGCATAACTCACCGTACAGAGGAGTACGTGCAGACCGCCTCCGTGGGGTATGCCATCACTGCCTGTTCTCTATCGTGGAGCCACAGGAGATGGGGGAGATTTTTAATGAATATTTCTCCTCAGAGTTTACTGAGGAGAAAATCATGGATGCTAAGTAAATAAAGGAAACAAGGGGAGATATTTTGGAGCACATATATAATACCAGAAAAGAGGTGTCTGCAGCCTTAAAGTGCATTAGGTGGATAAATCCCCTGGGCCTGATCAAGTCCATCCTCTGAGGTTGTGGGAGACTAGAGAAGCAACTGTAGAAGCCCTTGCAGAGATTTTTGTTCCATCTGGTGAAGTACCAGAAGATTAGAGGGTGGCCAATGTTGTTCACTTGTTTATGAAAAGGTAGCAAAGACAAGCCAGGGAACTACAGGTCAGTGAGCCTGACATCAGTGGTAGACAAGTTATTAGAGAGAATACTCCAACCAACATTTGGATAGTCAAGATCTGAATAGGGATAGTCAGCATGGATTTGTGCACAGGAAGTCATGTCTGACAAATGTTTTAGAGTTTTTCAAAGAGGTAACGAAGAGGTTGGATGAGAGTACGGCAGTGGATGTAATCTATACGGACTTTAGTAAGGCCTTTGACAAGGTCCCGCATGGCAGACTAGTCATGAAAATTAGGTTGCATAGGATATGGGGAGAGTGAGCTAATTAGATTCAAAATTAGCTTGATGGTAGGAAGCAGAAGATAATAGTTGGAAGATTGTTTCTTGGACTGGAGGCCTGTGACTAATGGTGTCCCCACAGGGATTGGTACTAAGACCTGTTATTTGTTATTTACATAAATGATCTGGATGTAAACGTATAAGGCATGATTAGCAAGTTTGCAGATGATACAAAATTAGGAGCTAATGCTGATAGTGAGGAAGGTTATAAAAAACTACAGAGGGATCTTGATCAGATGGGAAAGTGGGCTGAGGATTTGCAAATGCAATTCAAACAGATAAATGTGAAGTTTTGCACTTTGGAAAGTCTTACCAAGTTAGAACTCATACAGTATATAATAGGGCACTGAGGAGTGTTGTGGAACAGAGGGGCCTAGGAATACAAGTGCTTAGTTTGTTGAAAGCGGCATCACAGCTGGACAGGGTGGTGAAGGCAGCATTTGGCATGCTGGCCTTCATCGTTCGAGGCATTGCATATAGGAGCTGTGACGTTATGTTACAGTGTACAAGTCATTGTTGAGGCCATATCTGGAGTCCTGCAGACAGTTTTGATCACCCTGTTATAGGAAAGACTCCAGTTAAATTGAAAAGGTGTAAAGAAGATTTACAAGGATGTTGCCAGGTCTAGCAGGCCTGAGTGACAGGGAAGAGGTTGGCCAGGTTAGGACGTTATTCTTTAGAACGTAAGAGAATGAGGGGTGATGTTATTGAAGTGCATAAAATGATGATGGGCAAAGATAGGATGAATGGATATAGTCTTTTTTTCAGGGATAGGGAATTGAAAACTAGAGGGCATAGGTTTGTAAATGATTTGGATGTAGGAATGGAAGGGTGGATTAGTAAGCTTGTGGATGATACAAAGGTGGGTCGAGTTGGGGATAGTGCAGAGGGCTGTTCTAGGTTACAAAGAGCCATTGATAGGATGCAGAGCCAGGCTGAGAAATGGCAGATGGCATTTAACCCTGAAAAGTGTGGAGGTGATTCATTATGGAAGGACAAACTTGAAAGCAGAATACAAGGTTAACTGAAAGATTCTTGGCAGTGTGGTGGAGCAGAGGGATCTCAGGGTTCAATGTCCACAGTTCCCTGAAAGCTGCCACCCAGGTGTGTAGAGTTGTTAAGAAGGCACATGGCGTGTTAGCTTTCCTTAAGAGGGATTGAGTTCAAGAGGCGTGAAGTTATACTCCTGCTATACAAGAGCCTGGTTCAGCCACATCTGGAGTATTGTGTCCAGTTCATTACAGGCAAGATGTGGAAGCGTAGGGAAAAGGTGCAGAGAAGATTTACCAGGATGTTGCCCGGAATGGAGGGAAGGTCTTATGAGGAAAGGTTGAGAGAGCTCGAGCTTTTCTCTTTAGAACGATGAAGGATGAGAGATGACTTGATAGAAGGGTACAAAATGATCAACAGTATAGATAGAATTGAAAGCCACAGACATTTTCCCAGGATGGAGGTAGCTATGAGGGGGCATTGCTTTAAAAGTGAGTGGAGGTAGACACAGGGGAGACGTCAGAGGTATGTTCTTTACTCAGAGTGATAGGGGCATGGAATGCATTGCCAGAGAGGGCGTGGAGTCGGCCTCATTATGGGATTTAAGTGGCTATTAGATAGGCATACGGATGACAGTATAATGATAGGGGTGGAAGTTAGGTAGACCTTAGATTTAAGGTAAAGTTTGACAACATTGTGGGTGAAGACGGTTGTACTGTTCCAAGTCACACAGAAAGAAAAATAAGAGGGAACATAGGCCATGACTAGCATGGCTTTGCAGCTGCTATGTCATGTTGCCATTGAGAGGCATTATCAGATTGCTAATGCTCATCCAGGTGCACACCAGCCTTTTAAAGATGGCATGGGCAACAGGGATGCCAGTTTTTCATGGTTATCTGGGAATGGCAAATAGGATTGGGCTAGAATCAGGTGAAGGACTGCTATGACCGGGTGTAGGTAGTTATGAATTAAGTTTGGTAAGATATGGCAAAAGATTGCAGTAGGTATTGTGGAGAGAACCCTTCCATGAAACTTGACAAAACGGACACTTAACCAAAAATCATAACGTTCAGCACATGGAATATCATCTATCACTGTTTCTCTATCATCTTCCTTTTAAATATGTTTACCACTCTAAGCAACCGTCTTCATGCTTTTATAAATGCCTTCAAGGCAAGAAGTAAAGGTTAACTTATAAGCAAAGATAAGAAGCTACTGCTTGGATTAGTTTATAGGCCCTTGCTAACCATAACTACACTGTCAGAGTATACATCAAAAGTGACTGCGGTGGTGAAAGAGGCTATCTTACATCATCTTCTGGAATGTGCCCTTGCAAAGAAGGTCTAGAGGGAGTTGCAGTAACTTCTGTCTAGGTTCACCCTGAGCATCTCTATAGTGTAAGACTTTGAGCTTTACGGGCTGCTCCCCTGGGCAAAAATCAACTGTGCCTGCAGGACAATCAACTTGGTGAAAGACACTTTGATCTGTGCAAAACTCATTGGTCTTCCAGAGCAAAGAGTTGACCTTGACCCAGTGTTGCAGACTGGCATGTTCCAAGTTCCAGGACTGCATGTGTTAAAGCTTGGGGCAGCTGCTGCCAAGTCGTAGTAGGAAAGACCCCAGTCTAAGGTCTTTAAGCCAAATATAACATGGGTCTATTACATTTTGAGATTCCCTTGTAGCCTTAAAAAGGGAATAAAAACAGGTTTTTGTCATATTTAGAAATGCCTGTTTCGTTGCAACTGGATTGCAGCTTTAAAAGAGGTATACCAAAATTCCAGTGTATTTTCTGCAAAGTCTATACAGAACTGTTTCCTAGTTATTGTATTTACATATAGATTGTTAACAAATTGTTACTTTTAAATTTAAAAATGGGTGCTTGCAAATAAGGGATCACAATAATCATTGGAGTTTTTAACCTTCACACTGGAGAATTAAATTAGCCAAGGTCACCCAGACAACAAGTTCATGCAGTGTTTAAGACATGATTTATGTACCCATATTTCAAAATCTCAATCCAAATGTGAAATTCGATCAAGAGTGATTACTCGTCAACAGGAACCTTACTATTGAATCTTTAGTTAATCTGGCCTCACTTCATATTACCATGTCCAAATGAGCCAGTTAGCTGGAAGGTTCCAGAATATATTACTTTAAGAATTTGTCCTCACTGTGTAAAGCAAGTTCTTCCTCACAACATCCTTGCATCTCTTGCCCAAAATCTTTAATCTCAAATACACTCAGGTGAATTCCTACACACAAAAGAGAGGCTACACATTACCTGCATGGTCATACATATGAACAGGACTAGGGTACACAGCCCTTTAGCCTGTTCCACTGTATTGGTTTGTCAACTCAGCTCTAAGCCATTTAAATAAATTTTTGCAAGCAGGTTAGGTGTGCACTGCTTTACCAGTATACAAATTAGGAGCAGGGTTAGGCCATTCAAGACTATTTGCCTATAATTGCTAACAGTAGCATCATTCCCAGACCTAGCTGACAACAAATTCTATACAGGGGACTATATCTGACAAAGCAGCAATTTTCCACCCTGAAGCTGGAACATTCCACCTGGTGTTGAAATAACAGTTCTTTGGTGACTGAAATTTAGAAATGGTTGGGTCCTAGGAATAAAAGATATAGGTATAGAATAGCTGACAGTTTCCTCTTGCTCCTGATACTTGACTGGGAGCAACTCTTGTAAAGCCTTCAGCAGCTGCAACCAAATTTTAGTTTGCAGTGTTAGCTGGCCGACTTCAGTTTATATTGTTCGTTTGTGAGCAAGTTAATTCAAAAATGAATTGTATGAGACAACTTACATGAATTTTCTTAAACCTTACACAGTCCCTTAACATATACACATTGTAATTAATTTTTGTTTTATACCTATTCCAAAATATACTCCCATGATTTATAAATCAGTTCTAAATCAAGTAAGATGGATGAAATAAAAGTAGAGTGGAGTAATACAAGTTAACTATTATTCCGCTTTTAAGATCATATAGATAGTTGAATGTTTAAAATTTCTGAGAAGGTTTGTAACTCAGGTTGTAGACTTGCTTGCCAAGCCAACATGCTTGGCTGCAGACATTTTGTTACCCCGCTAGGTAATCCTGTCAGTACAATAGCGGTGAAGCGTTGCATGTACCATCCTGCATGTTATTTATATGCCTCAGTTTGCTGGGGTGGGTGGCATTAGCTCTGGTTCTGTTTTTCAACAACAAAAGGGACTATAACGAAGAAAAGAATAGCCCTACAAGAAAAGCTATCCAAACTCACCCACAACACGGACCACACAGAAACATAGCTCCAGATAATCTCAGAATGACCACTTATAGACAGAGGTGACTGGCCTGCTACACAGACTTAATAATAACTACAGAGATGCCAAAAAACCAACTTCCTCATTGCACTGGAATCAACACTAAAAGAACAACGGACTTGAGGAAAATACAACAGAACATCAGACAGACGACAGTCCCAACACTCAGCAGCAAAAGGTAGGTGGAACACATTCACCACAATGAGAAAAAAGCCCTGGAAAGACTCAAAAACAGACAGAAGTCATAAAAACTTAATCAGCAGACAAAGGAAGCCTGACAGTAATCTTTAACAGATCCCAATACATTGGGAAAGCTAATGCACTACTCACAGATACAGACACAGACACCTACCACCAGACAGCGATAGACCCAATGCCACAGTTAGAGAACCGGATTAAAACAACCTGGAAGAAATTACACAACACAGGAGATATCAGCAAGACAGACTACCAAAAAAATGACGCCAGAGGGATCAAATGCACCCCATTTCTATAGGCCAAGCCAGGGTCCCTTCAGACCCATTTGTCTCACTATCAGGTGTGCTAGCATATAGATTTGTCAAAAGAAAAACAACAGAATCTGAAATGCTTAGGTGACAACTAACCATCCCATCCATTCATCCCAAGAATTCCTCAAAATCAAGGACACCAGAATAGAAGAGGGTGGGATAATGACATGTTTTGACGTAACAGCACTATTTACATCCATAAACATCAACCTAGCCAAAGAGACAATTGCCACACTGCTGGACAAATTAGGATTACAGCACTCAAACTGCTGGATCTGTGCCTCACAAACCGCTTCACCATATTCAAATAAGTGGAATATTAATAAAATCTCCAATATCAGGAGTGATTGGATGACCGTTCTGCAAAGGTTAGAACAGACAGTACTCCCCACTGTACAACCCAAACTCTGCATCCGCTACGTAGAATACACCTTTGTGGTTATCAAATGCACAAGACAATAAAGAAACCCACCAACACATAAACAACACTCTCTTCGGAGATAACAAAGTGCGGAGCTGAATGAACACAGCAAGCTAAGCATAGGACCATAAAAGGCATAGGAGTGGAAGGAAGGCCATTCGGCCCATCAAGTCCTCTCCGCCATTCAGATCATGGCTGATGGGCATTTCGACTCCACTTCCCTGCACTCTCCCCGTAGCCCTTGATTCCTTCTGTGACTTCAAGTAGCTGTATCCAGACAACCTTTGCCATATCATCTCTCAGCCTTGTAAAGTTTTGTTCTCTTCATTTAACACCAGTTTCATCTCTATCCCTTTCCATAAATTATGCTAAACAGTATTTACGAACACTATCTCCAAAATGGAATCCCACTGATATTTCATGCAAATACCCAGCTTCATTTCCCAGGATTAAAGTTAGAATTCCAAGGTCTCTAACTGGGCTTATTAGCAGTCAGTCAATAACTGGGGCCACCTTGCTGTTGCAGCCTTCTTCCACCTTTGTGGCCAGTGTGATGACTCCATCAGCCTTCCTTCACTTGTTCTAATCAATGAGAATGTTTCTGGACCTCACTTCGTCTAACATTTCATCTAACTACGTTGTAGTGGAAGCCCTACCAGAAGCAAGTAGCTCCTGATGGTATCACTCAAGCGACTGTCTAACACATCAAGGTGGCAATGCACAAAGATAAAGCTAGCTTATTAATAATCCTAAAAAGTGGCAAGTCTCTAGGTTAATTTTTATTATCCCTCCAGAAATCTGAAAGGCAGCATCCTAATAAGCAGGATTGACCAATCTGAGAAAGCCATGGCACTTATTGCTGCTTTGCACAGTGAAGCTGCACCATTTCAATTAATAAAACTCTAGCTATGTACTTGATTACACAAGTGTCTAGGTCTAGATTATTGCCAACTGTGCACAGACCATCTGGATTCGACAGATAGGGCACGCTTTTATTTTAGTAGAGTCTGTACTCTGATATTGAGCCAGCAGTAATCCTACTCACTTCTCAGTGATTTAGTCTGGAGACATAAAACAGTGATATGTTACAACACGAACAGTATCAAATCTATACTACAGAGGCTGCTTTCATATTTTAAGGGCAATGCTACTTGTAGAAACTATTGACATTCAATGATTTTGAATATTATTATTACATTATGGCTTGCTTCAACACCAGATGTCTGGTGTTAGTCAGAAAAAAATCAGACAACTGGCCTTTACAAACAAGCTTACAATTCAGGTTCCAAAATGGTGATTAGTTAATGTCCTGATCTAACTCTAAACAAGGCCAAATTTAGTGGTATTCATGGCAGCAACAGAGGAGAATTCAGGTTGCCAACGCCTTCTGCATCGCTGAGGCAGTCCCAGCACCAACTCAACATCAAGTTCATCCATAGCTTCTTTTAGTGGCTTTGGAAGGCTGTAGTGGAAAATGCAGTGTGGATCCAGACATCCCTTGTGTCTGTGTCCTGGTGGATCCTTTGATTAGGCTGCTTCAATGGTGGCTGTAACAATATGCGTCCAGGCCCAAGATTGCAATGACTGGGTTTCCTTGAGGCTTATGCATTGTCTTTATAGCAACATTGCTAGTCAGGTCCAGTCTGAGAGTCTTATCGGTGACTTCAGTAGCTGTTTACATCGGCTTGAAACAGTCAGGGAGGGGTTGGGTCCTCGCGCTCTGAGCCGTGAAGTGCACTAAGTGAACAGAGTCTTAAATTCTCTTTTCTCTATTATATTATTGTGGAAGAATTGAGATGCTGGACTTCTTATTTCTTTATTTTTCTAGCTTTCCCTCCAAGAGTCTGTACCTAGATACCTTTGTATCTAAGATGACACCATATGTGGTAACTTGTAAACTTTTCCCTGTACTTACGCGAGTACATGTGACAATAAAGCTAATTCAATTCCATATTAGACAGGAACTTTTGAAAAAAAAAAGATAGTGGGGAGGCTGTTCACAGGCAAAAGGAACATTTGGCAAGTGGGAGACTTTCAAAAGTGAAATAATGAGAGTTCAGGGATAGCATGTTTCTGTTAGTGTGAAGGGCAGGGCTGGCAGGAGTAGGGACAACTGGATGACTAGAGATTTTGAGGCTCTCGTCAAGAAAAGGAAGGGAAGCATATGTAAGGTATGACAGTTGGTATCAAGTGAATCTCTTTAAGAGTATAGGGGTGTAGCCGTGCACTCAAGAGGGAAATCAGGAAGGCTAAAAGTGGATGAGATGGCTTTGGCAGATAAGGCTTAGGAGAACTTCTACAAGTATATTAAGGGCAAAAGAGTAACTAGGAAGAGAATAGAACCCCTTAAAACAGCAATTAGGCCATCTATGTGTGGAACCACATGAGATGGATGAGATCCTAAACAAATATTTAGCATCACTATTTAATGTGGAGAAAGGCAGGGAGCTATGGAACCTGAGAAATCAACAGTGTTGTCTTGAAAAACAGTCCACATTACAGAAGAGGTGATGCTTGGGTCATAAAACTCAAAAGGTAGATAAATCCCCTTGACCTGATCAAATTTATCTAGGGTCATTGTGGAAAGCTAGGGAAGATATTACAGGGTCCCCGGTGGAGATATCATCGGCAGCCTTGGGTGAGGTGCCAGAAGACTGGAGGTTGGCAAATATTGTGCCATGATTTAAGATTGCAAGGAAAAGCCAGGGAACTGTAGACCAGTGAGCCTAACATCATCACTGGGGGCTAAGTTATTGGAAAGGCTTCTGATAGCCAGGAGCTACATTCATTTGGAAAGGCACGGACTGATTAAGGGTCATCAGCACAGCTTTGAGAGTGGGAATTGTGTCTTATAAAATTTGTTCGATTTTTTTTGAAGAGGCAACCAATAAAACAGACGAAAGCACAGTGGTAGATGTTGTCTACATGGACCTTAGCAAGGCCTTTGACAAGGCACAGGTGGTAGGGGAGCCAAATGGATACAAAATTGGCTTGACAATAGGCGACAGGTGGTGTTTCACATTTATGTTGAGTGTACCCATTTGCTGCTCTTTTTTAGTCTTTTGATGGGTCTGCCTCGGTTGAATTTCAAACCACACCTCTGATCTATGGTCACCTGGTGTGAGGAAGGGTGGACAAATCTACAAAGCCTTATCATGGCTTTGCTCATGGGCCCAGCTACAATGGCAATTAACAGGTCCACGCAGCGGGCTGAGAAGTGGCTTGATGTTTCTGACTATTTGCCCCTCTTTCATGATTACAACAGTGCCGAGGTGTCCCGGGACCAGTAGCACGCAGTTTGATGAAGAATGAGGGCTGCAGTGCATTGTCAACCTGGATAACAATATTCTGATTTAATTTTATGTTTCTGTAGTATAAGTTTCCATTTGATTTTGAGTTTTCACTTTTTTTTAAAAAACCCCAGGTGAGGGCTGTTTTCCCTTTTCATTGACTTTGGACCCCTTAGAAGAGCACGGGGGGGGGGGGGGGGGGGGGGTGCTGGCGCTTTATTTTAACTCCGTGCTGTCCTCATCCCATTGTCGATACAAGGGAAACTTTACTTTCATTTGCAATGGGCTGAGAAACTTTTTCCTCTCACTTTTAGACCATTGTTTTTCCCCTTTCTGGGAAACATTCAAAGTAGACAGGCTTTGGTTTTTAAGTTTCTTTTAGTTTCAACAGAGTCAAGGACTGTTTATTCCACATTTTTGTTCACTTATTATCCCTGCCTCAAGAGCAATCAGTACGGACTGAGTCGAGGAATGCCAGTTTTTATTTGTTCATTCATTTTCTTTTCCAGAGAATCACTGGAACTTTTAGTTTAGAGTTAGGGAAGCTTTTACTTTTCTATTTTGAGAGAGGAGAGTCAGCTTGACTAGGGACCTAGGTTCAATTCCAGCCTCGGCGTAACTGTCTGTGTGAAGTTCACACATTCTCCCTGTGTCTGCGTGGGTTTCCTCCTACTGTCCAAAGATGTGCAGGTTAGGTGGATCGGCCATACTAACTTGCCCGTAGTGTTCAGGGGCGTGTGGTATATAGGGAATGGGTCTGGGTGGGATGCTTCAAGGGGCGGTGTGGACTTGTTGGGCCGAAGGGAGTGTTTCCACACTGTAGGGAATCTAATCTAATCTTATCTTATCTTACTTTGTGCTTAACATGGTATTGCCCCCATTGCAGGAGAGTCGGATAGGAGCTTGACTTTTCTGTTGCTACTCTTCTAAATGAAAGATACTAAGTTATTCAGACTGGAGGCCTTTAACCGGCAGTGTGCTACAAGGATCGGTGTTGGGTCCACTGTTGTTTATTGTTTATATAAATGATTGGGAAGAGAAGACCAGAGGTATTGTTAACAGATTTACAGATGACACCAAAATTCATCCTACAGTGAATAGCGAAGGAGATTGTCTCAGAGTACAACAGGATCTTGATCAACTGGGCCCATGGGCCGAGGAACAATAGATGGAGTTTAAATGTAGATAACTGCGAGGTGCAGCATTTTGATTAGATAAATCACAGCAGGACTCATACAGTAAATAGTAGAGCCCTGGGGAGCATTATTAAACAGAGCAACCTAGGGTTACAGACACACAATTCCTTAAATATGACATTACAGGTGGATTCAGCACACTTGCCTTCACTCAGAGCACCAACAGCAAGAGTTAGGATGTCATGTTATAGCTATACAAGACATTGGTCAGACCAAATCTTGAGTACTGCATATAATTCTGGTCGCCCTGCTATAAGAAGGATGTTATTAAACTAGAAAGATGCAAAGAGCATAATACCGAGACTGGAAGGCTTGAGTTATAAAGGAGAAGTTAGATAGGCTGGGACTTTGTCTTCCTACAGCATAGGAGGCTGAGGGGTGATCTTACAGAGGTTTATAAAATCATGAGGGACATAGATAAGATGAATAGCCAAGGTCTTTTCCCCCCAGAGTAAGGGAGTCTAAATTTAGAGGGCAGAGGATTAAGGTAAGAAGGAAAAGGATTTACAAAAAGGGACCCAAGGGGAAACTGTCTCACACAGACAGTGGTGCATATATGAAATAAGTTCCCAGAGGAAATGGTAGAAGATGTACAATTACTGCATTTAAAAAGCATTTGGACATGTACGAGGACAGGAACGGTTGAAGAGGGATATTGGCCAAATGGAAGCAAACGAGGCTAGTTCAGTTTAGAAAACCTGATCAGCATGAACAAGTTAGACCAAAGGGCCTGCTTCCATGCTGTATACCTCTATGACTAACTCTACTACATTAGAACAGCACAGCACAGGAACAGGCCCTTTGGCCCACCATGTCTGTAACAACCATGGTGTTATTAGATTAGATTAGATTCCCTACAGTGTGGAAACAGGCCCTTTGGCCCAACAAGTCCACGCCGGCCCTAGAAGCATCCCACCCAGACCCATCCCCCTATAAACTCACACACCCCTGAACACTACAGGCAATTTAGCATGGCCGATCCACCTAGCCTGCATATTTTTGGACTGTGGGAGGAAACCAGAGCACCCGGAGGAAATCCGCGCAGACACGGGGAGAACGTGCAAACTCCGCACAGACAGTTGCCCGAGGCTGGAATTGAACCCAGGTCCCTGGCGCTGTGGAGGCTGCAGCGTTAACCACTGAGCCACTGTGCTGCCCCAAACTAATCCCATCTACCAGCACATGGTCCAGTTGCCTGTTCATCTATCTACGTGTTATAAATGTGGCTATCATATCTGCTTCTACCACCGCCCCTGCAGAAGGTTCCAACTACCCACCACTCTAAAAAAGAAACTTGCCTCATGCATCTTTAAACATTTCCCCTCTCACCTTAAACCTATGCTCCTAATACTTGACATTTCTGTCCCCTCCATATTTCTCAACTTCATATACTTTGATCAGATTGGCCCCTGCCCTCAGCCTGCAATGTTCTAACAAAAATGATACAAGTTTGTACAACCTTTCTAGCTAATACACTCCAATCAGGCAAATTCCAGGTAAACCTCTTGCACGCTCTCCAAAGCCTCCACATGCTTCTTATAGTGTGACTACCAGAACAGCACACAATACTGTAAATGTGTCCTAATTGAAGTCATATAGTTGAAACATGACTTCCCAACTTTTACATCTGGAGCAGCATTGGAAAATTAGTGCTCTGAATGAGTATTGGCAGCGACAGCAGGAAGTGCAGCGTGGATCTTGCAGTTGCTCCTCGGATTGCAGGCTTAAAGCTGTAATATAGTCATTATATTTTACTAATACAAGATTTTTACTCTCTGTTTCATTAACATTCAAACAAAACTGAAAAGACTTCATTTTCAATACTGTCATTTTTTTTAAAAAAAGATTTTAAGGGTCCACACTCAACAGCTGAGGTTATTTTTTTTAAAAATTCTAAATTGAGAAGTTAAAAGAGTCTAGAACAAAAACAAAGTTGCTGGAAAAGCTCAGCAGGTCTGGCAACATCTGTGAAGCGGGGGTGGGGGGCGGGGCGGGGGGGGGGGGGGGGGAAGAGAAAAAAGTTAATGTTGTTTCGGATGTGGTGCACCTTCCTCAGAACTCAAATCATGAGAGCTGAAATGTTGAAGGGTTTAGGCATGAAACGTCAGCTTTTGTGCTCCTGAGATGCTGCTTGGCCTGCTGTGTTCATCCAGCCTCACATTTTATTATCTTGGAATCTCCAGCATCTGCAGTTCCCATTATCTCTGATCACCATTTTAACCTAGACCTGAAATGTTAACTGTTTTCGCAGTTAAATAAAGTCAACTACTTAGCTGATTAAGTTTTATATGTTTGATATAAAAAGCTACTGTAGGTAATGAAAAAGGTAGATTATTCGATATACAAGGTGTTATTGAAACTTTTTTTAGGCTTAATGTTATTAAGAGTATATATGGAGGTACAGAGTGAGATGGCTAGTAGATTCAGAAAGTTGTTATTACACAGCAGGATCAGTTAGATAAGTGGGTGGCTGTCGGGCAAGATAAGAAGGTAGTTTAAAAGCCACTGGTGGCTATTCCTCTATTAATTGGATATTCAGTTTTTGGAACTGTAGAAGGAGATAGTCTCTGAGGACAACAGAAGGCCCAGTCAGTTAGTTATTGGAAACTTGGAATGGCTCATTAAATCTTGTCAAACTGTGCCTAACATACCTACTGTTATTAGGGGACTCTCCTGTCAGGGGCAGCGACAAGAGATTCTGTGGCACTGAGGGTAAATTTAGAATGTTTTGTTGCATTTCTGGTTCTTGGATTGGAGGACTTATCTAAATGTTTCAAGCATATTGTTAAAGGGGCTATTGAAAAGCCAGAAAAGTAGGAACAAAAGATTGAAGCACTATAGAGTGAATTTAAGAAGTTAGGTAGAAAATTTACAAACAAAAACCTTGAAATTTGCATTTTCTGTCTTACTCCCAACGCCAAACTCAAACAAGAGGAGGAACACAAGGTTAATCGGAAATAAATCAATGGCTGAAAAGCTGGTGTGTTGTTCAGGATTTCAGCTTTTTGGATGATTGGAATGTCTTTTAGGATAGAAAAGACCTGCTCAAAAGGGACGGGTCTAACCTAAACTGGAAAAGGGACCAATATCTTCAAAGGGAGATTTGCTCATTCTATTAAGGGTGACTTTATTCTGAGGGAGAGGAGGAGGAATTCTAAGCAGCAGTGTAAACAGAAGGATTGATGGGAAAGGTTCTGAATGTGAAGGGAAGACATCGATGAGCGTGCGAGAGAGAGCGGAGTATTTCAACGTAATGGGTCTTACAGGTAAAGCTGATGAACTCAGGGCATTTTTAAGGACTGAGACTGGGACATCTTAGCTAATACAGAAACTTGACAGATGGACAAGACTGGCAAGCTCAATGTTTGGGTTTTAGATGCTACAGGATGGATAGAAAAAAGGGTGGCAAGAAAGAAAGGGAGTGGCATTTTTGATTAAGGAATACACTATTGCTGTAACTAGGGAAGAATTTTCTGAAAAACTGTCCAGTGAAAATATATGGGTAGAAATTACAAAATAAGGAAGGAAAGATCACTTTGATGGAATTGTACTACAGCAGGCTCCCAACAGTGAGACGGAAATTGAGAAACAAATATGTGAGATCTCCTACATATACATAAGCATAATAAGGTTATAATATTGGGGCAATTTTCATTTCCAAACACTGACTGGCGCTACCATAGTGTTAAAGGTTTGGATAGTGAAGAATTTGTCAAGTGTTTAAGAAAAATTCTCTTTATCAATATGTGGTTACTCCCACCAGAACAGCAGCAAAAGTAGACCTTCTTTTGGGCAATAAGTCAAAGGAGGTGACTGAAGTAAAAGTGGGGGACACTTTGGGTCATAATTCTATTAGTTTCAAAATGGTTAGAGAAAAGGATAAGGCTTCTACAGAAGTCAGAAGTAAGGCAAATTTTAAATGATTTGAGACAAGAACTTTCAAAAGTTGATTGGAGAAGACTGCAGGTAAGAGGATGTCTGGCAAGTAGGAACCATTCAGAAGTGTGATGATGAGTTCAGAGGCATTTTGTTCCTGTTAGAGTGAAGGCTAAGGCTGGTAAGATTGCAGAACAATGAATGAATAAAGGTCCTGAGGTGCTAGTTAAGAATTAAAACAGAATCTTATTTTAGTTATAGACAAGTTGGTTCAATTGAATCTCTTAAAATCAATACAAAAAGACAGCGTAGGGGCATTCTTAAAACAGAAATCAGGAAGGCGAAGAGGGGAGAAGAGGTGTCCTTGACAGATATGGTTAAGGATAACCCACAGTAAATCTACAAATACATTAAGAGCAAGAGGGTAACTCGAGAGGAGGTAGGGCCTCTTAAAGATCAAGGAGAACACAGAACATTACAGCACAGTACAGGCCCTTCGGCCCTCGATGTTGTGCCGACCTGTCATGCCAATCTGAAGCCCATCTAACCTACACTATTCCATGTATGTCCATATGCTTATCCAAAGGAGGGTGTCTTTTTCTGTTGAATCCCAGGAGACAGGAGGGAGATACTAAATGAATATTTCATGTCAGTTTTACTGTGGAGAAAGCAATGGAGTCTAGAGAATGCAGAGCAATAAACCTTGTTGTAAAAACAGTTCACATTAGAGGCGGCAGTTTGGGAGGTTTCAGAGAATATAGGAGGTGGATAAATCTCCAGGACCTAATCTAAAGTGTATCCCAGAGCATTATGGGAAGTAAGGGAGGAAATTACAAGACTCGTGGCAGAAATATTTGCATCATCTATAACGACAGATGAGGTGCCCAATGACTGGAGGATGGTTAATATTGTACCTTTCTTTATAGAAGTTTGTAAAGGAGAAGCCATAAAAACTATAGACATGTTAGTCTTACTTTGGTTGTGGATAAATTGTTGAGGGTGATTACAAAGGATAGGATTTATAGCCATTTGGAGAGGCAAAAACCAAATATTATGGATAGTCAGTGATAATGGGAACTGCAGATGCTGGAGAATCCAAGACAAAGTGTGAAGCTGGATGAACTCAGCAGGCCAAGCAGCACCCCAGGAGCACACAAGCTGACGTTTCGGGCCTAGACCCTTCAGAGAGGGGGATGGGGTGAGGGTTCTGAAATAAATAGGGAGAGAGAGGGGGAGGAGGACCGAAGATGGAGAGAAAAGATGATAGGTGGAGAGGACAGTATAGGTGGAGAGGTAGGGAGGGGATAGGTCAGTCCAGGGAAGACAGACAGGTCAAGGAGGTGGGATGAGGTTAGTAGGTACGAAGTGGAGGTGCGGCTTGGGGTGGGAGGAAGGGATGGGCGAGAGGAAGAACCGGTTAGGGAGGCAGAGACAGGCTGGGCTGGTTGTGTGGTGCAGTGGGGGGAGGGGAACGAACTGGGCTGGTTTTGGGATGCGGTGGGGGAAGGGGAAATTTTGAAGCTGGTGAAGTCCACATTGATACCATTGGGCTGCAGGGTTCCCAAGCGGAATAGGAGTTGCTGTTCCTGCAACCTTCGGGTGGCATCATTGTGGTACTGCAGGAGGCCCACGATGGACATGTCATCTAAGAAATAGGAGGGGGTGTTGAACTGGTTCGGGACTGGGAGGTGCAGTTGTTTATTGCGAACCCAGAGGTGTTCTGCAAAGCAGTCCCCAAGCCTCCGTTTGGTTTCCCCAATGTAGAGGAAGCCACACCGGGTACAATAGATACAGTATACCATATTGGCAGATGTGCAGGTGAACCTCTGCTTAGTATGGAAAGTCATCTTGGGGCCTGGGATAGGGGTGAGGGAGGAGGTGTGGGGGCAAGTGTAGCACTTCCTGCTGTTGCAGGGGAAGGTGCCGGGTGTGGTGGGGTTGGAGGGCAATGTGGAGCGAACAAGGGAGTCAGAGAGAGTGGTCTCTCCAGAAGGCAGAGAAGGGTGGGGATGGAAACATGTCTTGGGTGTTGGGGTCGGATTGTAGATGGCAGAAGTGTCGGAAGATGATGCGTTGTATCCGGAGGTTGGTGGGGTGGTGAGAGAGAACGAGGGGGATCCTCTTTGGGTGGTTGTGGCAGGGGCAGAGTGTGAGGGATGTGTAGCGGGAGACGCGGTCAAGGGCGTTCTCGACCACTGTGGGGGGAAGTTGCAGTCCTTGAAGAACTTCATCCTCCTTCCCCTGCAACCGCAGCAAGTGCTACACTTTCTCTCTCCCCCCCCCCCCCCCCCCCCACCCCACCACACCTCCTCCCTCACCCCTATCCCAGGCCCCAAGATGACTTTCCATACTAAGCAGAGGTTCATCTGCACATCTGCCAATATGGTATACTGTATCTGTTGTACCCAGTGTGGCTTCCTCCACATTGGAGAAACCAAGCAGTGGCTTGGGGACCGCTTTGCAGAACACCTCCACTCGGTTCGCAACAACTGCACCTCCCAGTTACGAACCATTTAACTCCCCCTCCCATTCTTTAGATGACATGTCCATCGTGGGCCTCCTGCAGTGCCACAATGATGCCACCCGAAGATTGCAGGAACAGCAACTCATATTCCGCTTGGGAACCCTGCAGCCCAATGGTATCAATGTGGACTTCACCAGCTTCAAAGTCTCCCCTCCCCCCACTGCATCCCAAAACCAGCCCAGCCTGTCTCTGCCTCCCTAACTTGTTCTTCCTCTCACCCATCCCTTCCTCCCACCCCAAGCCGCACCTCCATCTCCTACCTACTAACCTCATCCCACCTCCTTGACCTGTCCATCTTTCCTGGACTGACCTATCCCCTCTCCACCTATCTTTTCTCTCCATCTTCGGTCCTCTTCCCCCTCTCTCCCTATTTATTTCAGAACTCTCTCCCCATCCCCCTCTCTGATGAAGGGCCTAGCACAAAAGCTGACGTTTTGGGCCTAAGATGCTGCTTGGCCTGCTATGTTCATCCAGCTCCACACTGTTATCCTGGACAGGTTGTGTCAGGTCAAGGAGGGGGAGGATTGGTCATGGGGTGAGGAGATTTTAAAACTGGTAAAATCCACATTTAGGCCATTTGGCTGTAGGCTCCCAGGGCAGAACATGAGGTCTGCTCCTCCAGATTTTTGGGTGGCATCATTGTGACACTGGAGGTGACCCAGGATGCACATGTCACCCAAGGAGTGGGAGGGTGAGTTGAAATGGTTCGTGAACAGAGTGCAGATGCTCCACAAAGCAGTCTCCAAGCCTCCACTTGGTCTCACCGATATGGAGGCCGCCACATTGGGAGCAGCGGATACAACAGACCAAATGGACAGATGTTCACCTGCACGACCATCTGATGTCAAAAGTTTATTTGGTACCAAGAAGGGACATGAGTGGGGAGGTTATAGGTAGGTCTAAAATTTCCTGCAGTGGCAGGGCAAGGTGCCCTGAGTGGTGGGGTTATTGGGGAGTATGGAGCAGATGGAGGGAGGCACGGAGACAGCAGCCCCTATGAAAGGCAGATAGGGGTGGTGGAGGGAAATATACCTTTGGTTGTGTGGGTGAACTTGTAGGTGGAGGAAGCAGGAGAGAATGGTATGTTTGATATGGAGGTTAGTGGGGTGATATGAGAGGATAAGGGGGATTCTGTCCTTGTTTTTGTTGGGGGGGGGGGGGGGAGGGGATGCGAGGGCAAATATGTGGGAAACGGGAGATGCGGGTGAGAGCATTTTCAACCACTGAAGTTTGGTGCAGGGTTGGGTGGGGGAAGAATGGGTTGCTAGACTCGTGGTCCTCGAAATAAGAGGACATCTGGGATGTTTAGGAATCAAAACGCCACATCACGGTAGGAAGAGGTGGGGGAATGGTGCCAGTGTAGCAGCAGAAGAGGGACTGTTCCACGTATCCTACTAAGAGTCAGGCATAGGTTGGGCCGCGTGGGTTCCCTTGGCCACCCCCTTAGTCTGCAGGAACTGGGAGGAATTAAAGAAAGAGAATTTGTTAAAGGGCAAGGATGAGATTAGTAAAGTGAATGAGGTGTTGATGGAGGAGGCATGTGGGAGATGAAAAAGTGGAGGGCTTTTAGGGCATCTGTGTGGGGGATGCAAGTGTACAGGGATTGGATGTCCATACTGAGGATGAGGTATTGGGAGCCAGGGAATTGGAAGTCTTGGAGGAGGTGGAGGGCGTGGGTGGTGCCCCAGATGTAAGTGGGGTGTTCCCTGACCAGGGAGGAGGAAACAGAGTCAAGGTGAGCAGAGGTAAGTTCAGTGAGGCAGGAGCAGCCACAGCTAGTTGGGACAGTCAGGTTTGTGGATTTTGAGAAGGAGGAGATAGAAGTGGGCAGTGTAGAGTTGAGGCATGAGGAGGTTGGAGGTCACCCAATACGATGAGGTTGTGAATGATTTGGGAGATGAATGATTTGGTGGTCGGAGTGGGGTCATGATCAAGGGGGCAGTAGGAGGTGGTGTCAGAGTTGGCGCTTGGCCTCAGCAATGTAAAGGTTAATGCGCCATACCACTACTGTGACCCCTTTAACTGTGGGTTTAATAGTGAGGTTAGGGTTGGAGTGGAAGGAACAGAGGGCTGTATGTTCCATGGAGGAAGAGGTTGCAGTGAGTGAGGGGGTGGAGAAGTTCAGGCTATCAATGGCAGTTGAAGATGAAGAGGTCCAGAAAAGGGTAGGAGGCCTTGTGGTGATGTGCCAAACCAAAGTTTGTGCTCTGGATCATGGGATTAAATCCCACCATAGCAGCCATTGGAATTTAAATTCAATTAAAAACAGAACTCAAAAATGTCCTTCACAAAGAGAAATCTGTTTTCTTTACCTAGTCCAGTTTATGTATGCCAATAATGTGGTTGAACTCTAATTACTCTATGGCACAACAAGGAATAGCAATAAATACTGGCCTTGCCAGTGGCAGCCACATCCCAAGTAGCAAAAAAAAATACAAATGTGTTTTAAATAAATTGATGGGAGGCAATGGCCTAGCGATGTTATCACTGGACTGTTAAACCAGAGATCCAGGTAACATTCTGGGGACCGGGGTTCAAATCCTGCCGTGACAGATAATGCAATGTGAATTCAGTAAATAGTCAGAGAATAATAATGGCCATGAATTCATTGCCAATCGTTGGGAAAAATCCCACCTGGTTCAGAAATGTCCTTTAATGAAAGGGAAGTGCCATTCCTACCTGGTCTGGCCTACACGATTCCAGACAAAGAAAAATGTGTTTGACTCTTAACTGCCATCTGGGCAATTAGGAATGGGAAATAAATGCTCGCACAGCCAGTGTGGCCCTCATCCTGTGAATGAATGTTTTCAAAAAATATTGTCAATGTTTGGTAAAAATTAATCCAGGATTTTACCTTGGAGAATTTCCACAGTCAATTAATCACCAAGTCCCTAATCAGCACCAAATGGAAATTTACCAGAAGTCAGTGAACAGTTGACTTTTTGCAGATTCTTTTGCAACATGACACCTTTTGCTGAGCTTTTTTAAAATTTTGTTCCTATTATCTTCTATGATGTCAGTAAGATGGCAATTCTAACCCAAACTTCTACAACTGCCTTTAAGGAAAGGAAAGTCCAAAAGTATCTCAGGTTTAATTTCAACTTATATTAAGTTAGCAAATATCAGTTAGTGTTATACTGACTTTAGCTTTTCTGGTGTCAAGAAAGGGAAACTTTGCCATTCATTACTGTTGAGCAATGACCCTTGTCAAAAAAATTATAATCTGGCTTTACTGTGCTAACTCTCTTTACTTAAAAGCAAAACATTACAGACATTCAAAATTGAAGAAAACTCTTCAGCAAGATATCAGAAGATCAGTCCTCAAAAGAATTGGATCTCAGCAAAGTGTCCTAGATACAAACACTTCGTTAACTTTTGCCAAGACTTCAACTCCACGTTTATTTTTTCATAAGCTCCAAAAAAAATGCAATGTTTGAAGTGAAACAATGGAGAGTGGGGATAAAGAGTAGCTGCAACAGGGTGAAAAAAAATTCAAGTTGTTAAATTAGGGAATAATCAGCTGTCACAATAGGAAAACCCAGGTAGCAAATTGCTTAAAATTCACAATTTATCTAGATTAAAAGTTGCAGGCATTCAGAAACTGTTTGGGGAAGGTGTACTGGGCATTATTGTAACAAAGTGTGTCGAATGTTTAACTCAATATTTAGTCATTTTATTCAGAAAAGGTTAATATGTATGTATGTACGTACGTATGACACCTCAAAAGCATTTTACTTAAACTGAACTATTTGAGAAGACGTGTCTGTGTCAGCAACACATGCACAACCATTTAGCTGTGACCTCACTAGTCCAGGGAAAGCACGTTTAGGGTCATAGCTTTTTGTGTCATGAAGTGTCGGTCAGCTTTTTTTTTTAATTAAAGGCAGCATTTGCTCCTTTGAAGGGGTAACAAAAGAAGATTGATGAAGGCTGAGCAGTAGATGTTGTTTACACAGATATCAAAGCGTCTGACAAAGTTTCACATGGTAGACTGGCTAGTAAGGTTAGATCGTGAAATCTAGGGCAGCTAGCCTATTGGATACAAAACTGGATTTGTAGGTAGGAGACAGAGGGTGGTGGAGAGGGTTGTTTTTCAGACTGGAGGCCTATGACCAGCAGTGTTCCAAAAGGATCAGTGCTGGGTCCACTGCTTTGTCATTTGGGTGTGAATATGGGAGGCATGGTTAGTAAGTTTGCAGATGATACCAAAACGAGTGGTGTAGTGCAGAGTGAAGATGATTATCTCAAAGACCAACAGGACCTTGATCAGATAGGTCAATAGGCGAAGGAGTTTGGGTGTGGGGGGGGGGGGGGGGGTGCAGGCGCATTGTTTGTTAAATGTAGAGTGGAAGATAGTCAGGATGGTGGAGGAGGAGTTTGATATGAATGCCTTCATTGGTCAGTGCATTGAGTACAGGAGTTGGGATGTCATGCGGCTGCTGAGGCCCCTTTTAGAACACCACATACAATTCCAGTCCACCTTCTACTGTAAAGATGCTGCTAAAAGCTGAGGATGTTGCAGAAAAAAGATTTATACGGACGTCACTGAGACTGGACGGTTTGAGCTACGGGGAAGAGACTGAATAGGCTGGGGTTTTTTTCCCCACTGGAGTGTCAGGAGGCTGAGGGGGTGACCTTATCTCGATTTACAACTTCACGATAAGTATGGATAGTGTGAATAGCTAAGGTCTTTTTTCTAGAGTTGGGGGGAGTCCACAACTAGAGGGCATAGGTTTAAAGGTGAGAAGGGAAAAAAATTTTAAAAAAGGACTTGAAGGGTAACTTTTTCATGCAGAGGGTGGTGCAAGTATGGAACTAACTGCCAGAGGAAGTAGTGGAAGCAGGTGATAAATCACAAAGGCATCTGGATGGGGATAGAAATATGAAGAGTCTAGAAAGATTTGGATAAATGCCAGCAATTGGAACCAAGTCAGATTAGGATATCAAGTTGGTGAGGACGATTTGGACTGAAGGGTCTGTTTCCATGCTCTATGACTGCATTGGGCAATAGGTTTAAAAAGGAATAGACTATAATTTTATAGCCAAAGTAAAACTTCACACTTGCAGTACGTTAATACTCTAGCATAATAAAATGTGAGGCTGGATGAACACAGCAGGCCAAGCAGCATCTGCAGTTCCCATTATCTCTAATACTCTAGCATGTTGAACCTATTACTAACATGCAGTTCTGTAAAGGCAAGATAACATCATGGCTGCCCACTCCAACCACAAACAATTATTCAGGGTAGGATTTCAGTACAGCCTACGTAATAAGGATTTACAACATTTGTATGCCAGCAACATCAGAAGATAATTCTCGTCAATTGCAAAACAACTAACTGTAGCATTACAGTTTTGTGAAACAATGGGAGAATAAAGATACACCATTATTTTAATAGTTGCAGATGTCTCTAATTTGAAGTGGCAAATCCTGATCAATTATCTAAAAACCACTTTCCTTCCTCATATTCTTGTTTTGTTGTTTTGAAAAGACTAGTTATTTTTAACTATGTTTGTGCAGATGTCATCACGGCATTTTTTATCCCCACATGTGAGTCTGTGTGCATGAATCATGTTTGCCACTCATCTACAATGTAATAGGTTGAGCTCAGATGTATTTTTGAATTAATTTACTTTTTTTTAAAAACATGTGCCCTTAAACAGGTTACTCACTTCAGTTGCCTGACAGTTTTAAGCAGAATGAAGAAAACACTAAGCTAGGAACTGGAAATACCAACACATTGATTAAAAAGGTGACTGTCAACTATCTGCATGAAACTCTCCTGCGCAAGATTAAAAAATAGGTACTGATGTAACAGTTATTTACCCAAAGCAAACATAAAATGTTATATAATAATCCATAATATATTAAATACATACGAATAACCTCTGCCAAAAGCACACAGACAGAATAGTGAAAGAATGGTCAATCCAAAAATTACTTTCATTCAAAACTGGAAGTCAATTCAACAGCGTAAATAACTAATTTTGTTCTTATTCCCAAACAGAAATCTACATAAAAAACCAAGTTTGGTTCATAAAATGTCTAAGCTACCAAAAATGCTGGCCATCTTTATCTTATAATGCAAACCATGTTTGAAATAATTTCCAGGTTCCTGGTGCTTAATCAAGGTATGAGCTAGCCAAGAGGCACTGTATGATCTAACATGATAAAGATGAAATTAACTACTTTGCCAATTTTAAGTTCACTCAAGTTCATGCACTTGCTGTACCTTTGGTTTTTATGGTAGATATTCTGAAGTTCAGTATCACAGGGCCACTCGGAATGTGAAGGTTCCATACAGTACTATTCAGCGTACATCTTGAGCCACTCATTCTCTAGTTAAACAATATGGCTGAGGAATGGTAATAACACCTTTGATCAATACATTTTCCACTGAAATATCCAATTTTCAACAATGTGCATAGTTTTCTTTGTATTTAATGATTTTAAAAACCCCTTCTGTCAAGATGAATAAACATGTTCAGTAAATTAACAAACTGTTCTACTTTAATAAATTGGAGAGTAAGGGAGACTGTATTATGAGTGAGTTCCACATTAACTTTGAAGACACACTCCAGTTCCAAACAAAAATCTTCAGAATGAGCAAGTGCTGGCTTTATTAGTTGGCACAAGACATAAATAAACAATGGGCAACAAAGGTTATACAGCACAAAATAAGACCTCTCAGTCCAACTCGTCCACGCTGACCTGACATCCCAATCTGACTTAGACCTATATCTCTGTAAACCCTTCCTGATGCATTTTAAGTGTTGTAACTGTACCCACGTCCACCACTTCTGCTGGCAGCTCATACCATACATGCACCGCCTTTTTATCTGAATCTCACAGCTGATTTTCCAACACAGTGTGATACTGACCTACAGATATGACAACACTCCATCGGCACTGGCCCTCCGACAGTGCGGCGCTCCCTTGGCACTGATACGTAAAGAAACAAACTCAAAACGTTCAACAAAAATACATCCATTCAAAAAGATAAGCTCCCAGCAAGTAACATCTTCTAGATATCTCACTTCTTTGAACCTTACCAACATTGCAAAGAATCACAGCAAGTCTGAAGATTAGCAGTATTTTAGAAATGAGCAACAGGCAGTAATAGGATGTTAAAATGAAAAACAGAATGAGTAAACTGGCCAAGAATATCAAAAACTGAGAGAACTTTTACAAATGAGTAGTTACAGTAAATATTGGTCTTCTAGATACATTGACAGGCTAATTATCATAAGAATAACAAAATAGCAGAGACAGTGAACAAACAAACATACAATCGGGACACAATGTGGTAAGTGTGAAGTTATTCACTACAGTTTAAAAATAGTAAAGCCAACTGCTTTTAAATAGTTGAAAAGCATGAATGTTAAAGGTGTACATGCATATGGAGTACAAAGTGAGCACACTGGTAGTTATTTTAATCTTCGAACATGAAGGTACAACAAGCAATTGGGAAGGCATTTGGCATTTTGATCTCTGTCCAAAGAAATCGGAGTACAAGAATAGAGACAACTATATGGGGTTTTGGCAATACCACACCTGGAGTACTGTGTGTAGTTTTACCTTTCCTAACAGCATTTTGGGAAGTACCTACACGACTTGGACCAGTGGTTTAATGCAGCAAGAGGAACAAGATAACAAACAATGGCCTAGTCAGCTCACCGACATCCTGTCAAAGAACAAAAAACAATTGCTCTCGTTTTTTGTTAAAGGATATCTTTAGGGAGGTGGTGACAGTGGTACTGTCATTGGACTAGGGATCCCGAATCTCACTATAGCAAATGGTGAAATTGGAATCAATGGAAAAAACCTGGAATTAAAAGCCAGTGTAAGTGGCATAAAACTCCACGTTTTGCTAACATCTTTTAGGGAAGAAATCTGCTGTCCTTGCCTGGTCTGGCCTATACGTGACTCCAGATCCACAGCAATGTGGTTTACTCTCAACTGCCGTCTGGACAATGAGGAATGTACAGATAACCACATCCCATGAATTATTTATTTTTCCTTTAAATTTTGTCTCGAGGAAGTACAGAGGGGTTCACAAGATTGGTTACTGAAATTAAAAGGCTATTCTACAATAAGAGGCTAAGTATGTATTCTCTAGTCTAGAATAGGAGAAGGGACAGTGATTGAGATTTGGTTGGTGAATCTAAAATATGATTGCACAGTATTAGGATAAAAAAGATTGATTTAAGACGGAGAGAAGCGCAAACTTCTAAAAAAGGTCATGCATGTTCAGGATTCTCTATTGGCCACTCATGGAATCAAGGGATATGGCAACTCAGTGGAAAAGGGGATTGAAGCACAAGGTCAGCCATGATCATGTTGATTTGTAGACACACTGAAGGGCTAAAATGACCTGATCTTACTTATTGCTCTTATTTAAATGATGGAAGTTCTTCTTTACAGGTGTTTATCGTGAAAATTAACAAATGCACAACTGCACTGACCCAATGACATTGGCAACTTTCTAGCTAAACTATTTCAAATCTGGCCATCTTAGGAATCTAAGGTTCAGCTGCTCACATCATGAAGTCGTGAGATCATTAGATCAGAGGCTTGATCCATTGATATCTATAGCTGAGACCACCCTTAAAATTGTGTAAAGAACATACTCCTCATTAATAGACAATTATACCAAGTTAATTGAATAATGTGGAATTCAACATTTAAATAAATTAAAACACTCCACGGCTTTTGCCATTTCAGCTTTTACAAAAAAGTTCTTAGGGTTATTCCATTGTGCCTATGTCAGTTTTAATTTTACTCTGTTCTATTTCAGAATCCTATTTCCTACTTGCTCTAAATATTTTAATATCTTAGTTTTCAAAATGTCAGCCTGGTGTCTTTTTAAAGCTGTATTAAGATATACTTCTACACTAGCAGCCTACTGGGTTATAAATCTGTGTTCTGAGGAAGGGTCACAGGACCAAAACATTTTATCTATTTTCTCCTTCACAGACACTGCCAGACCTGCTCAGCTTTTCCAGCAAGGTGTAGAGCTGTGCTAACACAGCAGGCCAAGCAGCACCTTAGGAGAAGGAAAGCTGATGTTTCTCACCTAGACCCTTCTTCAGAAATGGGGGAGGGGAAGGGGGTTCAGAAATAAATAGGGAGAGAGGGGGAGGCAGATAGAAGATGGATAAAGGAGAAGATAGGTGGAGAGGAGACAGTTAGGAATATTCTAACTGCAGCCTAACCTATGATTTATGAATGTATAGCGGTACCTATTGGTGCCTGTCCTACCTTAAGACTCTAGAACCTATGATTTTATTATTTATAGCTTCAATCCTTTCACTTCAAATACTGCACAACAGAAAACCTATTCTTCTCTGCTCTCCTACTTCTTGTGAAAGTTTAACTATACTTGAATATTTTCATCTCACAAGTAGTCTGATGTTGATCAATCAAACCAACTAAATCTGCTCTTGTAAAGGTCACTTCCAATCAACTTCAACCAATCTCAGAATTTCCTGTGACACTCAAATCTTGGCATTGTACTTATGCCAAAATCCCATTCATTTACAGATTTAGTCCTCCCAATCACTCATTTTTATGTCAGCGTCTTACAGGTTTCACATTCATACTACATTTCCTTAAGACGATGTGCTTTCATCAACAATTCTGACGTGTCAGTTTTACAAAAGTCCATTCATAAAACCTACACTAGTTAAATAACCATGGATCACCATGGACAATAAATCATAAAGTTACTTGCCAATTTCCAGAAAAGTCTGTGGGCTCAAATATGAGTATTTGAGTTCTCCCTGAATGTACAATTACGACTGTGGCGCTCAATGCACTTTCTGGAAATTGATCCAGAAAAAAAAATCTGTGGATGCTGGAAATCAGAAACAAAAACAAAAACTGCTGGTCAAACTCAGCTGGTCTGACATAGACACAAAGTAGTTGGGAACACTACTTCCTAGGCAGTTCCTGAGATCAAAGCCAACTTGCCTCCACTTCAGAGATAGTAAGAACTGCCGATGCTGGAAAATCTGAGACAACACGGTGCGAAGCTGGATGAACACAGCAGGCCAAGCAGCAAAGCTTGACGTTTCGTGTCAGGACCCTCCTTCAGAATGTCAAGCTTTCCTGCTCCTCTGATGCTGCTTGGCCTGCTGTGTTCATCCAACTTCACACCGTGTTACCTGTTGCCTCCAGTCCAGTTTGATTGGACTTGTCATCAGTGCATTGGTTCTGAGCTGTCTATCTGTAGATTCTATTACAAGTGAAGCAGATGTTTGGAAGGCATGCAAGACGTTTGGAGGTTTGTGCACTCTCTTCAACACTTGAAACTTTGTCAGGAGCCTGCAGAAACAAAGTATCTTCAGTGTGTTCCCAAGTGAACATTCTCCATTTTGGTCAGTCACAAGCTAAGGACTCCCATGTTGAATGGGCTATAATTTCATCCCTTTGCGGATATATCTATTACAGTTCCACTGCCCTCTTAGCAGTCTCCTGCCTCAACGGAGTTCAGAGTAGTCATTTCAGATGTCTGAAATCATACAAATACGTTCTATTTTGTGTTACTAGTACCTCAGTTCTAGGCTTGTTGGCTTGGGAGAAGGCACTGTTTTGGACTGTACTTCTTGCCGTCAGAGGATATTAAAAAAAAGTATCACATTGGTTGACCCTCTCCAGTGTTTGAGGTGCCTGCTTATATTGTCCAAATCTCTGAAGTATTTAGGAGTGGGGAGACCACAACCTTGTCTCAGGTTTGAGATCCTGGTCTTCAAATATTATAATTTCCCATTCAGGCAAGAGGTAAGCCAGCACATAGAGACCATGATAAAATTTTGTCCAAAATTCAAAAGAACAGCAGAAATAGTGTTTCAAAATCATAAGGACAAGGTGCAGAAACAGACAATTCATCCCCTCAAGCCTGCTCCACCATTTAATAAGGTCATGGCTGATCTCATCTCAGATTCAACTCTATTTTCTTACTGCTCTCCATAAATCTTTCAATCCACTACTCTTTGAAGATCAAAGTCTTCCTTAAGCTTACTCAGTGCCCAACAACCAAAAGTTTGGGGTCATGAATTCTACAGATTCGTAACCCTTCAAAATAGTAACTTCTCATCGGTTTTAAATCTAACTTCTTTTCCTAACACAATGACTTCTCACACTAGAGTGCCTCATGATAAGCCATCCTCTCTATGTGGACTTTGTTAATCCACTTTGGCATGTCGTGGTTCTCCTTGTCCATGTAGATTGAGATGAGGGAGTATCGGTCGTGTCCTTTTGTAGCCATTTGGTGTTCATGTACTCTTGTTGTTAGTTCCCTTCTTGTTGTCTGATATATTGTTTCTCGCAGTCTCTGCAGGGGATCTTGTAGATGACACTGGTCCTGCCCACGGCAGGGAGCGGGTCTTTAGTTCGGGTGAGCAGTTGTCATAGGGTTGATGTGGGTGTGTGTGCCACTCTGATGCCCAGCAGTTGTAGAAGTCTTGTGGCGAGTTCTGACATGTTCTTAATGAAGGGTAGTGTGATGAGTGTCCAGGTGTGTTGAATCTTTCTGGATGCTGTTCCTGTAGGCATCTCCTGACCCAGTTCTTTGGACATCCATTATCCTTAAATACCTGGAAGACGTATTCCTCCTCCTCCTCCTGGTGTAGTTCCATGTTGCTGGTGTGTGCTGTTGCCTTTTTAAATAGTGTTCACAAGCAGCTTCGTTTGTGTGCTGGGGCAGTTACTACTGAAGTTCAATACCTGGGCTGTGTGGGGCTTTTTGGTGTACTTTAGTTTGCAGTTCCCCATTTGTCTTGTGCTCTACCATGACATCCAGGAATGGGAGTTGTTTGTTCTCCTCCTCCTCCTCCTCCTCTCTGGTAACTTTTATTCCGGTGAGGGTGTTGTTTGAGAGAGCGAGCGCGAGAGCGATCATTAAAACGGACCAAATTATAAGACAAAGGTGTACTCTATATAGGGCATCATAGTTGAGGTTCGATTTGCAGGAGGGCCATCCTTTCCAGTCTTTGCATCACTGCTTCTGCTAGGAATCTGGAGATAACAGGATGCCCATGGGTATCCTGTTGATTTGCTCGTATGTTTGGCCATTGAAGGTGAAGTGGGAGGTCAGGCATAGGTCCAGTAGTTTAAGCATGTTCTCTTTGGAGATTGTTCAAGTAGTGTTGTCATTGTTTCCCTTGCTAGTGGTATGTCTATTGATGTGACTAGGGCAGTGACGTCAAACAATATCATGATCTCTTCATCCTATCTTTGTGTCTTTTGGCACGTTATTTTTCCTGTTGTATTGGCAGAGCCATCACGTACGTCATTTATCATTACCCTTACCATCTTGCGGCTGTTTTGTTCTGCTGTTTTCTGGGCTTGTGCGTTGTTGATGGGTGGTTTGTACTTCACACTGCATGGTAATACCTGGTTCCTGAGGCATCCATGTAGGAAGTAGAGTTGTTCACTGTTTATGCTGTCTCGTTTGGTGTAGATTTCCTTGTCAGTTTGAACATGTTGCACCCGTAGGTCTAAGGTTTTAGAGCAGATCTGTAGCTTGTGTTGCGGGTGTTGAGGTTGGTTGGCTCGCCAAGCTGTTTTGTTTTTCCACAGATATTTCGTTACTGTGCTTGCTTCTTCACAGCAGCCTCTGATGAAGGATCAGTGTTTTCCCACCTGGTTTTTAAACTCTGGGGTCCGTTGCGATGGATTGCCTCACTTCCAGGTTTCCTCCATAGCGGAACGTATATGGGGTCGAGTTCAAGGTGTTTATTAATAGCATGCTTCGTGGCATGTAATTTCTCTGTTGTATTTGTATAAATAAATATATTGAATTTGACCCCATATGCATTGTATTTGTATAAAATAGAGAAATTATGTGCCACGAAGCATGCTATTAATAAACATATTGAACTCTGCCCCATAAAACATTCCACTATGGAGGAAATCCAGAAGTGAAGCAATCCATCCCAATGGACCTCAGTTTAAAAACCAGGTGGGAAAACACAGCGATGCTTCAGACGTTACACTGGGGATGTTACCAAGCACAGCAAACGAAACGTCTGCGGAACAACAAACCAGCTCAGCAAGCCAACCAATCTCAACTCCCCTACTTCTATAAGTTACTCCTTTGGCAATATGCCAAAATTCCATTTGCTTTCCTTATTATCTGCTGTGCCTGCATACTAATTTTGTGATCCATACACAAGGGCATCCAGAACCCTCTGTTCTGAAGCACTTTGAAGCTTCTCTCCACTAAGTAATTAATTACCTTTCTATTCTGGCCAAAATGTATAACCTCACACTTGTGCATGTTGAACTCCAACTGCCAAATTTGGCTGATCACCTAACCTATCTATATCCATTTTTAAACTTCTTAATTCTTTGTTGCAACTTGGGCATGGGCTGAGGTAAGAAACAGGAGAGGAGAGGTCACACTGCTGGGAGTTTTTTTTTTTAAAAGCTAGGCCTCCGCAAGGTTTCAGGAACGTGGAGGAGAGGATTGGCAAAACGATTCTAGGCAGGAGTGAAAGGAACAGGGTGGTCATTATGGGAGACTTTAACTTCCTTAACATTGACTGGAATTGCTATAACTCGAGTACGTCGGATGGATCAGTTTTTGTCCAATTTGTGCAGGAGGGTTTCCTGACTCAGTATGTCGAAGGGCCGACCAGAGAGGAGGCCACACTGGATCTGGTACTTGGTAGTGAACCAGGCCAGGTGTTTGATTTAGTGGTAGGTGAGCACTTTGGAGAGAGAGTGACCATAATTCAGCTATGTTTAGTTTAGCGATGGAAAGGGATAGGAACGTGCCACAGGGCAAGATTTATACATGTGGGAAGGGCAATTATAATGCCATTAGGCAAGACTTAGGGGGCATAGAATGAGTTAGCAAAATGCAGGGGATGGGGACAATTGAAATGTGGAGCTGGTTTAAGGAACAGATATGCGTGTCCTTGATAGATATGTCCCTGTCAGGCAGGGAGAAAGCGATAAGGTAAGGGAACCGTGGTTTACTAAAGAAATTGTATCTCTTGTTAAGTGTAAGAGGGAGTCTTGTGTGATGATGAGACGAGATGGTTCAGATGAGGCAATGGAGAGTTACAGATTAAATCCTTCAGAGCTAAAGAGAGAGAGTTAAGAGCAAGGACGGGGCTTGAGCAGACATTAGCAGGTAGAATAAAGGAGAACCCTAAAGCTTTCTATAGGTATGTGAAGAATAAGAGGATGACTAGGGCAGGAATAGGGCCAGTCAAAGACAGAAGTGGGAAGTTGTGTGTGGACCCTGTGGAGATCGGAGAGGTGCTAAATGAATATTTCCCATCTGTTTTCACTCAGGAAAAGGAGAATATTGTAGAAGAGAAGACTGAGTTACGGGCTTCTAGAATTGAAAGGATGGAGGTTAGTAAGAAGAAGGCGTTAACAATTCTAGAAGGTGCAAAGGTAGATAAATCCCCTGGGCCAAGAGGGATTTTTCTGAAGATTCTCTGGGAAGCTAGGGAAGAAGTGGCAGGGTCTTTCAGTCCTCCTTGTCTACAGGTTTAGTACCAGATGACTGGAGGATTGCAAATGTTGTGCCCTTGTTCAAGAAGGGCAGTAGGGATGACCCAGGTAATTACAGACCTGTGAACCTTATGTCTGTTGTAGGGAAAGTTTTGGAAAGGACTGTAAGAGATAGGATTTATCATCATCTAGCAAGCAACAATTGGTTTGGAGATAGTCAACATGGATTCATCAAGAGCAGGTCTCATCTCACCAACCGCAGTTTTTGAGAAGGTGACCAAGCGTGTGGATGAGGATAGGACAGTTGACGTGGTGTACATGGATTTCAGTAAAGCCTTTGATAAGGTTCCACATGGTAGGCTAAATACAGAGGCATGGGATTGAAGGAGATTTAGCAGTTTGGATTAGAAACTGGCTTTCTGTAAGAAGGCAACAAGTGGTGGTTGATGGAAAATATTCAGCCTGGAGTCTGGTTACTAGTCGTGTGCCTCAACAATCTGTTTTGGGACCATTGCTGTTTGTCATTTTTATAAGTGACTTGGACACAGGCATAGGTGGATGGTTAGTAAGTATGCAAATGACACTAAAGTCGATGGAGTGGTGGGCAGTGTGGAAGAATGTTGCAGAGAGATTTGGATAAACTACAGAATTGGGCTGAAAGGTGGCAAATGGAATTCGGTGCGGATAAACGTGAGGGGATTCATTTTGGGAGGAATAAGAGGAAGGCAGAATACTGGGTCAATGGAAAGATTCTTGGGAGTGTGGATGTGCAGAGGGATCTTGGTGTCCATGTACATAGCTCCCTGAAAGGTGCCACCCAGGTTGATAGTGCTGTTAAGGCAGCTTACGGTGTATTAGGTTTTAATTGGTAGAAGGATTGAGTTCCGGAGCCGTGATGTCATGCTGCAACCGTAGAAAACACTAGTGTGGCCTCACTTGGAATACTGCATGCAGTTCTGGTCGCCCCTTTACAGGAAGGATGTGGAAGCATTGGAAAAGGTGCAGAGATTTACCAGGATGCTGCCTGGTCTGGAGTGGAGTGAAGGCCTTATGACGAAAGGATGAGGGACTTGGGTCTGTTCTTGTTGGAGAGAAGGAGGCTAAGAGGGGATTTAATAGAAACATACAAGATGATCAGCGGATTAGATCGGGTGGACAGTGAGAGTCTTTCTTCCCCCCCGAGGATGACGACATCAGCTTGTACAGGAGGGCATAGCTACAAATTGAGTGGTGATAGATTTAAGACAGATGTCAGAGGCAGGTTCTTTACTCATAGTGCTAAGGGCCTGGAATGCCCAGCCTGCCAATGTAATTAACTCAGCCACATTAGTGGCATTTAAACAGTCCTTGGATAAGCATATGGATAATGATGGGATAGTGTCAGGGGATGGGCTTAGATTAGTTCACAGGTCAGCACAACATCAAGGGCCGAAGGGCCTGTTCTGTGCCGTATTGTTGTATGTTCTGCGTTCTATGTAAAAAGCTGAAACTCCTTAGAGAGATCATTCTCTGAAAGAAAGTTTGTAAGTTCACTATCTTCTATAATGAGAAGTGTGTTAAAAGATCAAAGAGTTACACGTGCTAGACAGAGAGTAGTAATGGCTGGCGATTGAAGGGAATAGGTCAGATCAGGGATATAGAAAGGTTTTGGTCTAAAAGGGAAGATAACCCTTTTTCTTCAACTGATACAGCCAAACTTGTAACCACACTAAACAAGACTTAGGAGTTATTCGAAATATTTTGTTGAAGAGGAATTTGTTTGCCCTCCAGAGAATTTAATGAAATCTTGCATACTATCACCTAGGCAAAGTGGAAAGTATACCCAAGTTCCACTGTACAAAGTCCAATTGGAGCGTGATCCTTTGTCTGGGCCCTTAATAGTTGGTTAATTTAGAAAAACCCATGCATGGCATTTATTTATTCCTAGGGAATGATTTGCTGGAGTTAAAGTCATTAGGTTCAACTTTAATCACAGCAAGTCCAAGAGATGTTAAAGCAGATACAGTATTTACAGAATGTGGTCCAGGTATTTTCCCATCATATGTAGTGACCATAAGAATGGCTAAACAAAGTCTATCACCCATTTGGGATGCCTTCAGTTGTTGAGGCTGAAGGAGTTCCGGAGTGCTAGCACATAGTCCTTGGAGCTTCGGTCCTGACAGTTACGAAGCCAGTCTTTGAAAGGGCACTTGTTACTTGCTTTACAAAATGTACTCGACACCCACAGCAAATACCAAAAGGGAGGTAAGTGATCTGTTAACTGGAGTGACAGTGAACAGATACCTGGTCCATTCTTTCTATCAATTTGGGCCTCAAGAGAAATAAATGTGGGACTTTAGCATACTTTTAAGAAGTCTTCCATTTTTGTGATGACTTCAGGAATAGCACAGCTTGATTTCCAGCACACTTCACTAGTGACTCGTAACAATATTGAAACAGAGGTTGAGAGGGAAATGAAGATATCTTCAGATCAGCAAAGGTTGTTCATCAAATAATCATACAAAGTAGCATGAGATTCTTACGGCAGAATGTGTAGTAATAAAGAAACAGAAGCATCAGTGAACAGTTATTTTACCTGCCCAAGACTTCATCCCATTTTTATGAAGTTCTGTAAAACATGCTATGCATGTCAAGTAGTGAGAAAACTTCAACGTGCAACGAAATTAGCACCTTGGAAACTGTTCTTCAATAAGTGATATCGGCTAATTGAGCATTAGTAGATTATGTAGGACCATTGCCAAAACCTGATGTGGGACATTAGTATCTACTTAAAATTATGGGTATAACAACTCAATTTCCAAAAGCTATTTATTAAAAGGACAATTACAACTAAGGTACCAATGGAAAAGTTTCATTTCTTTTAACTGTTCTTATGGCCTACCAATGCAGATACAATCTCAGAGACTCTGACTATGTCCAACACATTAGTAGTTTGGGTACAAAACAGTACAGTCAACTACATAGCAGTAAACAAAAAAAACCTCTCAAAACCACAATTTGGACATAGTCATGTGTACCTAAAAGGATTAGATTTTTGTTATTAAGCTACCACAGATTCCCCAAAATGAATCTACTGGATTCGAGGCTTTTGAATTGTTTACAACCATAGGATAATTAAAATTGAAGAGAAAATTTTGAAGACGAAAACAAATCCTCAGTCTCTGACGAAGGGTCTAGGCCCAAAACGTCAGCTTTTGTGCTCCTGAGATGCTGCTGGGCCTGCTGTGTTCATCCAGCCTCACATTTTATTATCCTCAGTATTGAATTGTGTTCTTAAAAAAGACTCAAGAAAATTAAAAAGTAGCAAAAGAACTTTTAAAAGTTTCACAGGCAAACTAAGAAAAGATAGGCAAATGTACTACAATATTTCACACAAAAGGTGAAGTATTGGTATTATTGCTTTTGCATGAACCACTGAAAGCAAAATTCAGAGTTCTATTTGAGGTAGCTAAGAAAGTCAGTAGAGTGACTTATCTGGCTGATCTTCCTATGATCAGGAGTATCCCCATTATGTCACTTTAGCACTCAAACAAAATTGCAGGCAAGTGGATTTGGAGGAGCAAATGTATTACATGGTAAGAGTAGTGAAGGATGACAGATAATCAAGGATGGAAGTAGAATAGGTGCACTGTTCTCAAAGTGAACCATCTACAATCTTGACTAGCTAAAAAATATTCAGACAATTAGATACTATATGCTCATATTTAGAAAAAGGACAAAGGAAGGATCTAGTAAGGCTACTTCAAATAAAAGAGTCTGTAGAGATATGCCTGGGTGCACTATGTTAACTAGGCACGATACAGATACAGTACCAATAAAAATATTGGCTTAACCACTAAGGATTAGTAGTTCAGGTGAACATTCAATACAAGCTGGAAGATCACTTGATTGAACCTAGCTAATGCAGTTAGAGTACACCAGCAGCAAGGGTTCATAAAATCAGAATAATTCAACCAGATTTTGTGCGCATTACTGAAATATAAATTACACAACAGTTTAATTCTCAATTCCTCATTTAGAAGATTGTATATTCAGAGATGGCAGCACCTCGGTCCTTTCCAAGGCTAACCTATTGAAGGTATTGTTGACATTTGCCAGAATCCCAAGTGGGAAGATAGATGATGGCAGAGGTAAATGGCTATATGGACTTTAGCAAGGCCTTTGTCAAGATTCTGCATTCTAGACTGGTTAGAAAGATTAGATGAGAAAGGATCCCAAGAGACCTAGTCAATTGGATGCAAAATTGGCTTGACAGTAAGACAGTTGTTGTTCAGACTGGAGGCCTATGACCAGCAGTGTGTCACAAGGATTCGCGCTGGCTCTATTGTTGTTCACTGTTTATACAAACTAGTTATATATGGATACTAAGTTTTTAGGTGACACCAAAATTGGTGGTACAGCAGACAAAGAAGAAGAAGGGTGTCTGAGTACAACCAGATCACAATCAATTGTGCCAGCGGGTCATGGAATGGTAGACCAAGTTTAATTCAGATAAAATGCGAGGTGTTGCAATTTGGTAAGACAAACCAGGGCAAGACTTTTACAGTTAATGGCAGGGCCCTGGTGAGCGTGGACCTGGGGATGCAGGTACTTAATTCCTTGAAAGTAGCATCACAGCTAGACAGGCTGGTGAAGGCAGCATTTGGCATGCTTGCATTCATTGGTCAGAGCATTGAGTGCACAAGTTGGGATGTCCTGTCACAGCTGTACAAGATATTGGTCAAGCCAAATCTGGAGTACTGCCTCCCATTCTGGTCACCCTGCTTTAAGATAGATATTAAACTGGAATAAAAAAGTGAAAAAAAATAATAAAAAGGATGTTACCAAGACTGGAAGGTTTGAGTTATAAGGAGATGTTGCATAGGCTAGGACTTTGCTTTCCTAGAGCATTGGAGACATGGACAGGGTGAATTGCCAAGGTCTTTTCCTTCAGCACAGGGAAGTCCAAAACTGGAAGGTATAGGTTTCAGGTGTTAGGAGAAAGGTTTGAAAGGGATCTAAGGGGAAAATTATTCAAACAGAAGGTGGTGAATACATGGAACAAAGTGCCAAAGGAAATGGTACAGCTGTGGCATGGTGGTGCAGTGGTTAGCACTGATGTCTCAGTGCCAGGAATCCAGGTTCAATTCCAGCCTTGGGCACTATCTGTGTGAAGTTTGCACGTTCTCCCCATGTTGGCGTGAGTTTCTTCTGGGTGCTCTGGCTTTTTCCCAGTGAGCAGTTTATAAAAATCATAGAGGACTTTCCCCTAGGGTTTTTTTTGGGGAGGTAGGGGGTGAGGTGTCCACAACTAAAGGGCATAGGTTTAAGGAGAGATGGGAAAGCTTTAAAAAGGACTCAAGGGATAACTTTTCCACACAGTCCATGGTGCACATATGCAGGTGCCAGAGAAAGTGGTGGCAGTGGATACAATTACAACATTTAAAAAGGCATGTGAATAGGAAAGGTTTAGAGGGATATGGGCCAAATGCTGCCAAGTGGGGTCAGGTTAGATTGGGATATCTGGTCAGCGCAGACAAATTGGACCACTGGGTCTGTTCCATGTTCTCTGACTCTATGGCTAAAGAGACAATCACTTTTGTTTCACCAAATGGGCTATTTCAAGTGATGCCATTTAGGTTGGAAAGCCCCAGCTACATTCCAAAAACTTATGAATCAAGTCATAGCTGAAGTACCTAACCATGTGGCTATTTATATAAATGTTATAACACACAATGACATGAGAACAGCATGCAATGTAATTAGAGGACATGTCAAAGCAATTACTAAGTTAGCTAAGTGTAAATAATTCAGGAAAGTGCACTTGCAAAAAAAACTAACCTACAAGTGTTTCCAGCGATGGTGAAAGGTTTAAAAAGCCTGTTTTGAAAACAAAATGGGAAATCATGAATTTTTTTTATTTTTTAGGAAAATGGGCTTTACCAGAAATTTTTAAGTAACTTCAGAATGATAGCTGTACCTTTAACAAACTTGTTAGGAAGTTAAGAAGTCAGCACAATGCTAAACAGCCTTTGAGAAGCAGAAGACAGTCATTATAAAATGAACCAATGTTGGCCATCCTTGATTTTTATAAACCTTTAAAAATTGCTATTAGTACTAGTGCTTGGTAGGTAGGAGCTTTTGTTTTAAGATGATGAGTAAGGAATAAAGTTACTGGTATGAGAGGAAGTATGACATCACAGGAAAGGAAACTTTGGTATTATTAATGCTCTACAATACTTTCCAGGTACAAATTAAGAGAAATACAAAGCAAAGAAATATTAAACTATACTGACCACAATCAGCCAGCACGCTTAAACGTTTAAAACCAGAAATGGAAGAGTACTAGAGTCTGTCACTCAACCACAAAGATTTTCCATTGCTGGAAAATACAAGGCGATTGCAGATGCAAGTGTGAAATAGTTTGAAGAAGCTAATGCTTCAAAAGTGGTGAAATACTGCACAAGATTACGTAGGGTGTGAAGATTAAATCAAATGCAAGTGATAATGGGAACTGCAGATGCTGGAGAATCCAAGATAACAAAGTGTGAAGCTGGATGAACACAGCAGGCCAAGCAGCATCTCAGGAGCACAAAACGTCAGCTTTTGTGCTCCTGAGATGCTGCTTGGCCTGCTGTGTTCATCCAGCTCCGCACTTCGTAATCAAATGCAAGTCTTGTTTTGTAAACGTATCAAATAGCTTGTAATGAATCACTTTTTAAAGTGGTCTTTCATTTCTTAGAAGGATGGAGGGAGGCAAGAAAAAGATCACAGCTTTTTAGTTTTCTTCATTTTGGATGTGGGCACTGTTTACAGTGTTACTTTGTTGAATCACTGTGGGATTGTCGATGTCAGCCACATCTCTGGGAGAGTGGGCAGCACAAGCTTCACTCAGACAGTCTGCCAATTGGTTTATGCAATCAGGTTCGGTGGGGAGACCAGGAGTTATGAGCATGACAACTTTTTGATTAGCTCCTGGGCAGGTAATCAGAGAATGGGTAAACAGCATAGGGGCAGAAGCCTCCAGATTGCAACAGAGAAAGGTTTTCTCTCTGCCCACAGTGAAATAAAGAAAAGCTGGAAAATAGCTATTCCCTCCCATCATTTGTTACAAGCTGTTGACTCTAATCAGTGACTGAAAGACTGAACAATTAGTGTGCCAATTGCCTTATGCCTGCAGCTAATGAACTGAGAGAACTTGGAAAGAACTTAGAAAAATAAAAAGCTTGGCGATCAGAAGGACTTGAAAAGCAAAAGGGAATGTCTCACTGAATTCTGTGGACTGGTGTTATTCAACTATGCTTCCCCAGTTTTATTTTCTCCACCCATGGATATCCATGTCTGTCTGTACCTGTACAAGAGTTAAGAAATGGGATAGAGTTTAAAACTACCAGAATCTCTCATGACTATTGCTTTCCCAACCCTTTTCCTGCCTCACAGAGTAGGAGTGCCACCAATGGTGCTATGAATTTACTGTGACTGCCCTCCTAAGGTGGAACCACTACAACTGTCAGGAGAGCAAACTATATAAGTCAGTAAACTTCAGCATTACAGTATTTGTCTTGATTGGCAGTTCCTGGAAGTCACTTATTTCTTTTCTTCCAATACACTCTTAAGCTGAAAAGGTGAACGCCTCTAGAAACATTCTACCTTTTAAATTGAGCAATAATCCTAGTAGTTAGATAAAAATATACAAAGTAGAAGTCAGCCATTCAATTCATCAAGCAGACTCTACCATTCAATAAGATCATGGCTGATTCGTTGGTTACATTTCAGATTCCACGTTCCTAAATACTCCAGTAGCTTTGGATTTCCTTGTTAACAAGAATCCATCCACCAGTCTTAAATATTGGACTCTCCCCACCACCACTTTCTTGGGCAGAGAATTCCAAAGTCTCACAACCTCCAGACAATAAAAATCCCTGTTCTGAAATGGAATCCCCTAATTTCAGAACTGTGTCCCATTGTTCTGCACTGACTCACAGAACATCCTTGCCACTTTCACTTCACAGAAACTGGTCAAGGTCATATGTTTGTCATGGCACCCTCCAATGTTCTGAAGCCTAGAGTCCAACCCGTTCCCATTATCAATCTAATAAACCTCCGAGCCACCTGTATTTTAGTATCCTCAAATAAACATACCAGAAGTACTTGAAACGTTGCCTCATCAATGCCCTGTATAACTGAAGCACACAAAACAAGCCTCCTGCTCCTCTGGTGCGGCCTGACGTGCTGTGTTCCTCCAGCTCCACGCTGTATAGACCATAACATCCCTAATATTCAGTTCTTTTCGTAATAACTGATAGTATCACACTGGCCTTCTTGACTATGTGTTTTCCTGCATGTGGTGCACCAGAATACCCAAATCTCTTTGCACCTTCTGCAGTCATTCTTGATATAGTACTCTTATTATTCTTCTTCCTGCCAAAGTAACCAATTTCACATTTTCCCCCCACATTATACTTCATGTGCCGCCCAGGTTGACAGGGCTGTTAAGGCGGCATACGGTGCTTTAGCTTTTATTAATAGAGGAATCGAGTTCTGGAACCAAGAGGTTATGCTGCAGCTGTACAAAACTCTGGTGCGGCCGCACTTGCAGTATTGCGTACAGTTCTGGTCACCGCATTATAAGGAGGATGTGGAAGCTTTGGAAAGGGTGCAGAGGAGATTTACTGGGATGTTGCCTGGTATGGAGGGAAGGTCTTACGAGGAAAGGCTGAGGGACTTGAGGCTGTTTTCATTAGAGAGAAGAAGGTTGAGATGTGACTTAATTGAGACATATAAAATAATCAGAGGGTTAGATCGGGTGAATAGGGACAGCCTTTTTCCTAGGATGGTGACAGCGAGCACGAGGGGGCATAGCTTTAAATTGAGGGGTGAAAGATACAGGACAGATGTCAGAAGTAGTTTCTTTACTCAGAGAGTAGTAAGGGAATGGAATGCTTTGCCTGCAACGGTAGTAGATTCGCCAACTCTAAGTACATGTAAATCATCAGTGGACAAGCATATGGACATACATGGAATAGTGTGGGTTAGATGGGCTTCAGATCGGTATGACAGGTCGGCACAAAAGCTTTCATTTCTTTAACATGGCACATGTTCCAGATATGATTCTGCTTCAAATCAAAACACTATTCTTAAAACAGTCAAAATACAAACAAAAATAATTGGTACAACTTTACTCTCAAAATACTTAACAAGACAATGTATTATTTTAGCACTAACCACCAACTGTTCCAGTATACATGGCATCTGATAAACACACGCTTAACAAAGGCAATTCAGCAAATTATTATTCTCACATGCTGTCTCTCTCCTGTTTAGGAGAGAGACAGAAAGCAAGAAACCTGCCTCTCTTGATTTTTAAAGAGAAAGCATCAACATCTAAGACGTCACTCTTGCAGTAGAGAACACAAGCTTTAGGCTCCAGCAGCCTGCAAAACCACCAACTGGAAGCAAGGCCAAAAAACACCCAGGGAGAACTCAAAACTGTTTACCAACTGCCTGCCCGAAGAGGACATTGCCTAATCACTGACAAATCCTCTCTGCAAGAAAAACAGCACAGAACACATTTTTTAAAAAGGCAGAGTATCATTATACCACTCAGTCATACAGTCACACTAAGACACAGGAGCAGAAGTAGGCCATTTGGCTCTGCTCAGTTATAATCCAAGAGTCCTTAACTCCACTTGCCTGCCTTTTCCAATATATCCCTCGACTCAGTTACTGATTAAAAATTTGTGTTTTTTTGTCCATGAATATAGCTACATGGTCCAGTTTCTACAGCCCTCTACTGTTCAAGAATTCTACAGATTCAGTACCTTTTAAAGGGACTCCTCCTCTTTTCCACCTTAATTGGGTAATTTCTCATGTTAGCAAACCATAGAGTCCACTCATTATACTTTGCAAAAGACATTTATACATATCTTGTTTTCTACCAGCCTGTCACATATCTATGCTAACATATGTTAGCCTTGACATGATGAGCTTTCATCAAAAACTTCTGATGTGACACCTTATCAAGGCCTCCTGGAATTCAAGTACAGTACATCTACAGGTTGCCCTTTATCCACTGCAGACTACTCTTTCAGAGAACTTTCCAAGAGTTTTTCCACATACTGGGCAGGCTGACATGAACTGTCTTGACAACACAAATAGCCTTAACTCACTGTTAATGCCAGATTAACAGCAGTAGTCATTGTCTGTCCAAAAACATACAAGAATCCACAATGAAACACTTTGCACCTTTCATCAAGTACCAATTTGGATAAGTTGAAGGCTTGATTTCAATTCAGCAGAAATTGTTGCGCTAAGCCAATGTAATGAGAAGTGGGGAAAAAAAAAGTGGGACATAGAGGGCACTACAAAGTAGACATTGGGCCGCTCCAAATTGATGCTGGAAGGCTCGTGATGGGAGATAAGGAAATAGCTGAAGAACTTAAGTACTTTGCGTCAGTCTTCACAGTGGGAGACATGAGTAGTATGCCAACAATTAAGGAGAGTCAGAGGAAAGGCAGAGTTGAGTATGGTAGGCATTACAAAAGAGAAAGTGCTAGAAAAGCTAAAGGGTCTAAAAATTGATAAATCTCCTGGCCCCGATGGGTTACATCCTAGAGTTCTGAGGGAGGTAGCTGAGGAAATAGCAGAGGCTTTGGTTGTGATCTTTCAAAAGTCACTGGAGTCAGGGAACGTCCCAGATGATTGGAAAATTGCTGTTGTAACCCCCCCCCCCCACCCCGGTTCAAGAAAGGATCAAGGCAAAAGATGGAAAATTATAGGCTGATTAGCCTAAGCTTAGTAGTTGGTAAAATTCTAGAATCCATTGTTGAGGAGGAGATTTCTAAATTCCTGGAAGTACAGGGTCAGATTAGAACAAGTCAGCATGGTTTTAGTAAAGGGACGTCATGCCTGACAAACCTGTTAGAATTCTTTGAAGTTAACAAGTATGTTAGACCTGGGAAACCCAGTGGATGTTATCTAGACTTCCAAAAGGCCTTTGATACAGTGCCTCACAGGAGGCTGCTGAGCAAGGTGAGGGCCCATGGTGTTTGAGGTGAGCTACTGGCTTGGATTGAGGATTGGCTGTCTGACAGAAGGCAGAGAGTGGGGATGAAAGGCTCTTTTTCGGAATGGCAACCAGTGACGAGTGGTGTCCTGCAGGGTTCAGTGTTGGGGCCACAGCTGTTCACCTTATATATTAATGATCTGGATGAAGGGACCAGGGGCATTCTGGCGAAGTTTGCTGATGATACAAAGATAGGTGGACAAGCAGGTAGTATGAGGAGGTGGGGGAAGCTGTAGAAAGATTTAGACAGTTTAGGAGAGTGGTCCAGGAAATGGCTGATGAAATTCAATGTGAGTAAGTGAGGTTTTGCACTTTGGAAAAAAAGAATACAGGCATGGACATTTTCGAAATGGGGAGAAAATTTGTAGAGCAGAAGTACAAAGGGATCTGGGAGTGTTGGTCCAGGATTCTCAAAGTTAACTTGCAGGTAGAGTCCGTGATTAAGAAAGCCAATGTAATGTTGTCGCTTATCTCAGAGGGTTGGAATATAAAAGCAGCGATGTGCTTCTGAGACTTTACAAAGCTCTAGTTAGGCCCCATTTAGAAAACTGTGTCCAATTTTGGGCCCCACACCTCAGGAAGGACATACTAGCCCTGGGAGTGTGTCCAGCAGAGATTCACATGGATGATCCCTGGAATGGTAGGTTTAACATATGATGAATGGCTAAGGATCCTGGGATTGTATTCATTAGAGTTTAGAAGGTCGAGGGGAGATCTAATAGAAACTTACAAGATAATGCATGGCTTAGAAGGGGTGGACGCTAGGAAGTTGTTTCCGTTAGGCGGGGAGACTAGGACCCGTGGGCACAGCCTTAAAATTAGAGGGGGTAAATTTAAAACTGAAATGAGATGACATTTCTTCAGCCAGAGAGTGGTGGGCCTGTGGAATTCATTGCCACGGAGTGCAGTGGAGGCCGGGACGTTAGATGCCTTCAAGGCAGGGATCGACAAATTCTTGATCTCACAAGGAATCAAGGGCTACGGGGAGAGTGCAGGGAAGAGGAGTTGAAATGCTCAGCCATGATTTAAATGGCAGAGTGGACTTGATAGGCCAAATGGCCTTACTTCCACTCCTATGTCTATGGTCTTATGCCATAATTTTAACTAGAGGAGAAAGATTTAAAAGGAAATAGAAGGGTAAGTTCCCCCTCCCCCACCACAATACACTACCAGAGGAAGTGGTTGATGCAGGTGCTGATGACATTTAAAAGATATTTGGACAGGTTCACGAATAAGAAAGGTTTCAAAGGTTATGGACCAAACACCGGCAAAAAGGGCTAACTTAGATTGGGAAACATGGTCAACAGGGACGAGTTTGATTGAAGAGTCATACAGCACAGAATCAGACCTTAATGCCAATAAATACATAACATAATCAAACAAGTCAGCATGGCTTCATGAAGGGGAAAATCACACCTCACAAATTTACAAGAACTCTTTGAGGGGATAACAAGCAAGATAAACAAAGGGCAAGCAGTGGATGTAATATATATGGATTTTCAAAGGGGTTCGATAAAAGGTACCACATATTAGCCTATAAAATAGGATAATAGCCTGTGTTGGAGGTAGTATATTAGTATGGATAGAGGATTCTGTGTCTAAAAGAAGCCAGAATTGGGAAAAGGAGATTTCAGACTGACAACTTGTAACAAGTGGGAAGCCACAGGAATCAGTGCTGAGACCACAATTATTTACAATAAGTATGAATGGCTTGAATGTAGATGTCACAACAATAGGTGGAAAGGCATCTCCTAAGGATGAAGTGGAATAGAGACATTAAGCATGTGGGCTAAAACTTGGCAGATGGAGTATACTGTGGGAAAAGATGAGGTTATGCACTTTGGCAGGAAGAATAGAGTAGCTGAATATCATTTAAATGGAGAATGAGACTGCAAAAAGCGGGGGTTTTGACAGCCCTCAATGAATTTAAAAAATGCCAGCAGATAAGAGGGAAGGCAAATGGAATGTCAGCCTTTATTTCAAAAGGAATAGAATATAACAAGTAGCAAGTTTTTGTTAAACCTATACAAGGCACTAATCAGACCACAGTCTGAATACAGTGAACAGTTTTAGTCCACTTATCTAAAAGAGATTACTAGCATTGGAGACAGTCCAGAAGATTTGCTAGGCTAAAACTAGTTACGGAGGGACTGTTTTATGGAGGAGAGATTGAGTCTACACTTAAAATAAAGAAGAATCAGAGGTGACCTTATTGAAATGTATAACATTCTTACTAGGACTTGACAGGGTAGGTGAGGAATAATCTGAGAATAAGGAAGTACACATTTAAAACAAACGAGGAAGAATTTCTTCTCTCAGAAGGTAGCCATTTTGCTGAATTCTTTACTGCAGATGACTGTCAAAGCTGGATTATTTATTATGTTCAAGGCTAAGATAGACAAAATTTTTCAATCAAAGAGAGGGATTTGAAGGCAATTAGGAAAAAGGCTAGAAAATGGAGTTGAAGATTAGAGCAGCCATGATCTCATTGATTGAAGGAGAGACTATGTTAAATGGCCTACTTCTGCATCTACATTTCATAGTCTTATTCAATTATCTTCCTTACATACCATTAATTCCCAATTCACACTCTCTACAGGACCAAGACTCATTCTTTAAGAGCATCGGAACAGGAGTCAGCCATTTCACCACAAGTCAGTTTCACCAGTGAGATCATAGCTATCTGCAGCCTAACTCCATATAGCTGCTTTTGGCCCATATCCCTTAATACCATTGCTCAATAACAAAAAAACCAACCTACTTCAGAATTAAAATTGTTATCTAGCATCCACTGTCATTTGTGGAAGGAGTTCCAAACCTGTACCACTCAGACAGTCAGCATTGCTTTGTCAGCAGGAGGTCATGCCTAACAAGTCTGGAGGAGACTCTTTGGATGATGGTCAGGCAGTTGACATAGTTTACACAGATTTCAGTAAGGCCTCCGACAATGTCCCTCATGGGAAAATGATAAAAAGATAAAATCTCATGGGAGTACAGAGTAGAGTAATTTGACAAATTGAATCCAAAATTAGCTTAGTGACAGGAGAAAGAGGGTGTTAGTAGAAGGCTGTGTGTGTGACTGGAATATCACAGTGATCAGTGCTAGATTCCTTCTTCTTTGCAATATTTATAAATGATGATGAGAATGTGGAAGAATAAGTAAATTTTTGTATCATTCAAAGATTGGCCAGGTGTTTGACAGTGAGGAGGAAGGTGTCAGGAGAATGTAAACAGATTTGTCAGATGGGCAGATGGAACTTAAACATGATAAAGTGTGAAATGGTGCACTTGGAGGAAGTAAAAAGACAAGGGAATATGCAATAAAAAAGACACTAGAAAGCTCAGATGGACAGACTGATTGTGGGGCACTTACCCACAGATCCCTGAAGGTGGCAGGACAGGATAATGGGGTAGTTAAGGCAGCTTATGGGACACTTTACCATGACTGATGATAAAGGTAAGGGCAGGGAGGTCATGGTGGAACTGTACAAAAAACTGTGGCTATGCCACAGCTGAAGTGGTGTGTGCAGTTCCAGTCACCACACTATAGGAAGGATGTGATTGCAAAAAGAGATTCACCAGAATATTGACTTGGAAGTCACATTTCAGTTGTGAAAAAAGGCGGGATAAGCTTGGGTTGTTTTCTTTCTAAAAAAGAACAGAAGGCTTAGGAGGAACATGGACAGCGTGGATAGAAAGCAGCCATTTCCTTTATTGAAGGGTCCAAAACAAGGAAACAGTTTTAAATTGAGAAGCTGGAGGTTGGAGGTTGAGGGGATTTGAGGAAAGCTCTCACTCAGAGCGGTTGGGGTTCTGGATTGCACTGCAGAGGGTAGTTGAGGGAAGGTCCTCAACTTTTTAAAATACTTGGAGGAGCACTTTAAGTGGAGGGCTAATGCAGGACAGTGCAACTAGTTTGCATATTACAGTATTCATAGTGGCACAGACTGATTGGGCTCAGGAGTCTCTACTGTATTGGATGATTCACTTACGAGGGCCTTCTTCAGATGAAGAAATCTTAGACCTTGATCTATGCTGCTCAGTTCTCGTATTGGGCTCAATCTCACCTCTGCCTCCATGAATCTGCACTGGACACAGACACTGCTGGGAACCCAAACTCAACTTCACTACAGCAGGTATGAGTTGGCACTAGGACCACTTGCCGCCTGTCATCACCATGTTCTTCGATAAGGAGAGCGAGGGCGAGTGCACTAAAAGAGGAGCCATGGGAGCAGATGAGCCCTGGGTTCAAAAGCCCTAATTAACGGAAGACTTTGATGATACACAAACTATTCTTCACCCCTGTGTTCAGAGTTAGAGGTCGTCAGTCAGTCAGTCAGTCAGTCATTCTCCACCAAGCAACAACACTTCTTGAGCAGTACATGTTTGGTCACTCAGATACTCAGGACCAACAGAAAGAGACAACTATGAGCAAACAAAAATGCTCCAGATTTGAGTGCTAGTGATACTCAATGTCAACTTACATTTTTTTTAAAACCCCTACACATACATACACACACAGATCGTACTGTAAGTCTCTTAAAAATAGAGCATATTACCATACGAACCTAATGATGTTTTCATCCTGCTTAAAAAGTGTTATTGTATTGTTTATGAATCAAATGGAGGGGGTGCATTTACCAATAAAAGCAGATTTTAGTCTGTACAACTGATATTACTTACATTTATAACAGAGTAAAATAAGTGGTTCACAGATATCTTTGAAATTAAAGGACTGAAGCTATTCAGTGAAAGTTGGTCTACTTAGAGACTCCTCCATTTCATATATCTAACATTATACTGAATAGTTTATTTAAACAAAAGAAAGGACAAAGTATCAAAACACTGCAAAATATATATAAATATAAAAAAGGTGTAATACAAGCTAACCACAATCAGAACACATGGTATGAGTCTGGTAGGTCATAGTACCTTAACAGCATCATGTTTGACAATGTTTTCTGCCCTTGTAGCCAAACAAACCTTTTGTCAGGAAGCTATTTTCCTAATATTGCAAGCCCAAAATACTCAACAATGAGGAAAGTACAGACCAGTATATACACAGTATGTCCAAGTCATAACTATTTAATCAAATGGAAGATTGCACCAGATTAAAAAGGAAAATAGATAGCAATTCAGGAAATACAATGATCTGCATGCAACTAATACATGACATTCTGTCACACAGGCACAGGCATAAACTTTGTCTGGTTGAATGCTTCTGCCGGATTTGGCACAGTGATATTTTTACACATAGATTATATTTATTGCTGAAGACTTAGGGCGTAGCATTTCACCAGACTACATCCATTCCGTACAATGTTGTTTCATTTCCCAACTGAAGAAAAAAAACACAAAATAAAATTTTATATATATTAGCCAAATTGCATGGATTACAATGAATTTAATTTTAGAATGCAGCAGTTCAGTTACCCTAATAAAATTCATGATGCTGATTAAGATGGAAGGTGCAATTAGAACATTGAATGTTTTCTTGATATCAATGCTTGTATGACAACATGACTGACAAGTGTCTTAATCAGAACTGCAGCAGCAAAACCTTTAATTTGGTCTGGATGTTTTTAAAAAAAAACTGTCATTTTAATACTTCCAGTACAAGAATTAAAAACATTGCCACATACCATCAGCAATTAAAGTAAATTTTTCATCAAATAGGCATCAAAATACTTAATAACAGACAAGAAAAATGGAATGAGTGAAATGCTTTGGCAGAATAACCATAATCAAAAGCTTTAGCCTTTCATCCTCAGAATTAATACACAAACACCAGGGTTCAGATTCCAACAGTAAGTAATTATCCTTTAATTAACCCACACACAGTAGCTGCGGATGCCATTTATCAAACAGATTCTCAAAAAAAAAAGGCATTTAGCTGAAAACGTATAATTACAAAATCATAAAACTGAAACCTTCCGTCCTGCCTGACCGTACAACCTGGACATCTCCGAAGGTCTAAAACGAAATAGTCTAATAAAAATGTGACCTGTTTTCACGAAGATAAACGATCGGGGAAAATACGATATTAAAAAACTTCAAGTTCATTGCACCGGACCAAAAAAAAAGCACTGCCAAATACTATGTCGTACATTGGGACTGAAAAACCCCTTTTCGGTATTTAGCTCTCACCTTCGTTTATTGCAGTGCAGCTGTAGATAGGTTTAATGAGGACCGTTGATTGATGCTGTTTCTCTAATTGGCCTCAGTCGCTGTCTCCCGCAAACGGACGCACTCTGACTGCGTGCGCATTCTGCTAACACCGCCCAATTCCGTCCGTCACGCCGGATAGCCACGCCCCCCCGCAGTACCCGCCTCATCCAACGGTCGCACAAACCCCGCCCACTTTACACGCCCTCCCTCAAACACTGGCCCCTCAGCACGGACCTGCTGCCTCCACCGATCCGGTCTACAATTCATCCCAGAACCAAGCGCTACTCAAATTCCTCCACAGTGATAGACTGCAGCTAAGCCACACGAGGGATCCATAGTTAGCCAGCTTTTTTAAATATCGGTAGTCTCAGAATAATTCTATTAGTTTAAACAAAACGGTCCGCAGCTGAAGAGTGTAGGGAACAGCTGTTGTCGCCTTACCCACAGAAAGTTGCAGGGAGAGAAAACAAAGAATTACGGATCTGAAACGAAGCTGAGAAAGCCTACTAAGAACAATCTGAAATGGATAATGCAACATATCCAAGATCTTGATCCTCCGACAGTGCAGCACTGACCTGCAACAGTGTGGGCATTCCCTCAGCGCTGACCCTCTAAAACTGCTGCACGACCTCAATACAGACTGAAACAACTGCAGAAAGGCTGGGCTTCCATCACCATGACACCCTTTATTTACAGGTGAAAAGTCCTTGACATTGGTACAGCTCCCTCACAGCCATTTCTCAGGGTATCAGAATGGCTTCATTTTATCTGTCAGCCAGGGCTCTCTGATTGGACCAGATTAACAGCTCTAATCAGGGAATTTAGGAAATTCTACTGCCCAATGGTTCTGACTTAAATAATCATGAAGTGCTTCCAGAGGCTGGTCATGGCCCACATCAAAGTGAAGAGCATAAGTTCCTGGAGTAAAGATAACTGACGAGCTGTCCTGGACTTCCCACATAAATGCAACAGTCAAGGCGGCACAACAATGTCTCTTCTTCCTCAGGCATCTCAGGAAATTTGGCATGTCCATAAGGTCCCTCACGAACTTCAGCACCTGCACCATTGAAAACATACTGTCTGGGTGCGTAATGGCCTGGCATGGCAACTGCTCTGCCCCAGACTGTAAGAAACTACAGAAGGTGGTGTGCACAGCCCTAACCATCACAGAAACCAACCTTTCATCCATGTATCGTAGGATCTGCAGATGCTGGAGAATCTGAGATAACAAGGTGTAGTGCTAGATGAACACAGCAGGCCAAGCAGCATCAGAGGAGCAGGAAGGCTGATGTTTCCGACCAAGGCCCTTCTTCAGAAATGAGGGAAGAGGATCTGAAATAAATAGGGAGAGGGGGGAAGTGGATAGAAGATGGATAGAGGAGAAGATAGGTGGAGGAGGCAGACCAGTCAAAGAGGCAAGCATGGAGTCACAAAAGGTGAGTGTAGGTGGGGAGGTAGGGAGGAGATAGGTAAGTCCAGGGAGGACAGACAGGTCAAGGGGGGCAGGATGAGGTTAGTTGGTAGGGGATGGGGTGGGGCTTGAGGTGGTAGGAGGGGATATGTGGGAGGAAGAACAGGTTAGGGAGGTGGGGATAGGCTGGGCTGGTTTTGGGTTGCGGTAGGGGGAGCGGAGATTTTGAAGCTTATGAGGTCCACATTGATACCATTGGGCTGCAGGGTTCCCAAGCAGAATATGAGTTGCTGTTCCTGCAACCTTTGGGCAGCATCACTGTGGCACTGCAGGAGGGCCAGGATGGACATGTCATCTGCGGAATGGGAGGGGGAGTTGAAATGGTTCGCGACTGGGATGTGCAGTTGTTTAGTATAAACCGAGCATAGGTGTCGAGCGTATTCTGCAAAGCAGTCCCCAAGCCTTCACTTGGTTTCCCAGATGTAGAGGAGGCCACAACTGGAACAGCGGATGCAGTAAACCACATTAGCATATGTGCAGCTGGAGCCATCCCCTATTCCCAATTCCTTCACCTCTGCCTCACCTGCTCCCAGGATGAGGTATTCCACTCCTGTACACCTCAGATGTCCTTGTTCTTCTTGGAGATACAGGTAGGATCTTCTTGACTTGAAAGAAGACTTTCCACATCAAGCAGATGTTCACGCTCGGTTCATACTAAACAACTGCACCTCCCAGTCGCAAACCATTTCAACTCCCCCTCCCATTCCTTAGGCGACATGTCCATCCTGGGCCTCCTGCAGTGCCATAACAATGCTACCCGAAGGCTGCAGGAACAGCAATTCATATTCCGTTTGGGAACTTTCTCCCCTCCCCCACTGTGTCCCAAATCCAGCCCAGCTCCTCCCTGCCTCCCTAACCTGCCCTTCCTCCCACCAATCCCTTCCTCCCACCTCAAGCCCCACCCCCATCTCCTACTTACTAACCTCATCCCGCCCCCTTGACATGTCCATCCTCCCCAGACTGACCTATCTCCTCCCTACCTCCCCACCCATACTCACCTCTACAAGCTCCATCCCCACCTTTTTAACTTGTCTGTCTCCTCTCCACCTATCTTCTATTCTATCCATCTTCTATCCGCCTCCCCCTCTCTCCCTATTTATTTCAGATTCCCCTTCCCCTCCCCCTTTTCTGAAGAAGGGTCTAAGGCCCAAAGCGTCAGCATTCCTGCTCCTCTGATGCTGCTTGGCCTGCTGTGTTCGTACAGCTCTACACCTTCTATCCATGGACTCTACTTACATGGCTTGCTACTGCAGAAAGGCTGCCAACATCAAAGATCCATCACACCCTGGTAATGACCTTCTACAATCTCTTTCATAAGGCAGAGGATATAGAAGCCTGAACACATGCTCAAACAGTTCTGGAACAACTTCTTTCTGGCCATCAGACAGTTGAATGGACTTTACCATCAAATGATGTAACCTGCAATGTAACCTGTGTGCCTCTCAGTCTTTTTGATCTGTACATCCTTTGCTTACTATGATGTGCCTGTATCGCTCATAAACAAAAGCTTTTCAATGTGTTTTGGTACATGTGACAATAAAATCAAAATCAAAACATGTTCTATAAGGTCCACCTGGCTGATGTCATTACAGTCACTGCACTGATGCTCCAACAGTGCAGTGCTCCCTGTGCCAGCTCACTAACAGTGCGGCAGTCTCTCATGCAGACCCTCTGACAATGCATACTCCTTCAGTCCTGACCCTGTTACGGCGCAGTACTTCCTCTGTACTGATCCTTCGAAAATGTGGCACTCCCTCAGTATTGCCCTGCCGACAGTGCAACACTCCTTCAACACTGACCCTCCAACAGTTCACGGCTCCTCAGCACTGACCCTCTGACAGTGTGGCACTCCCTCAGTACTGACCCTCCAATAGTGCAGTATTCCTGCAGCACTGCCCCTCCAACAGTGCTGCACTCCCTCAGTTTTGACCCTCTGACAGCACAATGCTCCCTCAGTACTGACCCTCCAATAGTGCAGAATTCCTTCAGCACTGACCCACCGAAAGAATGGAACTCCCTCAGTGTTGATCCTGTGACAGTGCAGTGCTCCCTCTGCACTCACCCCCTGGCAGTGCAGACAGCGTATTCTCTCCAACATATCACAGATCTAAAGTGCTGACAAAGTTTCATAGGAATTGAAACAAGGCTGTTCAAACTCAGTGGTTTGAGGTTTAATGATCTTCCACAGTAGCAACCCCATCAACTGGGCTGTTGGTTTCATTGTGCCTAATTTATATTCCAGCCTTGTGATTCCACTAGTGTAAAATGATATGCAATCGCTTTATAGATTCACAGCTGTACTTACTTTCTTTTCTAAGATGAGTTTCACTCATCCTTGGTGCAGACATAAGAGGACCATGTCAATTGAGCTATGCAGACTTGGAGCAATTTGGCTGCCATCTGTGACCAAATACAAAACTGCAATGCTGGCATCACCAGCTCCAGTTAAAAGTGTAAGAGATAGTGAGATATCATGGTCAGAAAGGTATCAAAACTGTTATTAAAACTTTTTTAACATATATACAGTAAACAGTTTAAGATTGAAATTTCTGAACTATTTAGAGATGAATGAAAATCCATTCATCTCCAATATTTTGAACATAGAAAATAGGTGGAATAGGCCATTTGGCCCACTGCGCCCGCTGTGCCATTCAACATGATCACAGCTGATCCTCCACTTAATCATACTCTTGCTCTCTCCTCATACACCTCGAAACCTTTAGCTAAAAAAAAGATTAATCTCTTTCTTCAAAATATTCAATGCCTTCACCTCCACAGCCTTCTGTATTAAGAAATCCCACAGCTTTACCACCCTCTGGGTGAAGAAACACCTCCTCATCTTGATCTAAAATAACTCATGCGTATGCTAACAGTGTGACTCTCAAACAAAGGAAACATCGCTCCTGCATCTAGTCTGTGCAGCCCTGTTAGAATTTTATACTGTACCATCTCATCCTTACAAACTGCAATAAATACAGGTCCAGTCAACCCAACCCCTCTTCAAATTTGTCATCCCAGAAATCAGTTTTGTGATCCTTCAGAGCACTCCCTCTATGACAGGTATAACTTTTCTTTCCGTGCTGTAGACCATGATGACTCTATACTCATACGTAAGAAGACCAAATACCACCATTTTCTGATTAAAAACCAAAATAATTTCAAAAGCTGTAAATCAAACAAAAATAGAAATTGCTGGAAAAGCTCAGCAGGTCTGGCAGCATCTGTGAAAGAATTCAGAGTTAACGTTTCTGGTTGAGTGACCTTTCCTCAGAACCTTGAGTTTCCAAGATTCTTTTAACATTGTAAAACATTTCTAAACCAAATTTGAAACTGTTTCCAGCAGGGCCATAATATACACCTTCTTCAGACCGGTTTTCAATGCCAGGATCATTTTAGGAGAGGCCTGCAGTGAATCTCAGAAAAGGGTGCAACATCATTGGGGCATTCAATGCCTTTCACAATTGGAGCCAACAAAGGCAGGGGGCATGTTCTGAATGCAGATAAAATGGGACTTGATTGCAATATTGATGAAGAAGATGAATCAAAGAATTAGAACAATAACTAAGAGGGCTGACTAAGCAAGCATGATATAGAAATGCATTGCAGCGCTCGAGAGGCCAGATGGAACTTATTGAATCTGCTTCCAGATAGCTGTACTGGGTTTGAACAATGTTCAATTATTTCAGATTTTATTGGTATTTTGGCAAGTAGCCTCTCCTTAGTGCAAAGGACATAAACATGTAAGAAATAGGAAAACTTAGCTCCTTAAGGCTACCACGCCATTCCATGAGATCAAGCCTGACCTAGTCCAGGGTTCAATGAGTCTTTCCCACCACCCTCTCATAACCCTCAACTTCCAAAATTTCAAAAATATATCTACCCACTCTTTAAATACTTTCAGCAATCTAGCCTCCATAATTCTTTGGGGTAGAGAATTCCAGACATTCACTACCCTCTGACAGACAAATTTCAGTCAATTCTTAGTTTGAAATGAGTATCTATTATTCCAAAACTATGGCTCCTAGTTCAAGACTGCCTCATTTGTGAACACACCTTCTCAACATCACCCCTGCCAAGGCCCCTCAAAATCTTGTAAGTTTCAACGGAAAAGATCTTCTAAACTCCAACTAGAGGCTTAAACGGTATAGCTTTTGTTTTAATTCCAAAACTACATTTTATTGATAAAAAAAATCTTTACATACGTCCATCTTCACTAAAGCAGTTCAGTTCTGTACAGTCTGAGCATATTGAGAACAAACATTGGAGTTTCACTCTCCCGACAGTTCCAAAGAACCCAAGGCCTTTCTTATTTATTTACATGCATTTGAGGCACTAGGAGAGTGCAATAACTGAATGGACACCCATTGTACTTTAGCAGAAAGACCTTAGCCAATGATGTTTTCCCATTGCACCTTAGCAGCAGCTGCTCCAAGTGTTAGTGCATCCCTCAGCACACAGTCCTGGACCTTGAAACGTGCCCGTCTGCAACACTCAGTTGAGGTCAACTCCTTGCCCTGGAAGCCCAACAAATTTCAGGAAGACCAAAGAGCACCTTTCACTGAACCGAGCGAATGGTCCTCAAGGTACAGTCAATGTTTCTCTCAGCATATGTCCCAGAGAAAATCTACTGACAGTAGAGCTCTGCTTCAAAGAGCTGCTCAGGATGAAACTTGGCCAAAAAAAAAGAAACCACTCTATCTCTGTCTTTGCAAAGACACATTCTAGAAGGAGATATGTGATAGTATCTACTCATCAACAGCTGCTTCGAGGGCAGCATGCAGTGGCACAGAGAGTATGATCATACATGAAAGATCTCACAGGTAGTGCCCTCCTCACCACCAGCCAAGCAATGTCTTGGTACTTATTGGAAGTTTCTGGTTGAGAGACATTCTGCCAAATCACTTTGACAGCCTGCTCAAGGAAGAAATACAACAAGATCCACCCTCTCATTTTCCCACAAGATCTCAAGTATGCCCTGTGTTCAAAACCTGAAGGTAGTTTCTTCCTCAACCAGCTACAGAGATGTGTCACTTCTGTACTCACCAGCCCTTCAAATGCATCCTCTGAGATTTCAGCGGCATCCTCCTCAGAGTCGGGATGGAGCTGAAGGTCTCCACGCTGGCCTCTTTGGGGAACTTCAGTGGATGCTGTTAGCATTTACATAGTGGAACAGGGAAAAATCTGTTGGGGAAAAGGAATAGAAACTTTCCCAGGTTAAGAAGAGTTGGCGTTTGTGACAATGGGAGAGCGACACAGCACAATGAAATTAAGTTGGTTGCCCAATGAGATTAGATTCCCTACAGTGTGGAAACAGACCCTTTGAGCCAACAAGTCCACACTGCCCCTTAGAGCATCCCACCCAGACCCATCCCCCTATAACCCTCACACACCTGAACACAATGGGCAATTTAGCATGGCCAATCCACCTAGCCTACACATCTTTGGACTGTTACATTGCGTGAAGATTTCCCAATTGTCCCTGCTGCTCAGTGAGAGATTCTTTCTCCATCCTGACATCAAAAAAACTACACAGGGAGGGTATGGCTCATGAAAAATAAAATGATTACTTCTTTATGGAGATTGACAGCAATCTCCTGGTGGCTCCCCTTCGCAAGCTGGGAATCGGCTAGGGTGGGAGAGGCCTAATGCTTGTATTTGTAACAGCGACCATGAAATTATCAAATTATTGTAAAATTCTTAAGACAAAACTGCAAATGCTGGAAATGTGAAGCAGAAACCAAGATTGCTGGAGAAACTTAGCAACTCTGGCAACATATGGAGAGAAAGCACAGCCAATCCTTCAGGACTAACAACCCATCTTCAGAAATGGTTGATTCAGCTTTCTCTCCACAGTTGCTGCAAGACCTGCTGACTTTCTCCGGACTCGCTAGTTTTCACTGCTTTCGTTATTGCAAAACTTTATGTGGCTCACCAATGCCCTCAAGAAAAGGACATCTGCAATCCTTCTTCGATCTGGCCTACTTGTGACTCCAGAGCCACAGTGAACAGACACTTACCTGCCTGGCAAAGCACTGAATTGAGAGCAAAAATGCTGGCTCTGACACTGTTAGAAACAATAGTGGTGTTCCACTGTTACACTGCCCTGGGAACCACCCAAACGGTTTCCATTTACAAAGATCACCAGTCTTTGTACCATTGGTAAGGTCAAGGCTGCTGCAAACATTTTAGAAATCAGCAACAATGCACGCCAATCCACCTAGCCTGCAAATCTTTTGTCTGTGGGAGGAAACCGGAACACCTAGAGGAAACCCAGGCAGACATGGGGAGAATGTGCAAACTCTGCACAGACAGTTGCCTGAGGTTGGAATTGAACCCGGGTCCCTGGTGCTGTGAGGCTGCAGTGCTAACTACTGAGCCACCGTGCCACCCTAAGCCCCCACATGGGCTGTAGTATTTTTCTCCAGACTGAGATCTTCTGCAGTCTGATGACCACCTCCCCCCTCCACCCAGCCAGTTCAGCAGTCCTGGCCCTGTCAGCTTGTTAATGGGACAATCCTTCCTTCTGTGAGATAAAGGGAAGGTTCGAGTATGATGGAAATGGATGGAAGAGCAGCTAATTATGATGAACAGCAGGAGAGGGGTTGAGGTAGCTCAAATGAGTGAGTGAGTGAGTATGAAGTGCATATGGGCAGGGAAAGTTAGTAGTTTGAGGATGGGATCTGCGTGAGCCTATACATTTACATGATGCATAAAACTCAATGTTTCACACACACACACACACACACACACACACAATTATGAATTTAGACTTTATTGAAGTAATTACTGTGTCTTGTTTCTTTCATGTTTGTTTCCCTTTGACAGCTTTCACTGGAATTGTTGAACATTTGACTTTTTACATTTTTATATGTCCTCTACTTAGAGGGCAACAAATGCACATCCATTGAAAGAACATCAAGAAGATCCTACCTGCTTCTCCAGTTGCAGCTTTCAGGGATTGTTGGAACATGGACATGATTCCCCAGATGATATGCCCTGTCTGCTTTCTCAGGCTAACTGAAAGATCCCAAGATACTGTTGAAAAAGCAAGGGATATTCTCACTGGTATCTTGATCAATACTCAAGTTCGGATGGAAGTTCTGAATTGTTAACAGTTTCTATGGTCGTGGAGCATCAATGGACAATTTGGTATTTCCAACACACTGGTTTAATTATAAGTGGGATGTTTACAATCAGTTGCACATGACAGAAATTCACCAAAGACCCTCAAACAGCATCTTCCAAACCCATTTCAATCTAGAAGGACAAGGGCAGCAGGTAAGTGGGAACATCACCACTGACAAATTCCCCTACAAGTCACTCACCATTCTAACTTGAAAATATACCGCCACTCCTTCACTGTCACAGGGACAAAAATCCTGGAATTCCCTCCCTAGTGGTATTGTGGGGCCAACCCACAGCAGGTGGACTGCAGTGGTTCAAGAAGGCAGCTCACTAACATCTTCTCAAGAGCAACGAAGCACCGGCAATAGATCCTGGCCAGTCAGCGACTCCCACACTTGACTAATGAATTTTTAAAAAGCGGTGCAGGCATAATGCTATGAAAGTTAACACTTCTACGATATTGAGACAGCACTTCTGTGGAATGGCGGTTCTATATGTGATTCTTTTTAATAAACACCTCTCACTTCAAGATATTTTCCAGTCAAACTGTTCACATATATTTACATATGGTTGGAGCAGGCGGGTATTGAACGCACCCACCTGGCTCAGAAGAAGAAACACTCTCATTGCATCACAATGTCATGGCAATTCACTGGATCGTTCATGACTGAATTGTTCTCAACTGAATCATGTGGAAATTGAAAAATTGAATAGTATGATTGCGTGGTTGAGGCACGGGTCAATTTAGTCACATAATAGGCATCAATTGAAGGTGTAGGCAGGATAAATATTAGGCGGAAACAGGGAAGGGCGAAAAGATTAGCTTTTGAAAGTCCTGCAGAAAAAATATGACAATGGTCAGGTGTCACGGAAGTGGGTTTTGGCCACTGGGTCTGCACTGGTAGGACTTCTATTTCTGCTTACTGGGAATTTTCAATCCTGCGAGGATGCTGAGATGCGGGGAATTTGGGAAAATTCCATCGATGTGGGTAACAGACGGTGCTTGCATAATTTTTACAAAACTCTAAATCTGCTCGACAGCCGATTTGTTCGCGAGTTATTGCAGGAGATCAGACTGCAGTTGACAAAGCTCTTTTAAACGCTATTGATGTTACACGTCGTAAAACGCCTTTGACTGAAAAACATTATTGGAATATGACACGGGACTGTGCTGCATTTAAAAAGGAGCGCAAGCACCTAAACTTCGCACTGAGCCCGGAAGAGAAGAAATTTCCCATCGCTTACTCCATTGTAATTCATCAGAACGTAGAAATGTTTGAAAGATTGCTGCGCACCATTTATACTCCGCAAAACGTGTACTGTATCCACGTGGATCGGAAAGCTGCAGACAGTTTTCATCTCGCTGTGAGAGCTATTGCCTCTTGTTTCTTCAATGTGTTCGTTGCCAGCAAGTTGGAGAATGTGATCTCCGCGTCTTGGTCGCGGGTGCAAGATGCCCTGTGTTGTTTTATTTTACTGTAAATGAAGTTTCAGACAGGACACTGCAATCCCAAACTGATACCAACGAAGAGAAAATCAATTACCAGTGAATACGTCCGCTCCTGTCATGGAGCACCATGTCAACAGAGAGGGTTGGGTCCTGCCCGGCAACATTCCAACAACATGTCTACAATTCCAACATAGATAAGCTGCAGAGCTGGGCTGAGAGGTGGCAAATGGAGTTCAATGCAGACAAGTGTGAGGTGATGTACTTTGGTAGGAGTAACCGGAAAGCAAAGTACAGGGCTAATGGTAAGATTCTTAGTAGTGTAGATGAGCAGAGAGATCTCGGTGTCCATGTACACAGATCCTTGAAAGTTGCCACCCAGGTTGACAGGGCTGTTAAGAAGGCATACAGTGTTTTAGCTTTTATTAATAGAGGGATCGAGTTCCAGAACCAAGAGGTTATGCTGCAGCTGTACAAAACTCTGGTGCGGCCGCTCTTGGAGTATTGCGTACAGTTCTGGTCACTGCATTATAAGAAGGATGTGGAAGCTTTGGAAAGGGTGCAGAGGAGATTTACTAGGATGTTGCCTGGTATGGAGGGAAGGTTTTACGAGGAAAGTCTGAGGGACTTGAGGCTGTTTTCATAAGAGAGAAGGTTGAGAGGTGACTTAATTGAAACATATAAAATAATCAGAGGGTTAGATAGGGTGAATAGGGAGAGCCTTTTTCCTAGGATAGTGACGGCAAGCACGAGGGGGCATAGCCTTAAATTGAGGGGTGAAAGATATAGGACAGATGTCAGAGGTAGTTTCCTTACTCAGAGAGTAGTAAGGGAATGGAACGCTTTGCCTGCAATGGTGGTAGATTCGCCAACTTTAGGTACATTTAAGTCGTTATTGGACAAGCATATGGACGTACATGTAGGTTAGATGGGCTTGAGATCGGTATGACAGGTCGGCATGACATTGAGGGCCGAAGGGCCTGTACTGTGCTGTAATGTTCTATGTTCTATGTTATTAAAAAAACAGACAGGTCCTTCCTAAGATGAGATCAGACAAATTGGGAAACTGCAGCAGGAGAGTAGAAATTAGTGCAGAGTTTGGTTCGAAAGAAGAGAGTGGAGGACGTTAGCAAGGGATATCATATCCGTATATAGCCATGATATGGAGAAAGGTAGTGAATATACTAGAGCCAAATTTGCAGTTAACACAAAGATAGGTGGAAAGGCAAGCTGCCAGATGGATACAGTTTAGAGAGACATTGATAAGCTAACAAAGTGGGCAAAATGTTTGCAAGTCGAGAATAATGTGGGAAAATGTGAAATTGTTCATCTTGCAAAGAAAAATAAACATGAACAGAGTATAGCTTAAATGGGGAAAGCCTGAATAAAGCTGCAACACAAGGAGGGTCTCGGATGTACTTGTACACGAACACTGAAAGCTAGCACACAGCTGCAGCGGGTAATCAGGAAAGCTCATGAAAGATAATAAAGTGTGGGGGTGGATGAACACAGCAGGGCAAGCAGCATCTCAGGAGCACAAAAGCTGACGTTTTGGGCCTAGACCCTTCATCAGAGAGGGGGATGGGGTGAGGGCTCATGAAATGTTGGCTCGTATTTCAAGGGAGTTGCAGTATTACTATATACTATATTACTATACAGTAGAGAAATCTGGCTGCAACTATATAAGGTGTGGGTGAGAACACACCTCGAGTCCTGTGGATTGACAGAGAAGATTCAAATTTTCCTGCTTATTTCTGTGTAAAAGTGCTTTCTGCTACCATTCCTGAGCAACCTACCTTGAATTCTGGAGTTATTCTGCCTACTTTTGGATTCCTGTCTAAGAGGAAATAGCTTTTCTGTATCTAATCCTCAAAACTGTCATAAAAGCTCAATTAAGTCACACCTTAGTTGTTAGTACTCAAGTCCAACAGACCACTTACTTTAAAACGCCCACACCAGTCAAATTCCCATCCAGTTCTTTGTTTATCAAATTTATACCCTTCTTTCCAATAACCCTGTCCTTGAATACCTTGGACATGACTTCTACACCTGCCACAGCACTAAAACAGCCCTTACCACAAGTTATAAAACTTCTGTAATGAAGATTGTAGGTTGTTTTCTAGCCATGTCCATCTCCTCACCCCAGCTGTTTCTTTCACATGATTCAACACATTTATTTTACAGCTATGCAGTAGTGATTTTGCTTTCACACTCATCGATCTTATTACACCCATATTGCATCTCCATGAATAGCAACCGCCTGTATCATTTGTCCAAGAAGGTTCACACTAATGTAAAAGACCAGACCAGAGATCCCCCAAAGTATGTTACAGAAATGGCCTAAGCCCTGCCTTTTGTACTTTTTAAAAAACCAGATGTAAGGTGCTGTTTTCTAGATATGATTTGATTTGGCCTGTAACTAAGTATGAGTCAAAACACACTTTATCCTTACAACACAGTTGAAACACAACAAAAAGAAGAATTGGCATAACTCTATTGAAATATTTAACAAGATAACGTGTAATTTAACCATTAATTGTTCCAATAAAGGCAGCATCCCAAAAATACACCCTTTTGGCAAAGCAGTTCTGTAAATAGTTACACTTCTCATGAACTGTCTCTCTCCAGTTCAGAAGAATGAAACAAAGACAGAAACATCAGTGTATTTTGCTTTTTAAGGGGAAGCCTCTCTGCCTAAGACTTCTTTGTAGCAGCAGTGAACTCAAGCTTTTAGCTCGGGAAGCCAGCAGAAACCTTTTTACTAACGAAATGCAAAACTTTAAGCCCTCTTGGGTCTGATTCTTTTGTCTTCTTTACAAAGAAAAGGCACCCAGGTAGATTTCAAGACTGCTTACCAACTACCTGTCTGAAGGAGACATTTCAGCACCAATGTGACAATACCCCTCTGCAAGAGAAACAGCACAGAACACCTCTGTTAATGCACAGTATCATCACACCTTGGCACTTTAAAAAAATCCATTCGCAAAGATGACTTCATTTTCAAGGCCTTTAGTCTCACGTTGTTAATGTTCAGGTTGACAGATACATTGTATTAACTCTCACCAAGTAGACATTGAATAATGTCATTATTTCAGTCCATTTCCTCTGACAACAAACAGCTCTGTCTTCCTTCACCAAAGTCATGACAATGCATTGGCAATTACTTTTTCTTATCCTGTCATGCATAAGTTTCAAACTGAATGGTTGTTAGAATAAATAGCATCTAAATATTCTGGGTATTTTCCTTAATTTTTTAAATCACATTAAGTAGTTATGATCAGTATACATAATTGTCTCAGGTACATCACTGGCAACAGAAACGCTGAAATATTGCCAAACTGACACCAAACGCAAGGTCCCTTTCTCAATGTTGGAGAAATGCTTTTGATGAACATGTGACTTTCAGAAAAAATACTCAATTGGGTCTTTCAAAATTCTCGTTGTCTTTTTGCAAATACTATCGCACTGACACTCACTTCAATCACATCAATAACTACATTGATTGGCTTTGCAGAATTGGGTCTCGCTAACACCAGGTTCAACACAGCTTTCAAAAGCCTCTGACATTCATCCATACATTGGAATTTCCTGCACTTCTTCAGCAGGTCAGTCAGTGGGGCAACCACATTGCTAAAATTTGGTGCAAATTTCCAGGATTCTCCAGTTTCTTGTTCTTGGTGTGTGTGCAGGTGGGGTAGTTCTGTTGCCTTGTCTGCTTGACAGTCTCGTAACTGTCCTGCTGTATCTTAAGCGCAAGCTGCATATATTGAGTCAGTCTCAATTTCAAAGTTATGGTGCTTACTGTAGAGTTAATAAACAGAAGACTGAGGAGTTTGTGAGGTGCAACAGCAAAGTCACTCAACATAATCAGTGCTGTAAGTTGACTTGAGTGTGCTCGTGATCTGTAGTCCTAGTTCTTTTGGGATGTTTTGTGCTTTCTGACATTTCGGTAGAAACTTGATGTCTGTGTCGACGTGCACAATCTTCTTGGTGATCCTCTCCACTTTGAGCCAGCAGCTGGTGGTGTTGATGGTAGCCATGATGTGGACGTGCCAGTGTTGGACTGGGGTGGACAAGGTCAGAAATCACATGACACTGGTTTTTAGTCCAACTGGTTTATTTAAAAACACACGCTTTTGGATGCTCACTCCTCCTTCACATGGCAGTGACAGAGGTGGCATCAGACACACAATTTATAAGTAGAAGATCAAAGGGTCACACAACTGATGACTATGTATTAAACAAACCTAAGTTGCTATTAAAGTTTTAATCAGTTAGAACGTTTTAATCGATTTAATATGGATGTGTAATTCCCCAAATTTCTTTCAAGTCAGTGCCCTGCGAGAGCTAAAGAGTTTATCAGTGTCAAGAAGAGGTAACCCTCAAACTGAAAAAAAAACACCATTTCAGGTAAACTTAATATTTCGGCCTCAGTTATGTGACCCTTTTTGATGTTTTACTCGCTAACTTTTACTCTGTGCCTGATGTCAATTAACACTGAATTGTTCTCAACTGAATCATGTGGGAATTGAAAGATTCAATGGTATGAATGCGTGGCTGAGGTGCGGTTCAATTTCGTAATACAACAGGTGTCGGTTGAAGATAACAGTGTGAAGCTGGAGGAACACCGCAGGTCAGGCAGCATCAAAGGAGCAGGAAAACTGACATTTCGGACCGGGACTCTTCTTCAGAAACTCAGTTAAAGGTGTACACAGGATAATTATTAGGCGGAGACAGGAAAAGGTGAAAAGATTAGCTTTTGAAATTCTTGAGATATTCCTTCTACAATGGTCAGGTGTCACGGGAAGTGGGTTTTAACCATTGGATCTGCACTGGTGGGACTTTTATTTCTGCTTACTGGGAATTTTCAATCCTGTGAGGATGCTGAGATGCGGGGAATTTGGGAAAATTCCATCGATGTGGGTAACAGACGGTGCTTGCATAATTTTTACAAAACTCTAAATCTGTCTGCTCGACAGCCGATTTGTTCGCGAGTTATTGCAGGAGATCAGACTGCAGTTAACAAAGCTCTTTTAAACGCTTTTGATGTTACACGTCGTAAAACGCCTTTGACTGAAAAACATTATTGGAATATGACACGGGACTGTGCTGCATTTAAAAAGGAGCGCAAGTACCTAAACTTCGCACTGAGCCCGGAAGAGAAGAAATTTCCCATCGCTTACTCCATTGTAATTCATCAGAACGTAGAAATGTTTGAAAGATTGCTGCGCACCATTTATACTCCGCAAAACGTGTACTGTATCCACGTGGATCGGAAAGCTGCAGACAGTTTTCATCTCGCTGTGAGAGCTATTGCCTCTTGTTTCTCCAATGTGTTCGTTGCCAGCAAGTTGGAGAATGTGATCTACGCGTCTTGGTCGCGGGTGCAAGCTGACCTGAACTGTATGGAAGAGTTGCTCCAAAACCCGGTCCGCTGGAGATATTTCATTAATCTTTGCGGAATGGACTTCCCGCTTAAAACAAATGCAGACATAGTCAGAAACCTCATTGTCCTAAATGGGAAAAACAGCATGGAATCCGAAGAGCCCTCAGCATTCAAAAGGGTAAGTCGCCGATTTACTTAAAGTGTCCTCCACTTTCAGCCAAGTGAAAGACAGCCGCCCGACTGAAGGGACACATTAGTTCTCGCTCATCTTTTCTCAAACACATTGCAAAACCACAGTGCATTGTTCAACCTCAAAAGTTTACTTCCGAAGTTCACCTGAATATGCCCAGTGTTGTTTTATTTTACTGTAAATGAAGTTTCAGCCAGGACACTGCAATCCCGAACTGATACCAACGAAGAGAAACTCACTCTCCATTGAACACTTCCGCTCCTGTCATGGAGCGCCATGTCAACAGAGAGAGGGTTGGGTCCTGCCCGGCAACATTCCAACAACATGTCTACAATTCCAACGAAAAAAACAGACAGGTCCTTCCTAAAATGAGATCAGACAAAAGCCTGAATAAAGCTGCAACACAAGGGGGGACTTTGGATGCACCTGTACACAAACACTGAAAGCTAGCACACAGCTGCAGCAGGTAATCAGGAAAGCTCATGAAATGTTGGCTCATATTTCAAGGGAGTTGCAGTATTACAGGAGAGAAGTCACTGTAACTATATAAGGTGCAGGTGAGAACACACCTTGAGCCCTGTGGATTGACAGGGGCTTGACAGGGTAAATACTGAGAGGTTACTTCCCCACATGTGGGAGTCTAGGACCGGAGCGCACAGTCTCAGAATAAAGAGACACCAATTGAAGACTGAGATGAGCAAGAATTTCTTCTCTCGGAGGTTCGAGTGCCTCTAATGCTCCCTGCCAAATACAATTGTGGAGTCAGAATTCTTACGAATACTTAAGGATGATTCCCAAATACCCATTTGAAGTTTGACACGCCAGTTCTCACAGTTTACACTCTATCCACATTTTGAAATTGTGCTCCATATCTCAAGGTTGAAGTCATTAATATATATTTTTTAAAAAAGGGAACCCAACATTGATCCTTGACCAACTCATCTACAAACCGTCCCACCAACTTGTAAAACATCAATTCATCTTTAAACCGTTTCCTGTCACACAGCCAATTCCATATCCATGTTATGACGGTCCCTTTTTATTACATGAGCTCTAACGTTGTTCAGAAGTCTGTTGTGTGGCGCCATGTCAAATGCCTTATGGACATTCCTGTACACCATATCAACAGCATTACCATCAGCAAGACCCTCTGTTACTATTTCAATTAACACAATTTCGTTTTGACAAATCCATGCTGGCTTTTCTGAATGAAACCACATTTATCCATGCATCTGTTGACTTTGCCTGAAATTTTTTTCTCTAGAAGCTTCCAAGCATCAAAGGTAAACTGACTGGCCTGTAATTGCTGCGCTTGTCCATTAACTGCTTTACATGATGATATCAGTCAAAGCGATTAGATTCTGACATTTTGCTACAGTGTAAAACTGGTGACAGCAAATGCGAGAGATAGTAGGAACTGCAGATGCTGGAGAATCTGAGATAACAAGGTGTACTGCTGGACGAGCACAGCAGGTCAAGCAGCATCAGAGGAGCAGGAAAGCTGACGTTTTGTCCTATACCCTTTCTCAGAGCACAGTTTTCCGAAGAAGGGTCTAGGCCCGAAACATCAGCTTTCCTGCTCCTCTGATGTTGCTTGGCCTGCAGTGTTCATCCAGCTCCACACCTTGTTATCACAGCAAATGGGCAGCCCACTTTACCCTTCATTCAATGTCACTTTGAAAAATCTGTCCCTTTTTCTTAAGCATTAAAATTATACAATCATAAAATAGCTACAACCAGTTCTGTGCAACAGCAAATCAACTAGTCCTGCAAATGCTTCCTCTGTTAATCAGGTTTCATTCAGTTGAAATGATTTGATGGTTCTCTCCCTGTTTGCCGGTATCCTGGCCAATTCTGACATCACTCCTTAAGTGTACTTTTCTTGTATTACAGGAGCGGTGGCTTTTTCATCATGAAGTTAAAAATCAAATAAGCAGAACTCAGGAGAAGAAGACCTCACCTCCAATAAGTACTCCGATGTTCACTGGGAATGCATACTTTGTGGCTTCAAGGGCATTTGTGAACCATTTATTTCAGAGTCCTGAAATCCAGAAATTTATGAAATGGGCAGAAGATACATATAGTCCTGATGAGCATGTTTGGGCTACTCTGCAGAGAATTCCAACAGTCCCAGGCTCCAACCCCCACAATAGCAAGTACCACATGTCAGATATGGCAGCTATTGCCCGCATGGTGAAGTGGTCCTACATGGAAGGGGATATAACCAAAGGTGCCCCTTATCCCAAGTGCACAGGAACACACCGTCGGGCAGTGTGCATCTTCGGTTCTGGTGACCTTCACTGGCTTCTGCAACAACATCACCTCTTTGCCAACAAATTTGATCCTGAAGTAGATAACACAGCTCTTGAGTGCTTGGAGGAACATTTGAGATATAAAGCAATTTACAGAACTGTTTGATGTAAAACTGCATTTTATTTCATCCTAATTTTCAATTTTTGCTTCATAATGTCACATGATGCCATTTAATGTCCTGCGATAACCAGATGAGGTAGTTCAAAGCTCCTTGATGAATTCTATCATTACTTGACAAAAGATAAGCTTTGAAATGTTTTATCCATTCAGAAACACTGTTCACTTTGCCTCTGCCCCTCTACATTGTGGTATCCTGCATTCTCTTTCACTGTACTCAGAGTACATTCTAAATGCTGATCACTCTCTGTATTAATTTAACCTTTCAGTCAATGAACTTGTCTTTATTCAGTTTTCAAAGATATCCCACATATCAGTTTTCCACCGTGAGGACGATGGGAGATTTTGATCATGAGAATGGAAAAGTATGTTCAAGTTATTTCCTGAATATTATGTTTTAATGAAAATAGGAACATGAGTTCTCCATTCAGATCCTGAAGCCTTTTCCATTGCTTCATCATAGTTAATCAGGATCTTCTTTCATCGAAATGCTCCTTCATCTTGATTGATCAACCAATAAAAATCAAATAATCTCAGTCTTGAAAACTTAAATTGTTGTTTCTTATCTCAGCTTTGTGAATGACACAACATGTTTTCTGCTTGCACTCCTGAGGAGCCTATCTTCAAATCTGCAATAATTCTGCCTACTTTTGGATTCCTGTCTAAGAGGAAATAGCATTTCTGTATCTAATCCTCAAAACTTTCATAAAAGTTCAATTAACACCTCAGTTGTTAGTACTCAAGTCCAACAGACCACTTATTTGAAAATGTCTACACTGCTCAAACTCCCATCTATTTCTTTATTTACCAAATTTATACACTTGTTTCCAATAACTTCCTCCTTGAATTCCTTGGACATGACTTCTACACCTGCTATGGCACTAAAATAGCCCTTATCAAAGTTATAAAACTTCTATAAATGATGATTGTAGGTTGTTTTCTAGCCTTGTCTCTTTTCTCAACCAAGCTTTTTTCTTTAACATGATTCAACACACTTTTATTTTACAGCTGTGTAGCAGTGATTTTGTTTTCACTCTCATCTATTTGATTGCAACCGTATTGTATCTCAGGGCATGCTCCATGAACAGCAACCACCTGTATCATTTGCTCAAGAAGGTTCACATTAATGTTAAAGACCAGACCAGAGATCCCCCAAAGTATGTTACAGAAATGGCCTAAGCCCTACGTTTTGTACTTTTTAAAAAATCAAATGAAAAGTGCTGTTTTCTAGATATGATTTGATTTGGCCTGTAACTAAGTATGAGTCAAAATACACTTTATCCTTACAACACAGTTGAAACACAACAAAAAGAAGAATTGGCATAACTCTCTTGAAATACTTAACAAGATAATGTCTAAATTGGGGCGGCACGGTGGCTCAGTGGTTAGCATTGCAGCCTCACAGCACCACGGTCCCAGGTTCGATTCCAGCCTCGTGTAACTGTGCAGAGTTTGCACATTCTTCCCGTGTCTGCATGGGTTTCCTCCAGCTGCTCCGGTTTCCTCCCACAGTCCAAAGGTGTGCAGGCTAGGTGGACTGGCCATGCTAAATTGCCTGTAGTGGTCAGGGGTGTGTGGGTTACAGGCGGTTGGTTCTGGGTGGGATCCTCCAAGGGGCGGTGTGGACTTGTTGGGTAGAAGGGCCTGTTTCCGCCCTGTAGGGAATCTAATCTAATCTAACTAACCATTAATTGTTCCAATAAAGGCAGCATCCCAAAAATACATGCTTTGGCAAAGCAGTTCTGCAAATAGTTACAATTCTCATGAACTGTCTCTCTCCAGTTCAGAAGAATGAAATAAAGACAGAAACAACAGTGTATTTTGTTTTTTAAGGGGAAGCCTCTTTGTCTAAGACTTCATTGTAGCAGCAGTGAACTCAAGCTTTTAGCTCGGGAAGCCAGCAGAAACCTTTTTACTAACGAAATGCAAAACTTTAAGCCCTCTTGGGTCTGATTCTTTTGTCTTCTTTACAAAGAAAAGGCACCCAGGTAGATTTCAAGACTGCTTACCAAGTGCCTGTCTGAAGGAGACATTTCAACACCAATGTGACAATACCCCTCTGCAAGAGAAACAGCAGAGAACACCTCTGTTAACGCACAGTATCATCATACCTTGGCACTAAAAAAAAGACTTCATTTTCAAGGCCTTCAGTTTCTCACTGTTAATGTTCAGTATGACAGATACATTGTATTAACTCTCACCAAGCAAACATTGAATAATGTCGTTATTTCAGTCCATTTCCTCTTACATCAAACAGTTCTGTCTTCCTTCACCAAAGTCAAGGGCTTTTTCTTATCCTGTCACGCATAAGTTTCAAATTGAATGGTTGTTAGAATAAATATCATCTAAATATTCTAGGTTTTTTCTCCTTAAATTTTTTAAATCACATTAAGTAGTTATGATCAGTATACATAATTGTCTCAGATGCATCACTGGCAACACAAATGCTGAAATATTGCAAAGCTGACACCAAACTCAAGGTCTCTTTCTCAATGGTGGAAAAATGCTTTTGATGAACATGTGACTTTCAGAAAAAATACACAGTAGGATCTTTCTATACACTCTGTCTTTTTGCAAATACTGCAGCACTGACACCCACGTCATCACATCAATAACTATCTTGAACGTCTTTGCAGAATTGGGTCTCGCTAACACCAGGGTCAACACAGCTTTCATGCTGCCAAAAGCCTTCTGACATTCATCCATACATTGGAATTTCCTGCACGTCTTCAGCAGGTCAGTCAGTGGAGCAACCACTTTGCTAAAATTTGGTATAAATTTCCAGGATTCTCCAGTTTCTTGTTCTTGGTGTGTGTGTAGGTGGTGTAGTTCTGTTGCCTTGTCAGCTTGACAGTCTCGTAACTGTCCTGCTGTATCTTGAACGCAAGCTGAGAATACAGAATCAGTCTCAATTTCAAGGTTATGGCGCTTGCTGCACAGCTCACGTACAAAATAATTGAGGAGTTTGCAAGTTGACAGCAGCGTCTCTCAGTGTAATCTCTGCTGTAGGTTGATACAGGGACACTGCAAAAATTTGAAACAAATTCCAAGGAAAAACCACTCAGACAATGAATCGCAGTACTTTCCATTTTGTCAACTGGATGGAAAATTCCTTAATAACATTTGTTTTCACAGTCCATGAAATCCATCTGTCAATGGCCAATGGTATGGCCTAGGAAGGTGAGTAGTGCTTTTGTGAATCCACTCTTAGCAAGGTTTATCAACAAGTCCACCTCCTGATGTTGACTGAACAATTCCACTAGATGCTCTAAATGTTCCTTCCATGTGCAATTGAAAATCACTCGATCATCTATGTACACTCTTCAATTTGATAATCCAAAAATGACCCAATTGTTTAATCATTGAAATATAATCAAACAGCATGATAAAGTCCGTTCAGTATCACGAAAGCCAAAATTTCCTTCACTCTTTCAGATAAAGACTACCTGCCAGTATCCTTTGAGTAAATCAAGATTAGAGATATAAGTTGTTTGTTCCACTTTTTCAATGCAGCCTTCTAATCATGGAATAGGCTACGCATTGGATTTTGTAACTGCATTGACTTTTCAATAGTCCACATAATCATTGGGTACCATCTGATCTGGCACCATTACAATAGGTGACTTGCATTCACTGCAAAGTACTTCTGAGAATGCATTCAATCTCTGTTTGAACCTGGGCCAATTTTAGAGGGTTAAGTCTATAAGGATATTGCTTAATGGGAACAGTTTTTCTTATATCTGTCATGCATACTCAGTTTCGAACTTCCCAGCTTTTTCCCAAAAATATCTCCATTGGATTGTGACAACTCTTTCAGGTCATTTTTATTCACCTTTGGAAGGTATCTCAATGATTAATTCCAATGTTTGGGAACATCCTCATTGTCCAATCTAATTTAAGGAATGCCTAAGTCAGAATCAGTTGGATTTGGTTATTCACTCTGAATTGTAATAAGTAACGTATTTTCCTTTCCCTATAAAAATATCTTTTGAGCATATTGTCATGACACATTCTGTGAGATTTCTTTCCATCTGACATTGCATGCAGTTTTGGGCTCCATATCTCAGGAAGGATATACTGGCCCTGCATCAGGTTCAGAGGATGTTCACGAGGATGGTCCCAGGAATTGAAAGCTTAATATATGAGGAACTTTTGAGGACTCTGGAACTATACCCATTGGAGTTTAGAAAGACACTGAATGGCCTGGACAGAGTGGATGTTGGGAAGATATTTTCATTTGTAGTACAGACTAGAACCTGAGGGCACAGCCTTAGAGTAAAGGGAAGACCTTTAGAGCAGAAGTGTGGTGAATCTATGGAATTCACTGCTACAGAAGGCTGTGGAGGTCAGGTCATTGAGTACATTCAAGACTGAGATAGGTACATTCTTGAATATCAAGGGAATCAAGGGTTACAAGGACAAAGTGGGAGAGAATGTGGTTGAGGAACTTATCAGCCATGATTGAATGGCGGAGTAGACTCAATTGTCCGAATGGCCTAATTTCAGCTCCTTTGTCTTATGATCTTATGGTCTTATTCTCATCAGGAATAGTGCCAGATGACTGGAGGATAGCAAATGTGGTTCCCCTGTTCAAGAAGGGGAGTAGAGACAACCCTGGTAATTATAGACCAATGAGCCTTACCTCAGTTGTTGGTAAAGTGTTGGAAAAGGTTATAAGAGATAGGATTGATAATCATCAAGAAAAGAATAAATTGATTAGGGATAGTCAGCACGGTTTTGTGAAGGGAAGGTCGTGCCTCACAAACCTTATTGAGTTCTTTGAGAAGGTGAACAAACAGGTAGATGACAGTAAACTGGTTGATGTGGTGTCTATGGATTTCAGCAAGGTGTTCGATAAGGTTCCCCACAGTAGGCTATCTACAAAATGTGGAGGAATGAATTGTGGGAGATATATCAGTTTGGATCAGAAATTGGCTTGCTGAAAGAAGACAGAGGGTGGTAGTTGTTGGAAAATGTTCATCCTGGAGACCAGTCACTAGTGGTGTACCGCAAAGGTCGGTGTTGGGTCCACTGCTGTTTGTCATTTTTATAAATGACCTGGATGAGGGCGTAGAAGGATGGGTTAGTAAATTTGCAGACAACACTAATGTCAGTGGAGTTGTGGATAGTGACGAAGGATGCTGTAGGTTGCAGAGAGACATAGATAAGCTGCAGAGCTGGGCTGAGGGGTGGCAAATGGAGTTTAATGCAGACAATTGTGAGGTGATGCACTTTGTAGGAGTAACCGGAAGGCAAAGTACTGGGCTAATGGTAAGATTCTTGGTAGTGTAGATGAGCAGAGAGATCTCGGTGTCCATGTACACAGATCCTTGAAAGTTGCCACCCAGGTTGACAGGGCTGTGAAGAAGGCATATAGTGTTTTAGCTTTTATTAATAGAGGGATCAAGTTCCGGAACCAAGAGGTTATGCTGCAGCTGTACAAAACTCTGGTGCGGCTGCACTTGGAGTATTGTGTACAGTTCTGGTCACTGCATTATAAGAAGGGTGTGGAAGCTTTGGAAAGGGTGCAGAGGAGATTTACTAGGATGTTGCCTGGTATGGAGGGGCGGTCTTACAAGGAAAAGCTGAGGGACTTGGGGCTGTTTTTGTTAGAGAGAAGGTGGTTGAGAGGTGACTTAATTGAAACATATAAAATAATCAGAGGGTTAGATCGGGTGGATAGGGAGAGCCTTTTTCCTAGGACAGTGACAGTGAGCACGAATGGGCATAGCTTTAAATTGAGGGGTGAAAGATATAGGACAGATGTCTTTACTCAGAGAGTAGTAAGGGAATGGAACGCTTTGCCTGCAACGGTAGTAGATTCGCCAACTTTCGGTACATTTAAGTCGTCATTGGATAAGCATATGGACGTACATGGAATAGTGTAGGTTAGATGGGCTTGAGATCGGTATGACAGGTTGGCACAACATCGAGGGCCGAAGGGCCTGTACTGTGCTGTAAGGTTCTATGTTCTAAAACATTCACCTCACTCAATTTCCTTTCAATTTGCTAAGGCCCACTAAAACTTGCCTTTAAAGGTTCATTACCTACTTATAGTATTACTAAGGCATTATCTCCCCTAGTAAAACTACAGATTTTTGATCTCTCATCAGTTTCCTGTATCATCACATGCTGTGCTTCCTTTAAATGCTTTGTTGCCAACTCACCCACTGTTCAATCTATCCCAAAAATCTGACATGTTGTCCAATAAAGAATTCTTTGAATGCCACCTCACCAATTTTCCCTGAATTAATTTCAGGACTCCACTCATGTCTAAAGCCTAATTCAAAAGAACTGGTAGAAGAGGGAGGCAGGTCGTCCAGGAGTCTCCTGTAGTTATCCCCATCTCAAACCAGTATGCTGTTTTGGAAAATGTAGGCAGTGATGGACTCTCAGGGGAATGTAGCACTGACAGCCAGGGTTCCAACGCCGAAACTAGTGTAATGACAGGTATTCCAGGTTCCAAGCGATCGATTGTGTCAGGGGACTCTGTAGTCAGAGGCACAAACAGACATTTCTGAAGCCGGCAGCATGATGTCAGCATGTTGTGCTGCCTCTCCAGTGCTAGGATTAAGGACATCTCAGACAGTGTGCAAAATATTCTCACAGTGGAGTGGGACCAGCAAGAGGTTGTTGTACATATTTTACACATTGGAACTTATGAAATAGGACAAGAAAAGTATGAGATTCTGATGACAGAATACAGGAGGTTAGGCAAGAATTTAAGAAGGAGGTCCTTCAGGGTAGTAATATCTGGATTATCCCCAGTGCTGTGAGCTACTGAGTTTAGGAATACAAGGACAGAGCAGATAAATGCATAGCTGAGTAGCTAGTACAGGAGAGAAGGATTCACTTTTCTGGATCGTTGGAATTTCTTCTATAAGAAGGATGGATTGCACCTGAATTGGAAGGGAACTAATGTACTGGCGGGGTGATTTGCTAGAACATGCTCGTGAGGATTTAAACTATGGGGTGGGTGGGCCAGGAGTTACAGTTGGAATCGAGAGATATAGTGAGGAAAGAGATCAATCTGAGACTGGTTCAGTTGTGAAAAGAGGCAAGTCAAACAGTCAGGACATGCAGGGACAAGGCACAGAATGAAGCAGGCCTGATAAATTAAACTGCGTTTATTTCAAAGCAAGCGATCTAATAGGTAAGGCAGATGAGCTCGGGGCATGGTTGGGAACATGGGACTGGGATACAGCAATGACAAATCCATGGCTCAGGGATGGACAGGACTGGCAGCTTAATTTATTCAGGATATGGATACTATAGGAAAGATAGAAAGGGGGGACAAGAGAGGAGGGGGAATGGCATACTCAGTGAGGATATTCCTGGGAATATATCCAGGGAATGTGTTTGGGTAGAATTGAGAAATAAGAAAGAGATAATCAACTTGTCAGGATTGTACTAAAAATCCAGCAATAGTCAGCAGGAAATTGAGCAACAAATTTCTAAGGAGTTCTCAGTTATTTATAGGAATAAAAGGGTGGTTATGGTGCAGGATTTTAACTTTCCAGACGTAGACTGGGATTGCCATAGTGTCAAGGGCTAGGATGGAGAGAAATTTGTTTACTGTCGACAAAAAAAAATTTCTGATTCAGTATGTGGTTGTATGTGACCTACCCTTGGGAAATAAGGCAGAGCAGGTGACTAAGATATCCGTGGGAGAGCACTTTGGGGCTCATGACCATAATTCTATCATTTTTAAAATAGTAAGGGAAAAAGACAGACTGAATCTAAAAGTTAAAGTTCTAAACTTGGCAGGCCAATTTTGATGGTATGAGGCAAGAGCTTTCAAAGGGTGATTGAGGGTGGATGTTCACATGTAAAGGGATGACTGGAAAATGGGAAGCCTTCAAAAATGAGATAATGAGAGTCCAGAGACAGTATGTTCCTGTTAGGGTGAAGGGTAAGGCTGGTCGGTGTAGAGAATGCTGGGTGACGAGGGAAATTGAGGTTTTGGTCAAGACAAAGGAAAAGCATATGTCATGCATAGACAGCAGGATCAAGCGAATCCCGAGAAGCGAATAAAGGCAGTAGGAGTACACTTAAGATGGAAATCAGAAGGGCAAAATGGGGACCTGAGATAGCTTTGGCAAATAGAGTTAAGGAGAATCCAAAGGATATTCTACAAGTACATTAAGGACAAAGGAGTAACTAGGGGGAAAATAGGACCCCTTAAATATCAGCAAGGCCACCTATGTGTGGAACTGCAGGAGATGGGACAGATATCAAACGAGTATTTTGCATCAGCATTTACTGTGGAGAAGGATATGGAAGATACAGAATGGGGTGAAATAAACAGTGACATCTTGAAAAGTGTCTATATTACAGCAGAGGAGATGTTGGACATCTTAAAATGTATGAAGGTAGATAAATCCCTGGGAGGTGATCAGGTGTATCATCAACAGCCACAGGTGAGGTGCCGGAAGACTGGAGATTGGCTAATGTGGTGCCACTATTTAAGAAAGGTGGTAAGGAAAAGCCAGGGAGTTATAGACCAGTGAGTCTGACATCAGTGGTGGGCAAGTTGTTGGGGGAAATCCTGAGGAACAGGATTTACATGCATTTGGAAAGGCAAGGATTGATTAGGGAATAGGGAACATGGTTTTGTGCGCGGGGAGTCATGTCTCACTAACTTGACGGAGTTCTAAGAAGAGGGCAGAGCAGTGGATACGATCTGTATGGACTTTAGTCGGGTATTCAACAAGGGTCCTCATGGTAGGCTGTTTATCAAGGTTGGATCAGACGGCATACAGGGAGAACTAGCCATTAGGACACAGAACTGACTTGAAGGTAGAAGACAACAGATGGTCGTGGAGAGTTGTTTTTCAGACTGGAGACCTGTGACCAGCAGTGTGCCACAGGAGTCAGTGCTGGGTCCACTGCTTTTCGTCATTTACATAAATGATTTGGATGTGAACATAGGAGGTAAGGTGAATAAGTCTACAGATGATACCAAAATTGGAGGTGTAGTAGACAGCAAAGAAGCTTACCTCCCAGAACAACGAGATCTAGATCAGGTGGGCCAATGGGCCAAGGAGTAGCAGATGGAGTTTAATTTAGATAAATGAGAGGTGCTGCATTTTGGAAAGGCAAATCAGGGCAGGAATTATAAGACCATAAGACATAGGAGTGGAAGTAAGGCCATTCGGCCTATCAAGTCCACTCTGCCATTTAAATCATGGCTGATGGGCATTTCAACACCACTTCCTTGCACTCTCCCCATAGCCCTTGATTCCTTGTGAGATCAAGAATTTGTCGATCCCTGCCTTGAAGGCATCCAACGTCCCGGCCTCCACTGCACTCTGCGGCAATGAATTCCACAAGCCCACCACTCTCTGGCTAAAGAAATGTCGTCTCTTTTCAGTTTTAAATTCACCCCCTCTAATTTTAAGGCTGTGCCCACAGGTCCTAGTCTCCCCGCCTAACGGAAACAACTTCCTAGCGTCCACTCCTTCGAAACCATATATTATCTTGTAAGTTTTTATTAGATCTCCACTCAACCTTCTAAACTCTAATGAATACAATCCCAGGATCCTTACCGTTCATCATACGTTAAACCTACCATTCCAGGGATCATCCATATGAATCTCTGCTGGACACGCTCCAGGGCTAGTATGTCCTTCCTGAGGTGTGGGACCCAAAATTGGACACAGTATTCTAAATGGGGCCTAACTAGAGCTTTATAAAGCCTCAGAAGCACATCACTGCTTTTATATTCCAACCCTCTTGAGATAAACGACAATATTACATTGGCTTTCTTAATCACAGACTCTACCTGCAAGTTAACTTTTAGAGAATCCTGGACCTACGCTCCCAAATCCCTTTGCACTTCTGATTTGCGAATTTTCTCACTGTTTAGAAAATAATCCATGCCTGTATTCTTTTTTCCAAAGTGCAAAACCTCACATTTACTCACATTGAATTTCATCAGCCATTTCCTGGACCACTCTCCTAACCTGTCTAAATATTTCTGCAGCTTCCCCACCTCCTCAGTACTACCTGCCTGTCCACCTATCTTCGTATCATCGGCAAACTTCGCCAGAATGCCCCTGGTCCCTTCATCCAGATCATTAATATATAAGGTGAACAGCTGTGGCCCCAACACTGAACCCTGCAGGACACCACTCGTCACTGGTTGCCATTCCGAAAAAGAGCCTTTCATCCCCACTCTCTGCCTTCTGTCAGACAGCCAATCCTCAATCCAAGCCAGTAGCTCACCTCAAACACCATGGGCCCTCACCTTGCTCAGCAGCCTCCTCCTAACATACTTGTTACCTCTTCAAAGAATTCTAACAGATTTGTCAGGCACGACCTCCCTGACTAAACCCATGCTGACTTGTTCTAATCTGACCCTGCACTTCCAAGAATTTAGAAATCTCATCTTTGACAATGGATTCTAGAATTTAACCAACTACCGAGGTTAGGCTAATCGGCCTGTAATTTTCCATCTTTTGCCTTGATCCTTTCTTAAACAAGGGAGTTACAACAGCAATTTTCCAATCATCTGGGACTTTCCCTGACTCCAGTGACTTTTGAAAGATCACGACCAAAGCCTCTGCTATTTCCTCAGCCACCTCCCTCAGAACTCTAGGATGTAGCCCACTGGGGCCAGGAGATTTATCAAATTTTAGACCCTTTAGCTTTTCTAGCACTTTGTCTTTTGTAATGCCTACCATACTCAACTCTGCCCCCTGGCTCTCCCTAATTGTTGGCATACTACTCATGTCTTCCACTGTGAAGACTGACGCAAAGTATTTATTAAGTTCTTCAGCTATTTCCTTATCTCCCATCACTAGCCTTCCAGCATCAATTTGGAGCGGCCCAATGTCTACTTTTGCCTCTCGTTTGTTTCTTATGTATTGAAAGAAGCTTTTACTATTATTTCTAATATTATTAGCAAGCCTGCCTTCATATTTGATCTTCTCCTTCCTTATTCCTCTCTTTGTTATCATTTGTATGTTTTTGTAGCCTTCCCAATCTTCTGATTTCCCAGTGCTCTTGGCCACTTTATAGGCTGGCTCTTTTTCTTTGATATATTTCCTGACTTCCTTTGTCAGCCATGGCTGTCTCATCCCACCCTGGATAATCTCTCTTTTCTGTGGGATGAACCTCTGTACTGTGTCCTCAATTACACCCAGAAACCCCTGCCATTGTTGGTCTACTGTCTTCTCGGCTAGGCTCTGCTTCTAGTCGATTTTCGTCAATTCCTCTCTCATGCCCCTGTAATTAACTTTATTTAACTGTAACACCATTACATCCGATTTTGCCTTCTCTCTTTCAAACTGCAGACTGAACCCGACCATATTATGATCGCTGCCTCCTAAGTGTTCCCTTACTTTAAGGTCTTTTATAAAGTCAGGTTCATTACATCGCACTAAGTCCAGAATAGCCTGCTCCCTTGTGGGCTCCATCACAAGCTGCTCCAAAAAGCCATCCTGCAAACATTCCATGAATTCTCTTTCTTTGGATCCACCAGCAACATTATTCACCCAATCCACCTGCATATTGAAGTCCCCATGATCACCTTGACCTTGCCTTTCTGACATGCCCTATCTATTTCTCGGTGCATCTTGCGCCCCTGGTCCTGATCACTGTTAGGAGGTCTGTACATAACTCCCATTATAGTTTTTTTGCCATTGTGGTTCCTCAATTCCACCCACACAGACTCCACATCCTCTGACCCTGTGTCATTCAGTACCATAGATTTAATTCCATTCTTAACTAACGAGGCCTACCTCCCTGTCTTTTCGATATGTTGTGAATCCTTGGATGTTTAACTGCCAGTCCTGAGCTCCCTGCAACCAAGTCTCTGTGATGCCTACCACATCATAATCATTCAAGAGGATTTGTGCTGTTAATTCATCTACTTTGTTGCAAATACTACGAGCAATTAGATAAAGTGTCTTAATGCTAGCTTTCTTATCATTATTAGAGAGGTTGGAAATCCCAAGATGTCTTAAGCTATCCTTCCTTTTTGCTGTATTCCTAGTCTGCCTCGAGCTTAAATCCACCTGTACACATGCTATCCTGTTGCTTATCTTTCCATTTAACTCCACACTCCCTGTCTCTTTCACTTTGCCTTCCCCCCAACTCACTCTTTTAAAGTCCTACTGACCACCTTATTTATCCTTTTCGCTAGAACACTGGCTCCAGATCGGTTCAGGTGGAGACCGTCCCAACGGTACACATCCCCCCGTTCCAAAACTGATGCCAATGCCCCATGAAATGGAATCCCTCTTTCCCACACCAATCCCCTAGCCACGTGTTTACTTCCCTAACTTTCTTTTCCCTATGCCAATTGGCACGTGGCTCGGGCAGTAATCCGGAGATTATGACCCTTGAGGACCTGTACTTCAATTTCTTTCCTCGTGCTTCATAATCCCTGAACAGGTCCTCTACCCGAGCTTTGCCCATGTCGTTAGTCCCAACGTGGACCACAACAACTGGATCCTCCCCCTCACGCTCCAATATCCTTTCAAACCGGTCGGAGATGTCCCGCACCCTGGCACCGGGGAGGCAACACACCATGCGGGACTCCCGATCCGGCTTGCATCGCATACTATCTGTCCTCCTAATTATAGAATTCCCTATAACAACTACCTGTCTTTTTGCTCCCCCCTCTTGAATGACCTTCTGAGCCATGGTGCCGTGGTCAGCTGGCTCATCCTGTCCACAGTCCTTTTCCTCAACCGTACAGGGAGCAAGAATCTCGTACCTGTTGCTCATGGTCAAGGGCTGAGGCTCCCGCACTCCTGAACTCTGAATCCCCTACCTGCCTCACTTACAGTCACACCTTGTCCCTGAACACTTTCTGAATTTGAGTTATTTAATCTACCGGGTGTGACTGCCTCCTGAAACAAAGTGTCCAGGTAACTCTCCCCCTCCCCCATATAAATAACGGTCGCTTACCTTCCCAACTGCCTCTTGGCTCCGACTTCACTTCTGCCCGGCTCCCGCCGCTCTCTGCTGAAGTGGTAAGGACTGCATGTCGCGGTAAGGTCCTGAACAAAGTGCCCTTGGGCTGCAATGTAATACTTCCTTGCAAGTAGAGTCGCAAGTAAATAGGATAATGAAGAAGGCATTTGGTACACTTCACGTTATTAGTCAATGCGTGGAGTATAGTAGTTGGAAGGTCACGTTGCAGCTGTACAGTGTGCAGTTCTGGTCTCCTTCCTATAGGAAGGATGTTGTGAATCCTGAAAGGTTTCAGAAAAGATTTGCAAAGATGTTACCAGACTAGGTGGGCTTGAACTTTTGGGAGAGGTTGAATAGGCTAGGGTTATTTTCTCTGGAGCATCCAGAGTTTCAGGGGTGACCTTGGAGTGCTTTATAAAATCATGACAGGTGTCAACAGGGTAAATTTGGAATGCATCTGGTTGGGTGTATGAACAAGAAAGGTTTAGAGGGATATGGCCCAAAGCTGGCAAATGGGACTCGATTACTTCAGGATATCTGGTCAGCACAGACAAGCTGGACCAAAGGGTCTGTTTCCATGCTGTGCAACTCTATGACTGAATTTAGTTGATTAATTACATGCATCCCTAATTGCAAAAGGTACCAATGGAATTTCTTGATCCCAATCCTCTGGGTTCTCTAGGATAAAGGCCTAGAATGGTCTCTGGAAATCTAGTAGACACATCCGTTATAGTCAATACATATTGATTCCAATTTTGTGTCTTAGGGAGGGGTCCTGCACAATCAATTAAGTCTCGTCTAAAAGATTCCTCAAAGACTGGAGCGAGGGTGTTGATTTTTATCACTGTCTGAGGTTTTGCTATCACCTGACATGGGTGACATGTCCAGCAAAATTCAACGACATCTTTATGGAGTCCAGGCCAATAAAAACGTTTTTGTATTTTGGTTTGAGTTTTCCTTACTCCCAAATGACCCTGTTGGTGCCTCATACTATCCAAAACACCTTCTTTCTATAACCCACAGGTAAGACAACTTCATGAACTTCTGCCCATTTTTCATCCATCTGAATATGTAATGCTTTCCATTTCCTCATCAAGGCTTATTTTTAAGACACTAACATTTTGGGATACACTCAGATTTGTCTTCCATATGTGCTTTTTGATATAACTGTTTTATCTTCCATCTTTCTGCACTTCCCAGAATTGAAAATATCCACTTTGTCCTCAACTTGTATTTCCTTTTTCTCAACCAACATTTTCTGATAATTAAACTTCAACATCCTTCGCTTTACTCTTTGATTTCTTTTCCCTTTTTGTCCTGTGACTTTGTGATCTGTTACCACATAGTCAGGAAAAATTCCAAGATACCAGCATGTAACACCTCAGTTGTCTGATTTAACACTGGTGTTTCAAATACGGTACCTCCTCACTCACCCCCATCCCAGGCCCCAGGAAGACTTTCCACATCAAACAGATGTTCACCTGCACATCTGCCAATGTGATATACTGCATCCACCGTAGCCGTTGTAGCCTCCTCTACATCGGAGAAACCAACCGGAGGCTTGGAGACCGCTTTGCGGAACACCTATGTTCATTTCGCAATAAACAACTGCACCTCCCAGTTGCAAACTATTTCAACTCTCCCTCCCATTCTGCAGACGACATGTCCATCATGGGCCTCCTGCAGTGCCACAACAATGCCACCCGAAGGTTGCAGGAACAGCAACTCATTTTCCGCTTGGGAACCCTGCAGCCCAATGGTATCAATATGGATTTCACCAGCTTCAAAATGTCCCCTCCCCGCACTCATCCAAAAACCAGCCTAGCTCGTCCTCACCTCCCAAACCTATTCTCCCTCTCACCTATCCCCTCCTCCCACCTCAAGCCGCATCTCCATTTCCTACCTCCTAACTTCATCCCACCCCTTGACCTGTCTGTCCTCCCTAGACTGACATATCCCCTCCCTACATACCCAGCTATACTCACCTCTACAGGCTCCATCCCCGCCCCTTTAACTTGTCTATCTCCTCTCTACCTATCTTCTCCTCTATCCATCTTCGATCCGCCTCCCCCTTTCTCCCTCTTTATTTCAGAACCCTCTTCCCATCCCCCATTTTTGATGAAGGGTCTTGGCCCAAAATGTCAGTTTTTGTGCTCCTAAGATGCTGCTTGGCCTGCTGTGTTCATCCAGCTCCACACTTTGTTATCTCAGATTCTCCAGCATCTGCAGTTCCCATTATCTCTGATACAAACTCCAGCTTGTCTGCCAACTGCATAGGCTTGACTTACTCACCCTCTGTAAACCATCGCAACTGAAGACTTCCACACCTAGAAAACTTTTAGCGACTGAAAAGCACTCCCCATTTAAACCAACCGAACAGAACACCAGAAAAGAGAACACCAAAGCTCACCACCTGCTGTCTTTAAGTCCAAAGTCCAAGTCAAAATACAACAAAAAGCAGAATTAGCAGAACTTTACTCTACTGAAATTAGATTAGATTCCGTACAGTGCGGAAACAGGCCCTTCGGCCCAACAAGTCCACACCATCCCTTGAAGAACTCCACCCAGACCCAGACCCATCCCCCTAAAACCCATACATTCCTGAACACTACGGGCAATTTAGCATGGCCAATCCACCTAGCCTGCACAACTTTGGACTATGGGAGGAAACCAACGCAGATACGGGGAGAACGTGCAATCTCCACACAGACAGTCGCCCGAGGCTGGAATCGAACCCGGGTCCCTGGTGCTGTGAGGCTGCAGTGCTAACCACTGAGCCACTGTTAATTGATTAACAGTCCCAAGAAATCCTGTTTGCTTTCTCTTTTTACCTAGATCGGATGCTTTAGTTGCATCTCTGATATCATTCAGTTCAGTAAACAGAA